>NC_140182.1:36471438-36666438 GCF_963971535.1 Notolepis coatsorum | reverse complement strand
AGTTGTAAATAGAAAGCATTCACCTGCTGCGAGTCCTACACTCCAAACTCACATTTCCAACAGCTGTTATGGTTTGAGCTTTTTGACTTATTGACTTCCAGCTGGCACAGCGCTGCGTCTCTACAGAGCGGCGCTTCTCCCGGGTACAGATGGGAGTTGGGGATTGAAAGTCAGGAGATCAGACACTAAAAAGCAGACTAAGGGGAAAAACGAAGTTAGCTCTTCTGGTATTTTGTTGGATTCATTCCACCCGTTGGTTAATGGACTGCAATTTATATAGTGGTTTTATCCAAAGTCTTTTACAAATTCAAGGCCTCCCACTCACCCATTCACACACCGATGGTGGAGGCGACCATACAAGGGGCCAACCTGCTCATCGGTAGCGGTTAAGGGGTTAAGTGTCTTTCTCAAGGACACTTCAACATGCTGCCGGGAGGATCTGGAATCCAACCCGAGAACCTTCTGATTACCAGACGAGTCGACCGCTCTACGTTCTGAGCCACTGCCGCCCATTGAGGTGTACTGTAACCGCACTTATGCCAACTGTGAATGTGGGTATTTTTGCTTGGTTGAAGGCAGATGTTGGCTGAAACATGTGGGTTACCGATGAAGCAACAAAGGCTTTTCAAAATCAACACCATCCACCTACAGCTGGCCTCATATGGCCTAAATACTAATAATGAATACATGTTTTGAGAAGTGAGTAACAAATCATTATGTAAAGTAAGTAAGTAAGTAAGTAAGTAAGTAAGTATTTATAAAGCACCTTTCATACATGTCATGTAGCTCAAAGTGCTGTACACAAATATAGGCATATATAACGATAAAAGCAATAAAGTCACAGTGATCAGTTAAGATCAATGTTTAAAAAAAAAAAAAATAATAATAATAATAATAATAATAATAATAATAATAATAACGTAAAAATGAAAATAACGTAAAAATGAATACAGTCATTTGCTTACCAGTTTGGGAGAACAGGTCCGCACAAACATGTCCGCTCAGTAGCAACCGGAAGTGCACTAAACCAATGCACTTGTACGGTAGGTAGCAATGTTTAGCTCTTATAACGCTAGTGTAGTTACGTTTTTATCAGTGGTCAGAGTTGGGTCCACAGGACTTTTCCAAGTCCCATGGATCCATCAGTGGCCGTGTATTGTGTGCGTATGTACCCGTTCCCTCATGTGGTCAGTGGCCAGAGTTGGGTCCACAGGACTTATCCAAGCCCCATGGAACCATCAGTGGCCGCGTATTGTGTGCGTATGTACCCGTTCCCTCATCTAGAGAGTTGGGTCCACAAGACTTTTCCAAGCCTTACGGATCCATCAGTGGTCGTGTATTGTGTGCGTATGTACCCGTTCCTTCATCTAAAAAGTTGGGTCCACAAGGCTTATCCTAGTGTGGTATAATATGTCCTCATGTAAATATGTTCCCCTTACCTGTGCCCCCCCCCCCTCTCTGTGAAATCACCCCCCTCCCCTGTGTCCCCAAACCTGTACCCCCTCCCCCCCCATCTGACCTATCAAATGGGACCACACACCCCCCTTGTTGAACTATAAAGGGCTCCTCCCGACCACAATCAAGGTCTTTTACCTGGGTCACTTCAGCTGACTACCTGGGGAGAGCCCCTCAGCCATTCTCTCTATGTAATCTATCTGTTTGGTTAATAAACCCTTGTTATTATCCAAGCCTCGGTTGACTGAGCACATTCTTCATCAGGATATCTACAAATATCCCACACTAGCCTCATGGATCCATCAGGTTTTTCCAAGCCATAACTATTTGTAAGCTAGACTGTATAGGTACGTTTTTAATTTTCCTTTAAAAATGTGTATGGAGCTGGCGTTTCTGATGTGTGTTGGTAGTGTGTTCCATAGTTTTGGGGCATAGTTGGCAAATGCCATACTTCCTATCCTCTTTTGGTTTCTGGGCGTGTCTAGTAAACCTGTAGTGGATGACCGTAGCGTTCTTGAGGGCAGATAACTAACTAGGGAATTTGCTATGTATTTTGGGCCTTGCTCATTAAGAGCTTTATATGTTAGGAAAAGGACCTTAAAATCAATTCTATGAGTTATTGGAAGCCAGTGCAGAGTGGCTAGGACTGGAGTGATATGTTCTCTTCTCCTTGTATGAGTTAGTAATCGAGCTGCAGAGTTTTGGATAAGCTGAAGCTTCCCAATGGTTGCTTTGGGAAGACCAGTGAACAGTGCATTACAATAGTCAAGCCGACTTGATACAAAAGCATGAATAAGTGTCTCTGCATCCTTTTTATTTACGAAAGGTCTTACTTTCGCTATGTTTCTTAGGTGGAAGAATGACGTTTTCATGGCCTTATTTATATGAGACTTAAAGGTCAGGTCTGAGTCCAAGATGACACTTAGGCTTGTAACCTCAGTCTTTACATAGGATGACAGACTCCCCAGGTTTTCACACAGCACTTCCCTTTTCGCTTTTGGGCCGATCAATAGGATTTCGGTCTTGCTTTCGTTTAATTTGAGGAAGTTATTGTTCATCCACTTGTTTATTGCTAACAGACTATTTGTAATGGACTGTATGGCTGTAGTGTTATTTGGTTCTGCGGAGATATATAGTTGTGTATCATCAGCATAACTATGGAAGCATACATTGTGGTCTCGAATGATGTCCCCGAGGGGCAGCATATATAGTGAGAAGAGTAATGGACCAAGGCAGCTTCCTTGTGCAACTCCAAAGCTGCTGTCATGTTCCTCGGATACATTGTCTCCAAGCTTAACATAGAACCTTCTCCCCTTAATGTATGTTATGAGCCAATTTAGTACATGATCGGAAAAGCCAACCAGTCTTTCAAGACGACTGATCAAGATATTATGGTCAATCGTATCGAAGGTTAGTAAATAGTATTTACTAAATACATTAAGACCATGTGAGTATATTATATGTATAAACAGTTGCAAGTAGGGATGTCCGATATTATCGGCCTACCGATATTATCGGCCGATATTGTCATTAAAATGTAATATCTGAAAATATCTGTATCGGTTTTAAAATATATATATATATATATATTTCTTATTTTTTTACATTTATTTAACCTTTATTTACCCAGGCAAGCAAGTAAGAACAAATTCTTATTTTATTTATTGTCAAAAGTATGCATAATGTGTTAATTCCATGACAAGAGATATGTAATGTTAATTACCTGAAATTATTCCGTTTTTTGGGGGGGGAAACCCTGCATATATCGGTATCGGAAATTAAGAGTTGGACAATATCGGTATATCGGATATCGGTCAAAAAGCCAATATCGAACATCCCTAGTTGCAAGTATTCCTCATGTACTAACTGCTGGTTTAAGCAGCCACACCTGCCCTGGGTCAAGTTCTGTATCGTTAGTGGCTTAGCTTGGCATCGCTACTGCACTATCTCGCGTACGTGCACGCGTACTGAATAAACCACAAATGTACCTCTAATACCAGTATTAGTCTGACCACACCCCTCATCAGCTTACCTTCATAAGCAGGTGTGTGGTCACCTGCTCTCCTCCTTCTCGCTTTCACCACAAGGAAGAGGTGCCTCGGTAGATCCCCACACTTGACACCATGATGGAAGAAATTGGATTAGGAACAGCTTGGGAAACAAGGATACGTTGACATCATATCTTTATTTTCTCTCTCACTATTTTCGAGAAAATACGGCGATATTGTCTTCGTACTGGAGTGTCTAGAAGATGATGATCATTCTACAAACCCTCCGCCGGTTTTCGTATTGGGAGCACGCCGCTGCATGCTTCTCAACTGCAGTTCCTTGCTGTGTTTGTTGGGGTGAAACCTGTCAGGCCACAGCTGAACTGTTGGACATGCCGCTGTTGTGAGGAGCGGTGCGTTCCAGGTTGGGTGAGTAGTGTTTGCTGGCGGGCTCCACTTGTCTGTTAGTGCTATGGGGGCTACTTGACAAAGTTTATGGAAACCGGCCCCAGGCTAGGGTCCTTTGTTTAGCCGTCTAGGCGACAGAAGGCCTTGGTCTGGCGACCATTATAGTTTTAACTAGTGGGCCGCGACCATTGACACTGGTGATCCCTGTGTGTTCTGGACGAGTGGATTCTCTCTGTCACCGTGTTAAGACCCCATCTTTCATATCCAAATGAGAGTATTCCTTCACGAGGGGATATGTGCATGTAATGTGCGATAGCGGCAGATTCATGTTCAAAGTCAGCTATACAGGCCAGTTGGTACTGTGCTGATTCCGCCGGACGTGTTAATGTCACCGTTGTGAAGCGGTGTTGACGTCTTGTTTTCTCTTTTCTCTTAAAAAGTGAGGAGGGTTCAGAACGGCGGCCTGTCTGGGTGAGTGTTATGTCATTGTTTACATGTTCATAGCTTACGGTTAGCCGGTCGGTGGCCTGGCGCGGGGTAGCTTGGCTTCTCGCGCGCCGCCGGGAGCTCGCTCCTGATCGCGTGCGTCGTAGATCGGCGTCCCGCGAGCGGAAGCAATAGCACCCGAACGGTTGGAGCAGCCGTTAGCTTGATGCTATTCTGTTGAACGTGCTTTGATTTTTAACATGTTTTACACTCTTGACCACGACGTCATCCTTGACAGGGGATGTTCGTCGACCCTGCCTGAGCCTAGACGGGGATTGCGTCAACAAAGAGGACTGTAGCGACTGGTGGAGCGGCGACGCTGCCCGGATCGAACAACACGGGACGGCTGTGTTCTACGGTGGCTTGTGACTGCACTTCGCTGATCTGCGTTCCGGGCAGGTACGGGGTTGGCCAGACCTCATAACACGTCTTCTGGTTTTACCTTGCTAAATGTATTGTGAATAACGGTGTTTTTTTTCCCAAAACGTGTGTTGTTGCAATGCATTTGAGATACGTTGCGGGTTGTGTGTGAGCTGTTTTTGTCACTGGCAGTTAGCTTCTCCGTGCAGGTCGTGATGTATTGATCTGGTTGTTGTGTGAGAAACATCATGGTGTTTATGTGTACCGTGTACTCACTACTAAGGCAACTAACCTATGAAGCTATGCTTGGTGACGAGTGAGTAAAAGAATGTTCTTTCTCAGACTGTAATGACAATGAACAGTGAGTTCACACATTAACAGGTTTTCCTGTTTTAACTGGCCGTATTGAGGGTAAAATAGGAGGATTGTGTTTCCCCCCCCGGTTCCCTGGGGACTTTATCACCTCCTATCAGACATGTTGTGCATTAATTGTGTCTTTTGTGTGGTAGGGATACGATGTAACTCTCAGCTTGATTGCTGAGGTTGTGCTAAATCTGCTGGAGAAACTTATTTCCTAAAGGGAAATTGGTTTGGTTGCTGTCATGTGTGCTTAGCAAGGCCTGTGGTCGATACTAATCAAGAATGATGTATTCTCTCATTGTGAAAAAAAACGGCGTTCCTCTGTTGAGTGTTTTTGCCATTTTTTTGTAGGTGATGATGGGTTGTGTGTGTCATGTGACCTACAACTGGGTTGTACTGGCCACAGAAGCACATGTGTATGTTGGACCGGGGTTCTTAGAGCCCTCTCTATTCTGTGTTTTTCCTTAGTAAAAATCAGATAGCAGGTTAGCTCGTGCGCTGTGTGGAGCTGTGAAACGCTTCATAGAGCTGACTATGACTGTGTCATATTCTCTTTTTGTCGTTACGTCGTATCATGGGTGTGGGGTCGTAAAGGGGTGAACTGGTAACCTTTCCTCTCCCCATTGTTCTGTCGGTCAGGGGTACACCCCCTGTCCTTCAAGGTTCCCGTCACGTGGCGGTTCGGCACGTTACGGGGGGGGGGGGGGGGGGGGGGGGAGGGAGTTCCTGGTCCCACGGCCTGGTATATTGGGCGTGTGCACCGCAGGAATTCCCCCGCCATAGAGTACGTCACCGTGCGCGTCTCTGTTGGTAGGACTTCCGTGTGCTGTTCAGGTCCATGTGATGGATCTGTTTTCAGGGGGGTGGTCAGGGCTCCTCCTCACCAAGCGCCTACTCAGGCCTTCTGTGAGTTCGGACTCCTTCTTCCATGTGAGGAAGCCTCCATCAGAGTACAGAGCCTTCCTCCTCAGATTGTCAAAGTGAGTGGACCCTCTAGAAGGGTCCTTTTCTATTGTATGTATATTCGATTCAATTCGTTTATTGAGTGTGTATGGGTTCGGTGCCTCTTCCCCGGAGGCCCTAAAACCAGTTTTTTACATGGCTCAAGGTGCAATATATTCTTTTCAATCTGTACAGCTCGCGTGGGAAGTCTCTCTGGGGATCCCCGTCTCTTTCCTATGGGAGGGTGGTGGGATGTAAAAATGTGAACATTTTTTACCCCGGCTGTGTAGACTGGGATACATACTGTTGATGCTTCCTTCTTTCTATTCCAGAAGTGTTGGAGTTAGGGAGTGTCACACCCCTCTTGTCGTTCCCCTGGGCGCCTTGGGGATTCAATGACAGGTCTAAATAGCCTGTTCATTGATGGGGGTGTGTCCCGACGCACGTATAGTGCTAGCTCGCTGTAAACAGGCGATTGACTGGCACGCCTTAGTTGCTTGTGGTTGAAACAGCGTTTTTATAAAGCAACTGAGATGGGGGTTTTTCCTCTTCCGGCGACCACATCCCATGACCTGGGTGGGTTGTCGACGGATTCTCGTTCATGTCTGGGGGATGATGACGGGATGGATCTGAACATATGTAGTGGGGTCTCACGCCCTTGGGGTGGGCCACCAGGCGCGGTTCGTCCCGACGTCTGGGTGGCGCCTTCTTTTCATGTTAAGATCAACACGCATATCTGCCCTTCTCCTGGAGTAGGCATGTCGGCGTGGTTAGGGCACGGGACTGGTTCTGGTCACGCTGGTCCAGATCAGTTGAACCCGTTGTCCGCCGGGGATGCAGATCTGCTGTTCTGGTACCCTGAGGGACTTGGGCTTTTTTCAGGGGGAAAAATGCCAGGTCGGTCTGGGTGTCACAGGGTTAAGCGCTATGGAGACCCTGGTTGGGTATGTTTTTACTCAGCACTGTCGTCATGGCTTACAGCCATGCCATTCTGTACGCGCTCGATCTCGTCGGATCTCGGCCGCTACACAGGTTGGTCCTGGTTAGTACTTGGTTGGGAGACCGCCGGGGAATACCAGGTACGGTGTGCTTAGGGGCTGGTTCTCCATTATTTTTCGCTCCTCTCTCACGCATGGCGAAGAGGGGCCTGTGGGGGTGGTTTTTTGACCTCCTCTGGTGACCCTGTGCTTCCCGTACCGCCAGGCCCGGTCCGAAGTGATGTTTGCGACCCGTAGGCCTGGGTTAACCCTTTTTGGAAACTGGAACACTTGTACTGCGGTATAGCCGGTGTATACCCGCAGGTGTGTTTTGGAGTTTTTTCTTGAGGGGTTATAGGAACAACCACCGCATTGGGTAACACCGAGGTGGTTGATTCCCTGGTGTGTTGGAGCAGTGTCAACTCCCGGGTTCACCGTTTGAGGGTGCCCCTGCACGTTCATGACGTCTGCCAATCGTGTCAGCCTTCTCTGCCTCGACCCCTCTGGGTGGGGGTTGTTAAATGGAGGCTTGGTCATGCAACACCGCCAGCTTACGCTCCTTCCGCCGGGGCGGCTGTGTTCAGCTGTCCCCTCTGGCGCCTGTCTCGTCCGCAGTCTCCAGGCTAGGGTTAACAGCCTGTTGCCTGGTTTTTCCCCGGTGCGCTGCCTGCTTCCGTTGGTTAACCTTTTTTGTGTGCTTACGGCCATGCTGACTGCCTATTCTGCAGGGTCAGTGTGCCAGGCGGTGTACTATTGGGGGGACGGGGCCCGCTCGGCTTACGGCCATACCGACCTGAACACGCCCGGTCTCGTCCGATCTCGGAAGCTGGGCAGGTTCTGGCCTGGTTGGTTCCGCCTGGGAATACCAGGTGCAGTAACTGAGGGGCCTTTGTCCGAATACGCTGGCGATGTGGGGGGCGGGGCACTACGTGCCCACCTGGTGGGGTCTTGATGCTGGCATCATGGACTTCTCCGGGCCCCCATTCCAGGGAGTCCAGTCCTTTTGGTGGGTCTGGGTCTTCCTTCGTGCTCCGCTGCTACGGCCTTGCCACGGGGTTGGGTTTGCCCTTGACCCCGTGATTCTGGGGGCAGTAACGAGGTTGTTCCTCCGTTCGTTCCCGGGTGGCATGCGGGTTGTGCGTGTGTGTAGTCGTGGGGTCAAGCCACGGTCTGCTCACCCTGTGCGTTGAGTTGCTTGAGTGCCTCTTCGCACGGTCGGGTCCGTCGCCCTCCCGTGACGTCCCTAATAGGGGGGCTACCCTCCATTAGGGGGGGTCGGGGGGGCTCGGCCCTCCCTGTTCTGATGGTTTTGGGGGACTGTCAGCGGGGTGTATTTGTCAGCCAAGTGGCTCCGCTTGGCCTCCCTTGTGCAGTAGCGATGCCAAGCTAAGCCACTAACGATACAGAACGTTAGGTTATGACTATAACCAAGTTCTGTTAGTTAGGGGCGATGCTTGGCATCGGACGCCGCTGCAGCCCTTGTCCTCACCTTGTGGTGAAAGCTTGGGAAGGAGGAGAGCAGGTGACCACACACCTGCTTATGAAGGTAAGCTGATGAGGGGTGTGGTCAGACTAATACTGGTATTAGAGGTACATTTGTGGTTTATTCAGTACGCGTGCACGTACGCGAGATAGTGCAGTAGCGATGCCAAGCATCGCCCCTAACTAACAGAACTTGGTTATAGTCATAACCTAACGGTAATCGGACCTGGGAGCAGGGGTGGCAGTGGTAATTGTGGTACAGGTTCAATTTGCCATCCTCACACACACAGGAGAGCTTCTTCTGTCAGAGCTCAAATTCGACCGGCAGGTAAATGCTGTAGTCAAGTCATGCTTTTTCCAACTCTGCAACATCACTAAAATAAAACCAATCCTTTCACCCGTCAACCTGGAAACAGTAGTTAACGCATTCATCACATCACGCCTTGAGTACTGCAATGCCCTCTACACCGGCATCAGTCAGGCAGCCATGTCCCGCCTCGGCAGCTAGGTTCCTTACCGGCACCAAAAAAAAGAGAACATATTCCACCAATTCTAGCCTCCCTACACTGGCTCCCAGTCCCACTTAGAATAGACTTCAAAATCCTCCTCCTGACCTCTAAGGCACTATCGGGTGCAGCACCCCCATACATCACAGAGCTCATCACCCCCTACGCAGCACCCAGGTCACTAAGATCCTCCCCCCGCACCAGACTCAAAAAGAGAGGCGATTGCTCTTTCAAGGCCGTGGCCCCCAAACTGTGGAACCAGCTACCTCTGGAGATCCGATCTGCCCCCTCGCTGGAGACATTTAAGGCCCGTCTAAAAACCCACTTTTATTCCCTAGCCATCAATAAACCCTGATTCTCCCACACCCTAACTCACACACTCCCATGCAATTGTATCCTGCCCCCTCCCCCTTGTATCTCTTCTTGTGCTCCTCTGTCCCCTGTGTGCTATACTGTACTTTGTTCTCCCCTATCCGCTTGTTGGCCTACTGTTGTCCTATTCTCTGAATGTACTGTCTTGTCCTGTTGTGCCTTTTTCTATTTTTGTTTTTGTGTATTTTATATTATGACATTGATCCTATGCTTTGATTGTACAGCACTTTGGTTGGCCCTTGAGTTTTTAAACGTGCTTTATAAATAAATTACTTACTTGACTTGACTTGACAAGTTTCCATCTGCTCTGGCTTCTGCCATCTTGCCACCCCTTATGTAAACCGTCTGCTTTTCCATCTCTGCCTGTGTTTCTGTGTCAAAGAGCCCTGTAGAAAGACACAGGCTCACCGCCACAATAACATGTACTAACAATGTGTTGGATATTGGGAAGACATTTTTGTACCTTGACCTTGTTCCACCCATTCGCTGTTCTGGATGCTGTATTTTACCAAAGAAATACCGCCGATGGTGAACATTTTGTTTGTGATATATTAGAAACACAAAGAGCTGGACTCTTTATACAAAACTAAAACAGACCTTTTACAAATCAGTTGATATTATTTACTAATTTACTAATTCGAAATAACCTTTGTAAACATTAGCAAATGAGGAATATTTAGAATAATGTCCCAGTAAGGTCTATAAACTATTGACATGGTCCTCCTAACACATATATTTACTAACTACTCTCTGTAGTATCCCCACCATGTTGTCATTGTGAAAGTCCATGTATGGCGTTTGTCCATGTACTGTAATGCAATATCTGTAAAGTGCTTTGAGATACCATATGTAAGGCGCTATATAAAATAAATGTATTATTTATTAGTATTATTATTTAAATAATTATTTGTTACTGACTTCTTAAACATGTATTAATTTGTATATAGATCCCCTGATGAAATGGGATGATATAATAGTTAGTTTACTTGTACTGAACGTTGTTATCAACTATTAACAAATACTTAAGTCATTAGTAAGTAGTTTACTAATAGCTTGTTCATGATGTATTAACTATTTATAAGGCACCGTTTCAAATAATTAACCAACAAACATTTAACATGTCATTTACAGTATAACCCATTAACTAACAGTCTGTGAATCATCTATTAACTATTTATAAGGGATTCTATCCCTACCTAACTAATGGATTAAACAAAGTTTTGCTTAACTGAGACCAAACCTGACCGATTGTATAGTATGGCTGATATGTACAGACTTGTAGAGGACAGTATTGTCTTTAGGTTGCACAATTCCTTTTTTTGTTTTGTTTTGTTGACTGACCCAAGCGCTTGAATCGAGCAGGGTAAGACTGTGTGCACTCAGGGAACAGTCTGCAAAGACATCAGAAATGGATGACTCTCACATAGTGTGAAGGAACTGTGAAAGGCCAGCGTGGAGGAATCTATTGGTTTATTCTTGATGTACCGGTGACTTTCATCCTTGTCTTTCAGCACTTGTCTGTTATTATTACTTTATATTCATAGATGTTTCTGTGTTGCATTGCGTTTTATGTGGGATCTTTTTTGTGTGCTGCTTGGTCAGGGTTCACTTGAAAAGGAGAGGCTCCATCTCAGCAGGACCTCTTTCCTGACAAAATCTAATACGTACAAAGAGTTTACTTTCCTCCACCCCTCAAACCCCTGCACCTCCCTCCCATCCTCCACCTGTCTCTCCTCCCTTCACCTCCCTTCTCTCCTCCACCTGCCTCTCACCCTTCACCTCCCTCCTCTCCTCCACCTGCCTCTCACCCTTCAACTCCCTCCTCTCCTCCACCTGTCTCTCACCCTTCAACTCCCTCCTCTCCTCCACCTGTCTCTCACCCTTCAACTCCCTCCTCTCCTCCACCTGTCTCTCACCCTTCAACTCCCTCCTCTCCTCCACCTGTCTCTCACCCTTCACCTCCCTCCTCTCCTCCACCTGTCTCTCACCCTTCAACTCCCTCCTCTCCTCCACCTGTCTCTCACCCTTCACCT
This sequence comes from Notolepis coatsorum, assembly GCF_963971535.1. Taxonomy (NCBI): domain Eukaryota; kingdom Metazoa; phylum Chordata; class Actinopteri; order Aulopiformes; family Paralepididae; genus Notolepis; species Notolepis coatsorum. Next base: position 36,655,069 of record NC_140182.1, on the reverse strand, counting down.
CCCTCCTCTCCTCCACCTGCCTCTCACCCTTCACCTCCCTCCTCTCCTCCACCCTCTCACCCCTTCACCTCCCTCCTCTCCTCCACCTGTCTCTCACCCTTCACCTCCCTCCTCTCCTCCACCTGTCTCTCACCCTTCACCTCCCTCCTCTCCTCCACCCTCTCCTCCGTTCACCTCCCTCCTCTCCTCCACCTGCCTCTCACCCCTTCACTTCCCTCCTCTCCTCCACCCTCTCACCCCTTCACCTCCCTTTTCTCCTCCACCCTCTCACCCCTTCACCTCCCTCCTCTCCTCTACCCTCTCACCCCTTCACCCCCTCCTCTCCTCCACCTCCCTCCACCCTTCTCACCCCTTCACCTCCCTCCTCTCCTCCACCTGCCTCCCATCACTTTCTCCTCCACCCTCTCACCCCTTCACCTCCCTCCTCCTCTCCTACACTCTTCTCACCCCGTCACCTCCCTCCTCTCCTCCACCTGCCTCCCATCACTTTCTCCTCCACCCTCTCACCCCTTCACCTCCCTCCTCTCCTACACCCCTCTCACCCCGTCACCTCCCTCCTCTCCTCCACCTGCCCCCCATCACTTTCTCAGCAATAGCTAGCTGACTATTAGATTGATTCAGTGAGTTAACCATCACGCTGCTCCGTGGCAGCCATCTTAATATTGTAGAACCTCCCCAGCTGCTGGCTGAGAATCCAAAGAGCACATGATTCCATTCAGGGTGAGTGTGAACCTGGCTGGATAATACAGGCTGCGGTCTGTCTTGGCTCTCACAGGGTTAGTGGTAGTTTGCCGACCCCTGGGCTTATATCTGGGAAGATCTGCACCTCTGTAGGCTAGGTGGCCTTTACTTTCTGACAGACCAGGAAGTCCCTCCGTGTCCGGATAGTACTGAAGACGGACAACAACAGCGCAGGGCCTCTCTCTTCCTGTTGGGCTTTCAAGGTAATGTCTGCTTGATCAGCATCAGAACCAGATGGACAGGACAGCGGTTACGGGCTGCCTAGGACGCTAGACGCTAGGGCCGGGGGATATCCACACCGATTACCACTTGCTATTTCAATTCAGAAGACCCCGATTCGGTTTGATTTCAGTTCGATATCGATTCTACTGTAGGCTTGATGTAGCTGGTTTCAGGAGGCTGCCACCTTGTTATTGTTGTCCAAGGATTTCTCCAGTTTCAGTATGTAGTTCAGCAGAAACTCAACACACCAGGCAAGCTAGAGACGCAGGGCAGCAGGCGCACTAGAGATGACTTTTAGCGATTTTTTGTATATATATTTATATATATATTCAAATTCAAATTCTTTATTGCCCTATTTATTGTAACGTAATAACTGACAGGGCATACAGACCCTCATCTGCACCTTTGATTACACTGTTTACTTTTCTCATATTCTTAACACATTAACTGCCACGGAGTTTGCCCGTCTCATACCACTCTCTGCCACCACTCTAAGCTTATGGAGATGTTCACCTTCTTTGCAGGGCTATAACTTTTTAAATTGTATTGCTAAATTGACATTACTATGGCCCATTCAACATCGATTATCTATCGTTCAGGATGTAGGAACGTTATACTTTTTCATTCATAGATTCATATGAAAATACCGCCTAGAATATAAATATGTTTTTATTGTTTTCTGCAGTAATTCCTAGAACGTGAGTTATAGGCATAAACGCATATATAGATGATCAACTGCCGTTTGTTGCCGATACACGCTATATTAAAAATTCAACTGTACATGATCCTAAACGTTATGACTCATCATGCGTGGATGAACGGGGGGGGGGGGGGCGTTTATAATTCCGTGATCGTCAGTAAATGCTTTATGTAGTATGGGTGATATATTGATCAGAGCAGTTTGCATTAATAATAATAAACAAACGCGCTGAAAGTAACGTTACTGTCCTCTTACCGTTTGCTGATGAGACTGGAGGAAAAAGATCCCACTTATTTGACGGCGATCTACTAGATCCATTTCCGGTTTGTATAATAATAATAAACGCCCAAATCATATCGATTATTGAGTTATGGCAGCGATCCATATACACGGATGTGTGTCTAGAGTCCCGCAACAATATGTGAGTGCCGGATGCATTTCCCAGATGCACGGAGATCACCAGAGATCCATTTCCGGTTGTAACTCGCCCGATCATCCACCAGGCGGCAGTATTGAAGCGTTGCAGAGTTGTGCAGGCTCCCACTGTATCAGCCGAGGCTGGGTGAGGGAATTATGAATACCATGGCGAAAAAATGAAATATGATATCAATAACGTCGTACGCCGTGGTTTGGCAGAATTAGCATGACCTTGAAACCCGTTGTACGACGTTATTGGCGCCCAATGTGTTAATATATATTGCTTACACTGTTTATTTATTTATTAATTAATTAATTCATTAATAATTTTTGTCCTCATATTCCTTTATATTCAGATCTAATTGTATTGCCTATATTTATGTCTTTCTACTATTACCCTGCCCATACCTGTAGGCCTACCTCCCCTCCCCATGCTATGATGCCTAAATTTCCCCAAGGGGATCAATACGGTCCATGCATTTGTCACGCATGTTTTTTTTTTACTCATTGTCTCATTGTCATGTGTTTGTTCTAATGCTACAACTCCATCCACGGTGTCACTCAGAGATTTGTCCGCTTCCTACTGTCCTTTGGGAAACCGTGTGTCTGTGTGCGGTACGGAGGGAGGACAGCTCGCTTGCCTGCTCAGAGAGAATAGCGCATAATAATGACTGCTATGGTTTCTTCGCGGAGAGATGAGATGTCTTTTTTAATTGGCTATTTCACATTAATGTCATTAAGCACTGCCTCCCGTGACGATCGCAGCTCGTTTCGAAAGTACATTAAGGGAGACAGCTGGCTCTGTTTTGTCTGCCACTCTGAGACGTCTAGACGCAGCCACTGTTGTAGAAAGCGGTGTTTCAGTCTGCTTGCCCTCGCGTGTGACTCCATGATATATCCGTTTGCTGTGGTCAACATCAACGTTGCCTCTTAAAATAAATGGTTTGGCCAAGTCAAATGTGGATAACTGAACCAAAGGGCCAAGTCAAATGTGGATAACTGAACCAAAGAGGGAGCTTTCTTTAGTGGCGTCTACTCCGTCTTAAGTCCATGGAGGAGGCTGAGCTGGCGTTCATCTTTCCACCTCGCTGCTCCCTGCTCCCTGTTCTCTCATATGAGGCGCTAGTAGTACCGTGACCCCAGTGAGAAGACAGAGCGTACTGTACTTACTGTACGTCAAACAAACCCTCCCTCTCTGCGTGTGTGTGTGCGTGTGTGCTCTCGTACCTCTCCCCAAAAAGATAGAAAGGGCTAAATCTGTTTAGGGTCCAGGGTTAACGGGAATAGGGAATGACTGTAGTCATACTCCTCACATGTATACAGTACCATGAATAATGTGTGTGTGTGTGTGTCCATAATGTGTAAATAAATGCCTGTGGGGGAGAATGCGTGTCTGTGTACCATACTTTCACACACGTGCATGCGTGTCAGCCCCTCTCATTTCCTGTGCAGAAACCAGAGGGCTTTGGTTGAGGACTGAAGCTGTGATTTGAAGCCCTGAGAACACTGCTCATAAAGGATGTTCTGGTGAGAGTGGAGTGACTGACTGTGTTTATCTGCAGTTTTGAGAGATATTGGTATTTTGTGTGTGTGTGTGTGTGTGTGTGTTTGTGTGTGTGTGTGTGTGTGTGTGTGTGTGTGTGTGTGTGTGTGTGTGTGTGTGTGTGTGTGTGTGTGTGTGTGTGTGTGTGTGTGTGTGCATATACAGTACATTAGAGTTGAACAAAATGCCATTATTATTCTTTTATGTTTTAACATGGGGAGTTTGTGTGTGTTTTTTCTTTTACTAATAAAACCACTAATTACACATTTGTGTGTGACATCATACCCGAAGCTTGAATGGTTCACAAACATGCACAGACACATATGTACACACACATGCGTGCACACGCACACAGAGAACTCTGATCCAAGATCTAGCATGGGAGAATGATTTTCAGTGGCACTGATCTGATGCGGTTATGAAATGCATCTTTTATGAGCACGTAAAAGGACTTTTACAAGTCCTGCCAGACAAACACTTGGACAACTGGTTCTCACAATTGTCCTCTCGTTCCCCATTCGGCAGTTACTGGAGTCAGTGTTTTTTTGCTTACTATTGTGTATGTTTGTGTTTATCCGCGGCGTCTGCTCGCTCAGCATCAGAACCAGATGGACAGCGGTTATGGGCTGCCTAGGACGTTAGGGCCGGGTTATATGAAGAAGTCTTTATTTGTAATTTAACACACACACATGCGATGGGCGACCCACAGGAACACACACTCACACGCATGCACTGAGTCGCTGAATGGAATGTTCTCTGCACTTCCCATCCCGTCGTCCTTCCCCCCAAGGGCAGCCGGGAGCAGACAGGGGCTGCAGCGGGGGGCCTTCGTCAAGGATGCAACAGCGTTAGCGATCTGTTGTGCATGTTTTTCCATTGGGTTTATCTTATCGGGAAGGGAAACTCCATGCAAACTCCACACAGAAAGGCCCGGGAGATACCCCACCTGGGTAACTGGCAACACGGCAACCTGGTCCCCAAGCGGGAATCGAACCCAGGACCTTCTAGCTGTGAGGCGACAGTGTTAACCACTACACCACACCGATTACCACTTGCCATTTAAATTCAGAAGATCCCGATTCGGTTTGATCTCAGTTCGATATCGATTATAATTAGGGATGCCCCGATCACGTTTTTTGCCACCGATACCGATCACCAATATTCTATGAGCCATATCGGCCGATACACTGCCGATACCGATCGTTTTTGGTTTTGTTACTTGTTACTTGTTACTCTTACTGTCATGCACTTGTCCTAATATACTAACCTACACTGTAGCACCAACATTGTAACCAACATTGTTACTCAGCTGATAGAGTTGTGCCCTTCCTGATGACTTGTCGTACAGAACTTGTAAGTCGCTTTGGATAAAAGAGTCAGCTAAATGACTAAATGTAATGTAAAATACCCAATGTTCAATTAATAAACTGTATGCCTCACTGTGTGGAAGAGACTGGGATCATTCTTTTGTGCAAGGCAACATCAGGCTTGACTTAAAACATTACTTTCCTAACTTATTAACAAATTAACACATAGATATAAATGTACTGAATTGTTATTTCTTATTTTATTTCTTATTATATATATACAAAAATAATTATAATAATCGTTTTATTTTTAGATTTTTTTATACCCGATCCAGCTATTTTAGTGAATATCGGCCGATACCGATATACCGATCGATCGGGGCATCCCTAATTATAATGTAGGCTTGATGTCGCTGGTTTCAGGAGGCTGCCACCTTGTTATTGTTGTCAAAGGATTTCAGTATGTAGTTCAGCAGAAACTCAACACATCAGGCAAACTAGAAACGCAGGGCAGCAGGCGCACTAGAGATGACTTTTAGCGAATTTCTCAATATATTTATATATATTTAGTATATATTCAAATTTAAATTCTTTATTGGCCATATTTATTGTAACGTAATAACTGACAGGGCATACAGACCCTCATCTGCACCTTTGATTACACCGTTTACTTTTCTCATATTCTTAACTCATTCTGCGCCATCGCTAAATGCGCCAGAGGGCGCTAGTACGCCATTGCTTTAATCAATGGGGAGACTGCGAGACTTGCGAGCGCTTAAAATATATCTTATATTATAGCTATGGGTCTAATACACCCGTCGATTGTTAGTGAGTTGCTTCCATCCAGTCAACATGTACAAAACAGATTGTTTTTTCATCCGTACATTTCCATTTTATACCGTTTTGAATATGAGTATAGTTTTGGTGATTCTTAGTAATCCCAGGAAAAGACGCGATAATAGCCCTTTAGTGGAATACACAAAACACATTGTCATTTTTCGCCTGATTATCGAATCTTCCTGAAATCAATGCTAGATTATCATTATTATCCTTCCTCAAGCATACATGAAATGGCCCTCGTAGCGGGGCGCTCGCCCCGCCACCTCCTGCACTCAACGGTAAACAGACACACACACACACACAGCTTTGATCGCGGTAGAAAGAAATATCAGATCAACGCAAGATTTTATATATAGAGTCCTTACCTGGTCTCTGATGTAATGCAAAAGAAATAATCCAATTATCTGATCGCCATTCCAAATACTGCTCGTGGAGGACCGTCCCACATTGCCACGGCATTGCATATGAAGGGGGGTGGGGGGTGGGCCCAGCATAGCAGATGTAACGTTGTAAAGGCTAGTCCTGCCGGAGTATTTAAACCCCGCCCGCACGGCTCAGATCGGCCCTGAAAAGAAACTACACCATTTCTATTGTATTGCCTATATTTATGTCTTTCTACTATTACCCTGCCCATACCTGTACCTCCCCTCCCCCATGATGCTATGACGCCCGAATTTCCACAAGGGGATCAATAAAGCTAATCGTAAAAAAAAAAAAGGCATGGATTGAAAGATTGTTTTAAAAGTCTTTCAGTAGTATTTGTGACCAATCCCCATACAGTATTTACCTGATATGGTCATTAGTGTAACTCTATGGCATTACGTCGTCCTCTCGGATACAATCTCCTTGTATTATATGAACCTGGTATTTATATAATGTATTATATGGCCCTGGTATTTATATAATGCATTATATGGCCCTGGTATTTATATAATGTATTATATGGCCCTGGTATTTATATAATGTATTATATGGCCCTTGTATTTATATAATGTATTATGAACCTGGTATTTATATAATGTATTATATGGACCTGGTATTTATATAATGTATTATGAACCTGGTATTTATATAATGTATTATATGGACCTGGTATTTATGTAATGTATTATATGAACCTGGTATTTATATAATGTATTATATGGCCCTGGTATTTATATAATGTATTATATGGCCCTGGTATTTATATAATGTATTATGAACCTGGTATTTATATAAGGTATCCTATGGCCCTGGTATTTATATAATGTATTATATGGCCCTTGTATTTATATAATGTATTATATGGCCCTTGTATTTATATAATGTATTATGAACCTGGTATTTATATAATGTATTATATGAACCTGGTATTTATATAATGTATTATATGGCCCTGGTATTTATATAATGCATTATATGGCCCTGGTATTTATGTAATGTATTATATGGCCCTGGTATTTATATAATGTATTATATGGCCCTTGTATTTATATAATGTATTATGAACCTGGTATTTATATAATGTATTATATGGACCTGGTATTTATATAATGTATTATATGGACCTGGTATTTATGTAATGTATTATATGAACCTGGTATTTATATAATGTATTATATGGCCCTGGTATTTATATAATGTATTATATGGCCCTGGTATTTATATAATGTATTATATGGCCCTGGTATTTATATAATGTATTATATGGCCCTGGTATTTATATAATGTATTATGAACCTGGTATTTATATAAGGTATCCTATGGATCTGGTATTTCTGGGTGTGAGTGAAGCATGTCTGTCGAACTCTCCTCAATCTCACTTTCGTTACTTCATTACTGTACATTTTTTAAATATTTGAAAATACCTACATTGCAGTCTTCACAAAATGGATAACTGGTACTGTATCAGATATCAGCGCTGATAACAGACTAAAATCGCTAACGCAGAATTTTCTCAATAAAAGAGTTTAAATACATACTAGCAGAGTGATCTATCTCTCTAATGGAGGACATGGATCTCTTGTCAGATGAGCTTGAACTAATGGTGTGTGTCTATACTATTTAGTTAAAGTAATGGATCAGATCACTACTTGGTATTGGCTGTTACTTAAACTGTAGGACTCATAATTGGTATTGGCAACCAACAAGTGGTTATGGGTGTATCCCCAAGCACCACTGTTACATACTGAGCACTAGCTCTTAGTTCTAGAGAGGGGCAGCCATAAATAGATGTCTGTATTGTCAATAAAAAAAAAAAAATCCCATGTCATGCCTTGCTCAAGGGCACCACATCAGAGCACTGTAGATGTAATAACACCAGTTCACAGGTGTAATACACCCTCCTGTTTGGTGTTTGGGATGAAACCAGCGACCTTCTGGTTACTGGTTGGCCTCTTCTGCTTACTGTACCTGTACTACTGTGCTACCGATTCACTAAACTAATTTCATAACGACCATCGATTGCCATTGTTGTATTTGAGAAAGTTGCAGAACACTTTTCTCTCACCCAGCCAGCGGTCTCACATGCACTTGAAAAGTGACAGGCAATAAGTGGGACCTAGGGCTTAGCTCCACTGAAACAGACAATGGCGGCAGCAGATGATTGGTCGCATTTTGCACATTAAATGTGCCAATTAATTTCCCCCACGCTGGAGTGGTTTTCAAATGAAAAAACAACTTTTGTTCAATCGTCTCTCTCTCTCTCTCTCTCTATCGCTCTCTCTCTTTCTCCCTCTCTTTCTCTCTCTCTTTTCACCCCTCTCTGTCTTGTTGTCAACAGTATAAGCTACAGAAGTGGTCTGCGTCATACAGTACAGTGCATCAGCCAGTACCACAAGTAGATGAAACGGAAAGAGTCCGGAAGCAGAAGATACAGGGACAGCCAGGGAAACGTCCTGCCAAGCAAAGATCTTTTGTTTTTTTTCTGTATTTTTTTCCCATCCCAATTTTAGTCGTTATGCCAATTCCCTTCCTGGTCGTTGCGCACATTTGCCCCTTACTTGCCGGTCTAGGGAGGGTTGATAGATACTATCACATGTCCCCTCCGATACATGTGGAGTCAGCCAGCCGCTTCTTTTCACCTGACAGCGAGGACTCTCACTGGGGGAGCGTAACGCGTGGGAGGCTCACACTACTTCCCCCACTTCCCTTCCTCGCTGAGCAGTCCAATATTCACCACAGGATAACACGCAAACGTATACATGAATGGAAAGAAATGTACATATTGGACTACAAATAGTGTCTGTCAAATGAGCCGGACTATTTTCTCCATAGATATAATATAGAATATAGATGTAGCTCTGCAAACATTGTGACGCATCGCAAAAAAAAAAAAAAGCTGGCGCTAGAGAGCAGGGATGGGGCGTGGCTATGGGGTTGAATGAGTGTCCAAAAATCCAAATCATCCCTTTAAATAGCCTGGAGAACCACTGATCTATGCCACTCAAAGTAACCGAAGCCAAATCTGCTGTGTTAACCCTTTCACTGCCACACTACCAAAGGGTTAACCCTTTCACTGCCACACTACAGAAGTACCAAAGCATCCTCAAAGGCGCTAAAACAAGATTACAAACATCACAAAACAAACTGGTCAGACTACTACTTGACCTCACTCCTAGAACCCACCTCACCCCTGCCCACTTTGACTACCTAGGATGGCTTAGAGTAGACGACAGAGTACAGCAACTTGCAATGGGCCTGGTCTACAAGATATACTACACGACCAAGGTACCCATGTACATGTCAAAATACTTCCCAAAGGTCAGTGAATACCACAACCACAACACCAGAGGGAGCTCCACAGATCATGTTAAACCCAGATTCGGCTCAAACAAGGGACTAAACACGTTTCGCAATTATGCCACATCAATGTGGAATGCCCTACCCAAAGCTGTAAAGGAATGTGAATCACTACCCACTTTCAAAACCACTCTCAAAGAACACCTACGGGAGACTGCAATTAGAAACTGGCCCCTGTAAATGTACAGTAAATTTACGTCCTAACTCAATAATACATGGGACCCTCTTCTTGGGACCAAGTAAGGTTTCGTCGATATTCCAATGTACAGTTTTGCTTGTACAGTTGTACAGTTTCCCCCACCCCGCCTACCCAACCCCCCCCCCCCCACCCAACCTCCTCCAATGTACAGTTTCTACGTCAAATGTATATACAATATTTTTTAGACTCTTTTTGTATCACAAACAGTACTGTATTTGTAAATCTGGTATGTCATAAATGTATAGATGTAGCAGTACTGTCTATCTGTATGTCGTGTATGTCATATATGTTATGATGAATTGAAAATGGGGGACCCGGATGTAAACAAGACGGAAGTCTTTCTCTGGTCTGCATCCCCTTAACAATTGTGTGTATTGAGCTGTACTGTATTGTACCCATTCTGCAATCTGTTAATAAAGTTTTCAATCAATCAATCAATCAATCAATCAGGTTAACCCTTTAACCGTCTGTAGTCTGGTAGTGAAAGGTTAACCTTCTATAGTGTGGTTGTGAAAGGGTTAAGAAGCATGATGGTAATCCTACTATAAAATGAGGAAAACTGTCCATCTGTCTGCGTCCATTTTTCTCCTCGATGGGTTGGCCAATCAATCTGAAATTGCATAGGTGCTTTGAGCATTGGCAGGGGCAGATTTTTCCATTTTCCCAATTTTAAGCTGTTTAAAAGCATGTCTGGCACGTCTGGAGTTGTGGTGTGCGCATCCCGGGAATTCTGCCTGTAGTCGTGGCGCCCACATTCCCGGGAATTTTGCCCGTAGTCGTGGCGCCCACATTCCCGGGAATTTTGCCCGTAGTCGTGGCGCGCACATGGACTAGTCAGGGATAGTTCTGGGATAAGTGGAGGCTGGTATTGATTATCGAGTTGTCCTCCTATATGTCAGTCTAACTAATAGAATCATACATTTTCTGTCCCATCAGTTTTTCTTTGTATATATAGTGGTATTGTCTGTGTGTGCTTGTGTGTATGTGCACATGTGTGTGTGTGTGTGTGTGTGTGTGTGTGTGTGTGTGTGTGTGTGTGTGTGTGTGTGTGTGTGTGTGTGTGTGTGTGTGTGTGTGTGTGTGTGTGTGTGTGTGTGTGTGGATGTGTGAATATAAATAGTGGTGCATAAAAAGTATGCACTAAGCACTGGGATGTTGTGCCAAGAGTCGAAACAAATACATAGATAAAAGCTGCAGATGTTAGCATGGCATTTATTGACAACAATGTTTCAGCACAGGGCTTGTGTGTGTGTGTGTGTGTGTGTGTGTGTGTATGTGTGTATGTGTGCGTGCGCGTGCGCCTGTATGGGCATGTGTTTTGAATATCTTGCCTTGCCTGGATCTTGTCTACACTGTTTTTCTGTCTACTGGTACTGTACAGTATATCCTGTCTGCTTGTTGTAAGTGTATGCGTGCGTGCATTTGTCACTTAGCCTACGTGTATTTGTGTGTACTCATGCGTGTGAGTGTGTCTTCCGCGGTCCAGCATTGGTTGGCTGACCAGTAGTCCCAGCGTGCCTCTGGCTCTCTGCTGGCAGTGTCAGGCCATATAGATTTTCATTTGAGGAGCAGGGTAGGAGGACACTGTTCCTGTCATATCCTATCAGCGAGCCCGTACTTCCTCATCTGACCTCCCCTCCCCAGACCAGACAACCATCCTCCTGATCCAGCCATCCTCCAGACCAGACAACCATCCTCCAGACCAGACAACCATCCTCCAGACCAGACAACCATCATCCAGACCAGACAACCATCATCCAGACCAGACAACCATCCTCCAGACCAGACAACCATCCTCCAGACCAGACAACCATCATCCAGACCAGACAACCATCCTCCTGACCAGACAACCATCCTCCTGACCAGACAACCATCATCCAGACCAGACAACCATCATCCAGACCAAACAACCATCCTCCAGACCAAACAACCATCCTCCAGACCAGACAACCATCATCCAGACCAGACAACCATCCTCCTGACCAGACAACCATCCTCCTGACCAGACAACCATCATCCAGACCAGACAACCATCCTCCAGACCAGACAACCATCCTCCAGACCAGACAACCATCATCCTGACCAGACAACCATCATCCTGACCAGACAACCATCATCCTGACCAGACAACCATCATCCTGACCAGACAACCATCATCCAGACCAGACAACCATCCTCCAGACCAGACAACCATCCTCCTGACCAGACAACCATCATCCAGACCAGACAACCATCCTCCAGACCAGACAACCATCCTCCTGACCAGACAACCATCCTCCTGACCAGACAACCATCATCCAGACCAGACAACCATCCTCCAGACCAGACAACCATCCTCCTTACCAGACAACCATCCTCCAGACCAGACAACCATCATCCAGACCAGACAACCATCCTCCTGATCAGACAACCATCATCCTGACCAGAGAACCATCATCCTGATCAGACAACCATCATCCAGACCAGACAACCATCCTCCTGATCAGACAACCATCATCCTGACCAGAGAACCATCATCCTGATCAGACAACCATCATCCAGACCAGACAACCATCATCCAGACCAGACAACCATCCTCCTGATCAGACAACCATCATCCAGACCAGACAACCATCCTCCTGACCAAACAACCATCCTCCAGACCAGACAACCATCATCCAGACCAGACAACCATCCTCCAGACCAGACAACCATCATCCAGACCAGACAACCATCATCCAGACCAGACAACCATCATCCAGACCAGACAACCATCATCCAGACCAGACAACCATCCTCCAGACCAGACAACCATCATCCAGACCAGACAACCATCATCCAGACCAGATAACCATCCTCCAGACCAGACAACCATCATCCTGACCAGACAACCATCATCCAGACCAGACAACCATCATCCAGACCAGACAACCATCATCCAGACCAGACAACCATCATCCAGACCAGACAACCATCATCCAGACCAAACAACCATCATCCAGACCAGACAACCATCATCCAGACCAGACAACCATCATCCAGACCAGACAACCATCATCCAGACCAAACAACCATCCTCCTGACCAGACAACCATCCTCCTGACCAGACAACCATCATCCAGACCAGACAACCATCCTCCAGACTTTCTCTTCAGACACAAACCATCAGCCAGGGTTGGGAAGTGAAATGTGATATGATTCAAATACCTTTTAAATAGGTGATTTATTGATATAGTGCTGTAATTATGACACTATTTAGGGGAAAATACAGTTTGAATTTAAATACAGTATATAGACACATAAGAAGCACATTTCTGCACCGTTGAATACGAATGTCTTGGAGAGCAGCTGTGTTGGAGAGAAACCACTCAAATGTCACGCTATTTCCCCCAGATCCCCTCCCCTCCCTGCTGAACAGGCCCCCCGACCGACCAGTAGGAGTCACAGTTTACAACGACCAGGACACATATCTCACCGGCTTCGCACCCGCTAACACTGCCAATTGTGTTAGTAGGGACGACTGACCAAGCCAGAGGTACCGCTGGATTCTATCCCAGATTTTCTGCAGTGGTAGGCGAGTGCTTAGTCCACTGCACTACCCAGCCGCGCCTATATTCACATTTTCAACCAAATAGACTGAGTTTTGTATTGTTGTTCTATAGTCTACTAGCTGAATACATCTCCGAACCGCCTATAACCTTTGCAAAGTACATTTTTGCCATTTCAATTTAGGTTTTAAAATAAATGTTTACATCCCAACTGCTCCAACCAATAAATCGAATGCTCTGAGAAAAGAATCCGGTAATCAGCCATGTTCCTGGTGTCACATTGGAAAACTAACGCTATACCATCGTGGTTCCTTATTGGAAAGCACTCAGAGTGTGTAAAAACGCCTCGCAATCAGAGGCCGGGAAATATTATATAAATAATATATATTTTAAATCCAGCATGAAGCTGCCGTTGCCTCCGGGAGTCGGAGGAAAACCTGCCTGGCTTGAAAAGTGATGTTCAGCTGGACATGTGAGCTCACTCTTGAAAAGTGATGCAGAGCTCTTTCAGCTGGACATGTGAGCTCACTCTTGCTCATCTCTCCGAAATTGCCTACCCCACCTTTAATGTGTATAATTACGTAACCATGATCATTCCATTGTTTTCAAGTTATTTGAAAACACACCTTATCCCATTCAAAGATATCCTGAGTAAACAAGTAAACACATTACTGTAAAGGACTACAGTTACCAATTTGACCTATTCTATGCACTGCAGTCAGATGGCAGTGTTTATGATTTCTGATGTGGCTGGATGTACCTCTGATCAGGTTCTGTGTGTTAAGTTCTGATTGGCTCAGGCTGCGCTGTAGGGGGCGGTGTCTCATTGGGTGCAGCATGTATTGATTGCTGGGTGGTGTAGTGTGCAGTGACGGAGACGAGAAGAGATGGAGAGGAGAGATGGAGAGACGAGATAGGGAGGAGATGTGTAAACGTTGGTCAGTTTTAGCCTCTGGTTCACCCACACACACACACAAACACACACACACACACACACACACACACACACAGGCACGACACACACAGGCACGACACACAGGCACGACACACAGGCATACACACCCACAAACCTACGTACATACACACACACACACTCTCAGTCTATCTTTCTCTCTATCTCTCTCGTTTTTCCTCTCTTTCACTCTCTCCCATACAAACAACACACACACACAGTGCACAGAGCTAAACTCGTCCCAGCTGAGTGGCTGCTTCAATGTCTGGCCTTGCTCCGTCACACACCCCTACCCCTGCGTCTCCAGCCCAGGTGGGAGTAGGGGAGTAGCGGAATATGGGAGTAGAGGAGTAGGGGAGTAGAGGAGTAGCCCGATTTCTAAGGGCCATTTTCGGGCGGGGGGGCCCCTTTTTATGCTTTTTGGGGGGTTTTGGTGATCAAATAATATTGAATATTGAACTATAATAATCAGTGCAGGAGCTTACTTATCCTTGAAAGACACTTTTATCACTGACTTAAAAGGCCCATACATCTCCATAAATGTTCATGGGGGAGGGAATAAGTGCTTACCCTACAGACCCCAAGAAGTGCTGTATATTCTGTATTGTTTAATATAAATGCATTTTTTATTCCAATCCCGATTTGTATTTGAGATTCCCAAATCCCATCGGACTTGACTTCTTCGTGTCCCTCAATGAGTGTAATACCAGCATTCAACTGTATGCGCCACAGCGGTTTCTATCATCATCATCATCACCACCCACGCTATGCATAAAATAATAGGTCCGTGGAGAGGCACGCTGAGGAGGCCGTGCAAACTGCAATGGAATATGGGGCATCTCTCTCTCTTTACCTAATATTTTGATTCTATCCTGACATTTTTCAGTTGGAAGGGCAGTCTATATGCGTAACGGTTAAAAAAAATATATATATATATTTTTTTAAAGGGCACTTTTTTATGAGGCTCAAAAGGGCAGGTGCTCAAGCACCCCTTGGGCTCTATGTGTGCACGTGCCTGAGTAGAGAAGTAGAGGAGGAGAGGTGTGTGTGTGTGGGGGGGTGGGGGGGGGGTGGCTGAGGCAGCTCCATAGCATGTTCCTGTCATTTCCCCGGCCTCCAGTCCCCAGTCTGTCTACAGTGGGATCGATACACGGCGCTAATGTCTGCTGCTCCCTAATCACAGGGCCGCTGGTGGGAGACTGAGCAGGGAAACACACGCTCAGAAGCCCTGGCTCCCCTACACTATACCCCCCGCCTATACCGTCTCCTACTCCTCTGTATTCTCCTCCTGTCCTGTCCTCTCTCTGTCTCTGCATTTATGCGCCTCTCTCTCTTTCTCAACCTCCTATCTTTGTGGTGCCTCTCTTCCTAACCCTCCCGTTCTCTCTCTCTCTTTCTCGACCTTCTATCTTTGTGGTGCCTTTCTTCCTAACCCTCCCCTTCTCTTTCTCTTTCTCGACCTCCTATCTTTGTGGTGCCTCTCTTCCTAACCCTCCCGTTCTCTCTCTCTCTTTCTCGACCTCCTATCTTTGTGGTGCCTCTCTTCCTAACCCTCCCGTTCTCTCTCTCTCTTTCTCGACCTTCTATCTTTGTGGTGCCTTTCTTCCTAACCCTCCCGTTCTCTCTCTCTCTTTCTCGACCTCCTATCTTTGTGGTACCTCTCTTCCTAACCCTCCCGGTCTCTCTCTTTCTCGACCTCCTATCTTTGTGGTACCTCTCTTCCTAACCCTCCCGTTCGCTCTCTCTCTTTCTCGACCTCCTATCTTTGTGGTACCTCTCTTCCTAACCCTCCCGTTCGCTCTCTCTCTTTCTCGACCTCCTATCTTTGTGGTACCTCTCTTCCTAACCCTCCCGTTCTCTCTCTCTCTCTTTCTCGACCTCCTATCTTTGTGGTACCTCTCTTCCTAACCCTCCCGTTCTCTCTCTCTCTCTTTCTCGACCTCCTATCTTTGTGGTGCCTCTCTTCCTAACCCTCCTGTTCTCTCTCTCTCTATCTATCTCTGACATGATCAGGTTTGTGTGTTTCACTGTATATGTAAGAACTGAACTTTGTAAAGAAACTCAGTGTTAAGAGTGATGCGCTGCTCTATTGTGCCGCCTAGACTCATTACATCAACACTCTGATTGTTGTATTGTTAGGGCTATTAGGGCTATTTTATTTTATTTAACTATTTTATTGCACTACATTACTGCATCATTTTACTCTGTATATTCTATTTTACACTTTTTATTACTGTCTATTTTAAAACTGAATCAACCTATTGGGATATTAGATCCTAATGTGAAAACCGATGATTTGCCTTACCATTTTGCTGCTATCTATTTCATGCATTGATCTGCCAATTTTGTGCAAATGTTATGCCTGTCTTCTTTACTGAAGCACGTTGAGCTGCAATTCTTGTATGAAAGGTGCTATACAAATAAAGTTGTTATTATTATGAGTGTATGTAACAGTGAATAGCTGGGTGTTTCATTAAGAACATCAAAAGTCAAACAGTCTTTCTCTCTCTCCCTCTCTCCACCTCCTCTTCTTGCCTCTCCTTCTCTATCTCTCTTTATCCCCCTCTATCCCTATCTCCCTCTTTTCTCACTCTATTTCTCCATCTGTCTCTCTCCCCTCCTACCTCTCTTTCTCTCCACCTCCTCTTTTTACTGTACCACTCTTCCTCTCTTTTCATCACCCTCCTTCTCTATTTCTCTCTCTACCTCCTCTTTTGGCTGTACCTCTCTTCCTCTCTTTTCATCACCCTCCTTCTCTATTTCTCTCTCTCTACCTCCTATTTATGCTGTACCTCTCTTCATCACCCTCCTGTTCTCTCTCTTTCTCTCTCTTTCTCTACCTCCTCTTTTTGCTGTACCTCTCTTCCGCTCTCTTCGTCACCCTCTTGTTCTCTCTTTCTCCCTCTCCTATTTCCCCCTCCCTTCCTCTTTCTTCCTCTCCTACTGTCTTCCTCCTTCTCTCTCTCTCTATCTCTCCCTCTCTGTCCACTTCTATCCCTATCTCCCCTTTGTTCTCCTCCCCCCTCTCTCTCCGGCTCTCTCTATTTCTCCATCTCTCTGTTTCCCTCTCTCTCCTCAGCACCACACTGACACCTACAGTATGCATGATGGGAAATTAAAGCAGTGGTTCACTCCTCTCTGTGGCTAAATAACCATGAAAAGCAGCCAATCTGAGTCACGTTTGATGTTAGATTTGTGTTTCATACGCTGGGTTTATATTGAGTTGTGATGCTTCTGGTTGGGAGCTGTGTTGATGTCCGTCTGTTCCAGTTCCAGTTTTTAGTAGCGTGGCATTTATTGACCAACAATCTTTCAGTGGAGGGCTTCTGTCACATGTAACAGGATTACAGAAGAAAATGCTAACTCTAAATCCCATATATTAAAAATATATCTATATATATAATTATTATTATCATTATTATTATTTATTATCAGATTACAGTTAAAACTGGGATAGGCAACTTTGGAGAAATTAGTGAGTTTACCTGTCCAGCAGAAAGAAGCCTTTCCATGCCTGGCGCGTCTGCTATGTACGGTACGCACAACCCCCAGTTTTGAGCTGTTTTCTTTCAAAAATAGATGGCTGATGATTATGATTAGCCTACAATACATTGAGATTGCAGTCAATTTAGAATCAAGTCTAATTGGAGTACATTATCTGGTTAGCTTGGAATCCAATAGACATGGGAGACAAAGTCATTTTAATCCAACAGTAACTAGAAATAATCTGGTTAAAATACTGTGTTGGGGGGCGCCCAAGTGGCGAACCATGTAACGCGCTGCGTCGCGAAGCGGCCGACCCGGGTTCGATTCCCGGACCCGGCGTCCCCTGCCGAATGTCCCCCCCCCCCCCCCCCCCGCTCTGTCTCCCGTTCCTCCTCTCTCTCTCCCTCTCTCTCTCTCTCTCTCTCTCTCTCTCTCTCTACTGGACTGCCCGGTAGTACAAACAAATAAAAATCTACCAAAAACATAATCAATTCTTTTTCTTTTTTTTCTTTTTTAATACTGTGTTGGTATAGAAAACGCCAATAGATTACATTACTGATCACTATAAGAGGAACAATTATTAAATTACAATTCAATTAAATGAAAAATAAGGTAACTTTCAAATTTGTAGTTTTTTTTTTTTTTAATTTTTACTTTTCCCCATTCCCCTTTTTCAAACTGGGTCACCAGGCTGCATGAGGGTTCTTCCTCTCTGGTACCCTGCAGTCACCAGGCCTGCATGAGGGTTCTTCCTCTCTGGTACCCTGCAGTCACCAGGCTGCATGAGGGTTCTCCCTCTCTGGTACCCTGCACCACCAGGCTGCATGAGGGTTCTTCCTCTCTGGTACCCTGCAGTCACCAGGCCTGCATGAGGGTTCTTCCTCTCTGGTACCCTGCAGTCACCAGGCCTGCATGAGGGTTCTTCCTCTCTGGTACCCTGCAGTCACCAGGCCTGCATGAGGGTTCTTCCTCTCTGGTACCCTGCAGTCACCAGGCTGCATGAGGGTTCTTCCTCTCTGGTACCCTGCAGTCACCAGGCTGCATGAGGGTTCTTCCTCTCTGGTACCCTGCAGTCACCAGGCTGCATGAGGGTTCTTCCTCTCTGGTACCCTGCAGTCACCAGGCTGCATGAGGGTTCTCCCTCTCTGGTACCCTGCACCACCAGGCCTGCATGAGGGTTCTTCCTCTCTGGTACCCTGCATCACCAGGCCTGCATGAGGGTTCTTCCTCGCTAATGAATAAATAAATAAATTAGATCTTGTTTGCTCCGTCATCATCATGCCTCTGTTCTCCCTGGTAATGGCCTCAGTAATGGCGCTGACTTTAATGGTGTTTTAATTGATTTGGCTGCTTTAGCCTTACAGGGTGCTTACTCTTACCACCCACTGTTTCTCAACCTGAGGTCCAGGGACTGCTTTGTTATGGTGCGGGGGAGGTGTGTGTGTGTGTGTTGTGTGTTGTGGTGTGTGTGTGTGTCGTTCTCTTCACTCATGTTGCTGAGGAGGTGGATCTATATCTATCTACTGTATCTATCTTATCTATCTATTGTTAAGCCTTGTTCGTCTGTTTGTTTTATTCCTTTTTGGGTTCTGTAGGCTTAATTAAAGTGCTGTAAATAAAATTGACTTGACTTGAGAATGACAACAATAGCGGCGGCTGGGTGGCGCAGCGGAGATTGCGCTCGAAAGTCAAACAGAATCCCGGTGTCAGCATTGCCTGCGGCTTGGGCCGGCCGTCATACTGGCTCAATTGGCAGAGTCAGCGGGTGGAAGTCGATGGGTGGTAATCTGGACGTTGTGGACCGCGACTCCTAAAGGTCGGTTGGGGGACGCCTGCACAGCAGAGACAGGAAATGGCGGGGGTAGTGTGAGCCTCCCACACGTTACACCTCGCCACTGAGAGTCCGCGCTGGCAGGTGAAAAGATGTGACAGGCTGCCTCCTCGTGTACCGGAGAGGGGACACGTGATGCAAGGCTTCTATGAAAATAAGGAGAAAAAGTGGATAAAAAAAATAAGTGACAACAATAATGATTGACATGCCGATCCGCCAGTCCAATCCAACCCCCGGGTTTCAGAGATACGCATGGACTAGGCCTCCGATTGCCTACATATTGCTATCCTCAGGCATGGCCTCAGACACCGCGCTGAAGGAGACACACGCAGCAGACCAGGAACAGAGAAAGCAGTGCTTGATGTAATGTAACAATACCTGAATAAAGTCAATTATAAAATATATTTCAAAATTGCTGTTGAGGAACTTATAATACGAATACTGGCTGTCACTCGAGCGCCATGTTATTTTCATTTCTTGCTGTAATTCTCCAAGGCAGATTGTTCATTTTGACAGGTTTCTGACAGCTTAGAATAGCACAGTAGGCCAACTAAGGAGGAAACCTGCTGACTTTTTCTGCAAACAGTGGACTGAGACATGTCACGGAATGTTTGGAATACCCATGTCTCCACCAGTTGCTATGGCGGAAGACACAACAGTTGCTATGCGCATTGAGACACTTGTCTCCGACTGGGGACTATATCAGCAGCACATGCAGTGATTTGAATCGTATTGCCACGTTTTATTAACGAGTCGTAGCAGGTCTTATTAACGAGTCATAGCGGGCCTTATTAACGAGTCATAGCAGGCCTTATTAACGAGTCGTAGCGGGTCTTATTAACGAGTCGTAGCGGGCCTTATGTGTTTTATGGAATAGTCTGAGCACTCAGGTAAAATGTAACCATTGGTAACAATTCTCCTTTCAAGGCCTCTATGGTAAATGTAGGCCTATCACTTCACATTCACCTTTCATTGCACTTGCAACACTGTTTTCTGGTCACGGAAAGGATGAAGATGGAAAGGAATGCATTTAAATATCAGTGGAATAATTTCAAAGTCTCCATGTGGTCTTGTGTGATATGGGTCAGCCTCACACCAGGCCTGGCCCCATGTTTCACAGCATTGCTCTCATTCATTGCTCACGACGGTTTCCTCTTTTGAAATTAATTCAAAGGAAAGCCATTCAGAGGACCAAGTCCATTTCCTGGAAACAAATGATATAGTTCTCTCTCTCTCTCTCTCTCTCTCTCTCTCTCTCTCTCTCGCTCTCTCTCTCTCTCTCTCTCTCTCTCTCTCTCTCTCTCTCTCTCAGCTCTCTCTCTCTCTCTCTCTCTCTTCTCTCTCTCTCTCTCTCTCTCTCTCTCTCTCTCTCTCTCTCTCTCTCTCTCTCTCTCTCTCTCTCTCTCTCTCTCTCTCTCTTTCTCTCTCTCTCATTCACTCTCCCCCTGACTCTCTCTTTCCTTCTCCCGTTCTCTCTCTCACTGATTCTCTCTATCTCTTTCTCTTGCTCTTGCTCAATGTCTCTCATTCACACTCTCTGATTCTCTCTATTTCTCATCTCTCTCTCTCTCTCTCTCTCTCTCTCTCTCTCTCTCTCTCTCTCTCTCTCTCTCTCTCTCTCTCTCTCTCTCTATTATGCAGATGGTTCCTTGATCAACACAGCCACAGACTCCCTTCTCAACAACCTGAATATGTATGCAGAGTCGGGAGAGGCTTTTGACATCCACAGGTAACTCACTACACACACACACACACATACACACACACACGCACACGCACACACATACACATACACATACACATACGTATACACATACACATACACATACACATACAAGCAAATAACGAGGGTAACTTCCGGTCGGGGGGTTCCAAAATAAAAGAGCGACGTCTATAGCACCGCAAATACGTTTATTTTGTACATTATCTAACGTTAACACGAACCTAAACTAACTTTAGGTTAGTTGTAACGTTAGTTTAGGTTCGTGTTAACGTTAGATAATGTACAAAATAAACGTATTTCCGGTGCTATAGACGTCGCTCTTTTATTTTGGAACCCCCCGACCGGAAGTCAAAATGTATCCTCGTTATTTGCTTGAGTGTCCGGTTGTTGGTTATCGTTAGCTAGCAGCATATCAACACCAGCCATGGGAATACTGTTTTCTAAATTGGGGAGGCTTTTAATCATCAAGGTAAGAGGATTTTAAGTCATGGTATCCATAAACTTCAATCGGTTCGGATCCTTTGAATGAAATGAGAATGTAAACAAACTGGCGTCACGTGGGACGTGAGGGGGATAGTGTGGTCCTCCCACACGCTACGCCCTCTCAATGAGAATCCGCGCTGCCAGGTGAAAAGAAGCGGTGATTGGCTGGACGTGTGTCGGAGGAAGCATGTGGTAGCCTCCACTCTCCCAAATGATCTGACTGTGGGGGGTAAAGCACAGCGACCAGGAAGGGACTGGGAATTGGCATACGACTAACATTGGGATGGGAGAAAATCGGAGGAAAATGGAGGGGGAAAAAGACCAAAAAAAAAAAAAAAAAAAAAAGAAAGTATCACTGTGTTGCGTGAAATCACTGACTGCGCCCTGAGAGGAGTGGTTCGACAAAAAATAGTTCTGAGTATATTTGCTTAGAAAACGTAATTGTCTAATTCAATTCTTTTTAATTTCTCCACGTGGTAAATACACAGGTCACAACATGTTTACAGGAACATTTTGGAGTTGTATTTGGAGTGTATTTCGTGACTGTAGGGGACTGTAGGGAACGTCAGGGTAAAGGTCTGACCCACTTCCAGTGATGAAGCTAAGCTACGCTAACGGAGCGGCTGTTCCCTAAGCCTAATGCATGCACAGAGAAGAAAAGGGTATGTATCTTCTTGTCTATCTCCAGGGAAGATGGCAAATAAGCTAATTTCCCAAAATGTTGGCGTTTTCCTTTAAGCTTGTTTATCAGGTTCCAGGGGTGTTTTATGCATTTTCCCTGTTACTGCCAGGTGTACGACTGTACAGGTGCTTTGCCACTAAGCCTCGGTCAGCGCTAGTATTTAAGAATATGTTGACTGTATGCCCAGCCTCGGGCAGTGCTATTATTTAAGAATACGTTGACTGTATGCAAAAAAAGAATAATAAAAATTAAACATTTATATAATTTTTATTTTTTTACCTTTAGGGGGGGCCTCGCGTTTAAATCTTGCACAGGGCCTCACATTTCTCCCAGACGGCACTGCATACACATATACACACACACACACACACACACTCATGTGCTCTCTCTCACACACACACACACTCCTGTAAACACACATTCCAATTACAATTCATTCTCCAATTCTCTTTTTATATATATATATATATATATATATATATATATATATATGATCATATGATATCATTGATCATACATTTACTGGTAGATGTTCAACATGTAACCCTGGTAATATGCACCCAGTGGTTATCCGGGTAATATTAACCAAGTTGTTGTCTTTGGTAATTATAAATATATGTTATTATTCTGCATTGTATTATAATTTACCTATGGGTAATATGTATAACATATTACCTGTTATTTTGTGTATGGGTAATATGTAAAACTCCTTGCAATTAAAACTCCTCAGGAGGACGTAAGGCAGAACAGGGGCGTAAACTTGAGCCTGAGCATTTATTCTGTTCTTGTTCTCTGTATTAGCCTGAGCATTTATTCTGTTCTTGTTCTCTGTATTTCACTGGATGAGACTTCAGACTCTTATTTTCACTACAGAGTTGCGCGTCAGTTTGCCTGTTTGTTCTTCCTCAGACGTTAGTCACATAGCTAATGTGACTGTTTGTTCTTCCTCAGACGTTAGTCACATAGCTAATGTGACTGTTTGTTCTTCCTCAGATGTTAGTCACATAGCTAATGTGACTGTTTGTTCTTCCTCAGACGTTAGTCACATACCTAATGTGACTGTTTGTTCTCCATCAGACGTTAGTCACATAGCTAATGTGACTGTTTGTTCTTCCTCAGACGTTAGTCACATACCTAATGTGACTGTTTGTTCTTCCTCAGACGTTAGTCACATAGCTAATGTGACTGTTTGTTCTTCCTCAGACGTTAGTCACATAGCTAATGTGACTGTTTGTTCTTCCTCAGACGTTAGTCACATAGCTAATGTGACTGTTTGTTCTTCCTCAGACGTTAGTCACATAGCATAGTGGAAGGACAGTGTTTTCTGTACTGCTCACAGGTGAAGGAAAGTGTTTTCTGTGCTGCTCACAGGAAGGAACGTGTTTTCTGTACTGCTCACAGGAAGGACAGTGTTTTCTGTACTGCTCACAGGAAGGACAGTGTTTTCTGTGCTGCTCACAGGAAGGACAGTGTTTTCTGTACTGCTCACAGGAAGGACAGTGTTTTCTGTACTGCTCACAGGAAGGACATTGTTTTCTGTACTGTTCACAGGAAGGAAAGTGTTTTCTGTACTGCTCACAGGAAGGAAAGTGTTTTCTGTACTGCTCACAGGAAGTAAAGTGTTTTCTGTGCTGCTCACAGGTGAAGCAAAGTGTTTTCTGTGCTGCTCACAGGTGAAGCAAAGTGTTTTCTGTGCTGCTCACAGGTGGAAGGAAAGTGTTTTCTGTACTGCTCACAGGAAGGACAGTGTTTTCTGTACTGCTCACAGGAAGGACAGTGTTTTCTGTACTGCTCACAGGAAGGAAAGTGTTTTCTGTACTGCTCACAGGAAGGAAAGTGTTTTCTGTACTGCTCACAGGAAGGAAAGTGTTTTCTGTACTGCTCACAGGAAGGAGAGTGTTTTCTGTACTGCTCACAGGAAGGAAAGTGTTTTCTGTACTGCTCACAGGAAGGAGAGTGTTTTCTGTACTGCTCACAGGAAGGACAGTGTTTTCTGGACAGTGTTTTCTGTACTGCTCACAGGAAGGACAGTGTTTTCTGTACTGCTCACAGGTGAAGGAAAATGTTTTCTGTACTGCTCACAGGAAGGACAGTGTTTTCTGTACTGCTCACAGGAAGGACAGTGTTTTCTGTACTGCTCACAGGTGGAAGGACAGTGTCCCCAGCAGGTTGTGGCACAGAGTGGCCGCAGTTGAACAGTACCTTCTGAAAATCTACCAAATAGTTTTTTTTTTTTTTTTTATTATTGCAAAACAAAATGATTAAAAGTCAGTACTCAACACACAATACATAATGAAACTAACAATTAAGATGGCTAAAATGCCATGCAAGCACAGAAACAGAAAGCAAAAAATATATATAATAATACTTTACCGTATACAGTGTATATCCAACGAAGTTACCAATTATACCAATGTCTTATACAGGATATACCCCTAATACCTGTTATCTAAAACCCTACACACATATGCTCCAGCTCGAACCCCCCCCCTCCCGGACCCCTCTTTGGATAGTACCTCCATTATCCCTCGCTCCTAACCAGACACTACCATTATAAGCTAGCTTTTATTCTCTCCACCACTTCTAACCACATTGACATTTTGGATTCATTGAGACCCAGAATTCTTGCTGTAGATATTTCTTGATAAATCACATCGAGATATGTAAGAAACCAAACTTTCCGGCAAATTTTTTTCGGTTGAAACCAGCGTGATGCGATCAGCTTTTTAGCTACTGTGATACCCGATAAAACCAATCTCTTTAGCTGTGGATTTACTGCAAACTCAAAAACATCATTCAATAGTAATACAGAGGGGTGTACTGGTATATTCCAAGATACAAGTTTTGATAATTGTTGGGTCACATCTTTCCAGAATGCCTTAACTGGTGGGCAGTCCCAATACATGTGCATAAATGTCCCTTCGTCTCCATTTGTACATTGGGAGCATTTGGAGTCTTGTTTAAGACCCATTCTGTTAAGTCTTATAGGAGTCAAGTATGTCCTGTGAATATAGTTAAGATTGATTTGTTGATGGTCCGGGTTCCTTGATGTAAGTCGGACATTTGCCCATGCTCCTTGCCAATCAAAGTCACTTTCCAGGTCTGGTATATCCCTCCTCCAGACAGAGTCTAGTTGGAGGGTTTCATATGAGGACGTTAGTAATTGATGATAAAAACCTGAAACAAAACCTCTCGATGTCTCTCTTTCATAGAAGAATTTGTGGTATCTGTGGTGTTCAATTGGTATGTCTAATGGAACACCGTGAGACTTCAAACATAGCCGTAACTGTATGTAAAAAAGCCATGTGGACTTGGTGAGATAAAATTTTGTGCATATTTCTCCATAACTACAAAAACCCTGGTTGTTAAAAACATCCCCTAATGAGTGTATGCCTTGCTCTTCCCATATAGGGAATCTTATAGGACGTTTTTCAATTAAGAGTGCATTGTTATTGAATAAGGGAGTGTGATTGTGCCATTTTTGTGGGTTAGGATATTTTTTTTGTGTTTCACGCCATATCCGGATCGCATGGGTAATTATGGGGCCAAATTTCCGCTCACAGTGCTTGATTGGTAGTTTAGTGTATGCTATGTCCTTCAGTCTATGTGGGGCTACTATGTTTTCTTCCAATTTTCTCCAGGATACTAATGCTTGGGGATCAAACCATGTTGTCAATGGTCTTAATGTGTACGCCTTAAAATAGTGGAAAAAATCTGGAAATGCCATGCCACCGTCTGCTTTATTTCTCTGTGCGGTGGATCTTTTTATACGTGGTGGTTTGTTATTCCAAATAAATTTGTATGTGGAGGAGTGTAATCTTTTCCAGTAACCCTCTGGAGGGGGTAACGGTAGCATTGAACTGAAGAAGTTGATTCTAGGTAGTACATCCATCTTAACTATTGATATCCTTGCCTGTACTGAGTTTTTAAGTTTTGCCCACCTGTCAAGGTCGTCTTTGATTTTGTTTTGTATTTTTGTGTAATTGTGCTTCACCGTTTGTCTTATGGTGGGGAATATTTCCACTCCCAAGCATCTAAAATGTTTTACCATAGGTATCTCACCTGGGAGGGTTATATCTTTTTTTGCAGAGGTGTTAAGTGGAAGGAAAGCCGACTTCGGCCAATTTATCTTAAATCCCGATAAATCACCAAAGTTCTCAATCAACTTGAGTAGATGAGGCAATGTGGTGTTGGGGCTTTGCATGAACAATATTACGTCGTCCGCATATAAACTAATTTTATGTTGTGTGCCCTTGATTACGATTGGTTCTATGGATTGGGATTGTCTTATATATTGTGCTAAAGGCTCTAATGATAGATCGAATAGTCCGGGACTAAGAGGGCAACCCTGTCTGGCTGAGCGTGATACCGGAAAGATTTTGGAGATGATTGTACCTGTTGTAATCATGGCCGATGGGTCTTTGTATAATACTTTAATCATATCAATGAATCCTTTTCCTAACCCCATCCTTTCTAATACTGCCCATAGATACGACCATTCCAGCCTGTCAAAGGCTTTCATAGCATCCAGGGACAGCATCGCCTTAGGTATGGTGTCGTCCTTGTCTGCATC
Source organism: Notolepis coatsorum (assembly GCF_963971535.1). NCBI lineage: Eukaryota > Metazoa > Chordata > Actinopteri > Aulopiformes > Paralepididae > Notolepis > Notolepis coatsorum. The sequence goes on along the minus strand of NC_140182.1, from coordinate 36,628,063 downwards.
TAGTACGTGCAGTATTCGTCTTATGTTATCAGTGATCAGGCGACCTCTTATGAAGCCAGTTTGGTCCGGATGAACTAAAGACGTCATATGCTTTTGTAATCTGATGGCTAATACCTTAGAGTACAGTTTGATATCGGTTCCGAGGAGGCTTAAGGGTCTGTAACTACCGCACTCAGTGGGGTCTTTGTCTTTTTTGAGAAGGACTGATATGAGTGCAATATTGTCGTTTTTATGGAAGTTCCCCTCCTTGACTGAGTATAAGATCATATTTAGTAATAAGGGTCCAATTATGTCCCAACAAGAAAGGTACATTTCTGGTGGGATACCGTCTCTTCCAGGAGCCTTACCACTTTGCATTTCGGATATGGCCTTCTTGAGTTCCTCTAGTGCAGGGGTCGGGAACCTATGGCTCTTCTGGTGACAGCATATGGCTCCCAGAAATTTTTGAGTAAACATTTTTTTTTTTTTTTTTTTAATACTTGTGACATTTCTTAAAAATACTGTGTCATTTTAAAGTAAACAGAAATTAGTTTTGAAGATACAGCTAATAGTATCTGTAGCTGAAGATATAGCGAGCAGAGCTGGCGAGGGAACACAAGTGGACAGAAATAAAAGATCTTCAACCTGAAGACCAGCTGATTCTTAAAACTTGGAACGAGCTTCCTGTGACATACCACACAATGCAGCGTGAGTATCGCCGTATTGACCATGTTTGGCTCTACATATGCATGTGGGCAGTCATTCTCGCATATGAGGAACATTAAGACCAACCTACGCTCACGTTTAACTGATGGAAGCCTCAACGCCTGCATGAAGCTCAACCTCACCACGTATGAACCAGATTACAAGGCCATCAGCAAAACCATGCAGCACCAGAAGTCGCATTAAAAGTAAGACATATTTAATTTATTATACGTTAAAAATACCATATGGCTCTCAATGAAATATATTTAGAAATATTTGGCTTTTATGGCTCTCCCAGTCAAAAAGGTTCCTGACCCCTGCTCTAGTGTGATCGGTGTTCCTAACTGTTTAGCGTCATCCTCTGAAAGTTTAGGGAGAATAATTTGATTAAGATATGTGTCCATTTTGTTTTGATCGAAGGTCGTTTCTGATTTATATAAGTCGGAGTAGAATTCTTTGAATGTATCGTTTATTATTTTGGGGTCTGTTTCAAGTACTTGTTGTGCTCTAATGGTAGTTATATCTGCAAATTTTGCATTAATTCTTAATCCCATGGCTAATAGGTGACTAGGTTTAGAACCTTGGGAGTACTGCTGTTGTCTTGTGCTGCGTATTTGTATTTCCGATTGTTGTCTGTATATGGCATTGATCTCTATTTTTAGTATGTTAACTTGATTTTCTAGTCTAGTTGAGTTGTTGTATTTTAAAGAATTAAATAACGTTGAGTAAAGTGTTTCCAGTTCAGACAGTTTTGTGCATTGATTCTTGCGCATTTTGGAGGAAAAGCTATCAGTGAAATCCTTGATCATTCCCTTTACCGACATCCATATTATTCTGGGGTCTTGCACCGAGATTGCATTCTCCCGTAGGAATACTATAAGAGCTTCTTTGAGTTGTGTAATGAATTCCTTGTTATTAAGCAGCATCGAATTAAAAATAGTGTTTTTTTTATACTATAAAACAATTGTGTTAAGCATTACTCTTCACTACCCAGTGTTTCTCAAAAAAAAATTTGGGCTTTCTGTATTTTTCACCCATCCCAATTTAGTTGTTATGCCAATTCCCTTCCTGGTCGTTGCACACATTGCCCCATTGTCGGCCTGGGGAAGGTGTAGAACTACCACATGCCTCCTCCGATACATGTGGAGTCGCCAGCCGCTTCTTTTCACCTGACAGCGAGGAGTTTCACTGGGGGAGCGTAATGCGTGCCGTGCAGAGGTTCACGCTATTTCCCCCAGATCCCCTCCCTGCTGAACAGGTGCCCTGACCGACCAGTAGGAGTCGCAGTTTACAACAACCAGGACACATACCCCACCGGCTTCCAACCCGCTAACACTGCCAATTGTGTTAGTAGGGACGACTGACCAAGCCGGAGGTACCGCTGACAGCTGGATTCGATCCTAGAGTCTCTGCGGTGGTAGGCGAGTGCTTAGTCCACTGCGCTACCCAGCCGCGCCACTACCCAGTGTTTCTTAACTTGAGGTCCAGGTTCTGCTTTGTTACAGGATGGGACTAGTACCTATTTTAACTGTGTGTGTGTGTGTGTATGTGTGTGTGTGTGTGTGTGTGTGTGTGTGTGTGTGTGTGTGTGTGTGTGTGTGTGTGTGTGTGTGTGTGTGTGTGTGTGTGTGTGTGTGTGTGTGTGTGTGTGTGTGTGTGTGTGTGTGTGTGTGTGTTCTACAGGTGTTTTGGTTGTTTCACCATGGATGTGATCGCCAGCGTGGCGTTTGGGACCCAGCTGGACTCTCAGAACGACCCGGACGACCCGTTCGTCCACCACGCCCAGAAGTTCTTCTCTTTCACCTTCTTCAGGCCCATCATCATCATATTCAGTATGTTGTGTGACTCTCTCCACTCTCTGTTTATTCATGAAGACATACTGTTTGGACTAGGGCTGTCCCCTCCTAGTCGCTCTCCACTCTCTGTTTATTCATGAAGACATACAGTTTGGACTAGGGCTGTCCCCTCCTAGTCGCTCTCCACTCACTGTTTATTCATGAAGACATACAGTTTGGACTAGGGCTGTCCCCTCCTAGTCGCTCTCCACTCACTGTTTATTCATGAAGACATACAGTTTGGACTAGGGCTGTCCCCTCCTAGTCGCTCTCCACTCACTGTTTATTCATGAAGACATACAGTTTGGACTAGGGCTGTCCCCTCCTAGTCGCTCTCCACTCACTGTTTATTCATGAAGACATACAGTTTGGACTAGGGCTGTCCCCTCCTAGTCGCTCTCCACTCACTGTTTATTCATGAAGACATACAGTTTGGACTAGGGCTGCCCCCTCCTAGTCGCTCTGTGGGAAACACCAGTTTACAGAGTTGTAAATTAAATCATACCGTAATCATTTAGTCAACTAAATGCTCAGACTTTTAGCCAGCCAAGAATTCGCCGGCGGCTCTAGTTTGGACAAATGTCTTGATAGATATAATATCCATAAATAGATGAGGTAGGTACGGTATAGAATATAGATCATACGGAGTGTAATTATCCTAGTCTGACATAGAAGTCCCAGAACATAACATATGGTATCGGATTTGGTGGATGCTTTTATTGTAAGTGCTCTGTTCTTGGTGGGGGGGGGGCACCAAGTGACCCTTGACCCTGGCAGAGTTAGTGCGGTGCTCCAGAGCACAGAATCACTGAGACACTTTTCATTGGACTACAAATTAAAAAAGGAATTCCAAATTGAAATAATTCATGTCCTTGTAAAATATGAATTATACAACATTTAATTTCAAACATGCCTTGTGATTGGAAGAGCAACAGGGGAACTAGTCGTTAATGTTGGTGGTGGAGGACCAACGCTTTGGTCTTTGTTTAACCTCGTGTTTGAAAGGATTATGTTAAATATTATTGTATAAAATCACTAACATACTCAAAGTCATGCTATAGCCCTTTTCTAACTTGACAACATACACATTCTAAATATTTCCTGTTGCAATGTTTATTAATACAGTTGCTGTCAAGGACACTATAAAATAAGGAAGGGTCATGACGTCAGAACACCAGAGTTCTATGCTCTGCTTGGAGCCAGACTTTGGTGCCAGTTCTATTGAAGCCTGTATTCAAATTCTAAATATCTGAGGAAATATACATCAACCAATATATCAAACATTAGCTAGTTAACAATGCAACAAATTGCAGATGATTCTGACATCCAAGGTAATAAACCTGTTTATAAACCAGGTGTTACGAGGAGATGGGTGATCCCGTTCAACTCAATTCAATGTGTGTTCACGTGCTACACAGTGACCCGATGACCCTTCCTTCTTTTATAGTTTCCTTGGTTGCTGACAGGAAATAAACAGGGGCCAAAGATGTCCCCCTGGCAACAGAATAGCAACATAGAATAGAGTACTTCTGAAAAGGTCTATTGTGTTTTATTGACACCGATATGGATTGCTTCATTGCAATGTGCACTGAATCTACTATACAGTCCAGTGGTAGCATGCCTGGCAGCGGGGCTACATGAGTAGAGCTCCGGATTCACGATCGGAAGATCACCGGTTCGAGCCCCGGTCAAGGCTGCTGTCGGAAAGTGGTGTTGTTGTTGTCCAGTAGGGGGCACTCTGTCCTCTGGACTTGTCTGTAACAATGCCCCTGTTACAGTGATAGGGACACCGTACAGCTGCGAGTGCCGTCCTTCGGATGAGACACTAAACCGAGGTCCTGACTGAATTCGGTCGTTAAAGAACCCAGGACGCCTATCGTAAAGAGTAGGGGGTTCACCGACGTTCCTGGCCAAATTCCCAATCAGGTCTCTGACATCAAGGCCACCTAATCATCCCTTCCCCTTAATTGGCTGATATCAATCCCTGTCTCCTGAGCTGTTCAGCCATTGTGTAGTGTGATGTGTGCCGGGTGCCAGTGTATGGCAGCCATTGAGCCTGCGTAGCCCAAGGTTGGGTGCTACCAGTGGTGGTGAAGGAGGCAATTTCCACCCTACATTGTAAAGCGATTTGAGTGTCTAGAAAAGCGCTATATAAATGCAATTAATTATTATTATTATGTAGTGTTTGTGACAGCAGTACAGTAAGGAAACGGTAACATTGTCGAACTATTGAAGGGAAATCTGCTCTGTGCTCTCGACTCTTGTCTTTAGTCGCCTTTCCGTTCATCATGGCTCCACTGGCGCGTTTCATCCCCAACAAGAGACGAGATGAAATGAACCAATTCTTCGTCAACTGCATTCAGAAGATCATCAAGCAGAGAGACGAGATGCCTCCAGACCAGGTACCGCTGAGCCTCCACTGCAGCTCCTAACGCAACACTCACCGTGTTCACCCACTAGCAATGTGCCGCTGCATGGAGTCGATTGATACCGCATGCTTATGAGTGAGTTCACACAATATCAGACAGTGTCAGAGTGAAATACAGCAATACACTGTCACATAGAAAGATGTTAAAGGGGGAGCTCCCGTAGCTCACTGCATATCTCGGCGCTATTTCTGCGTCGGGGAAAACCGTGCTCGTCACGGATCTGGGGGACACGAGTTCGATTCCCGGACCCGCCGTCATTTCTCAGAATGTCTTCCCCTGCTCTACATCCCATTTCAACCTGTTTCTGTCGGTCATGCTTGACCAGAAAAGCGATAAACGCTAAAAAATAAAGTAAAAAAAAAAAGAAAAGATGTTAAAGGAGGGGCGCCCCAGTGGCGAACCACATAGCGCGCTCAGCCGCGACACGGCCGACCCGGGTTCGACTCCCGAACCCGTCGTTATTTGCCGAATGTCTTCCCCCCACTCTGTCTCCCATTCCTCCTCTGTCTCTCTCTACTGGACTGCCCAGTAGCAATAAAGCGATACAAACGCCAAAAAATGAATCTTTAAAAAAAAAAATAAAAAAAAAATGTTAAAGGGACACTTCACCGAAAAACAATACTGCTTTTATTTTGCACATAATCCCACACACATCTAAAAATTCGAAACAGTTTTGCACACATTCATTTAGTTTGACAGTTATTGAAAGTAAATGAGTTTGACTATGGCCACCAGTGATGTCATCAGGGACATTGAATCCTTGTGTTGTGTTAATTACAGCTCAATGAAATGTTAAGATAACAGTCCCTATAAGATAAGGTATTGCTATTTTTTTCATCTACATACTTTCATGGTGCTGTAATTAACACAACACAATGATTCATTGTCCCTGATGACATCACTGGTGGCCATATTCAAACTCATTTACTTTCAGTAACTGACTGTCAAACTAAATTCCATAGTGTTACATACTGTACATATAAGGCTCTACCTTATGCATTTGTGTGTGTGTGTGTGTGTGTGTGTGTGTGTGTGTGTGTGTGTGTGTGTGTGTGTGTGTGTGTGTGTGTGTGTGTGTGTGTGTGTGTGTGTGTGTGTGTGTGTGTGTGTGTGTGTGTGTGTGTGTGTGTGTGTGTGTGTGTGTGTGTGTGTGTGTGTGTGTGTGTGTGTGTGTGTGTGTGTGTGTGTGTGTGTGTGTGTGTGTGTGTGTGTGCGTGCGTGCGTGCGTGCGTGCGTGCGTGCGTGCGTGCGTGCGTGCGTGCGTGCGTGCGTGCGTGCGTGCGTGCGTGCGTGCGTGCGTGCGTGCGTGCGTGCGTGCGTGCGTGCGTGCGTGCGTGCGTGCGTGTGGGGTGTGTTCTCTTACACCGTGGACAAACCAAATTTGCTATGGTTACGTAGGGATGGTATCGGACAGGGCCCGACACTGTGGAATAAGCTCCCTTTTTAACATTAAGTCTGCCAACACCTTCAAGGCCTTGCTTAAAACCTACCTTTTCGCTCTCTGGAGGATCATTGAGTTACTTTGCTGTTGTGTTGTGTGTCTGAGGTGTTCTTATGTTCTCTGTCTCTCTGTCTGCCTGGTTCCCTGTCTCCATTGTCCTGTCTACTTATTTGTATTTATTTCTTTTCCCGGGCTGCGCCCCGGTCCGATGTGAAAATTGGCTGGGGGGCACATTATAAATGAAAATATCATATCATATCATATCATATCATCAAGGCCGAGTACCTATTCTAACATCATACACTATAAAATGATAATGTTTTATTTCATTTGTCTGCTGCGTAGAGGAGGCGGGACTTCCTCCAGCTGATGCTGGACGTGCGGAGCAGCAAGGAGTGTGTGTCCCTGGAGCACTTTGATGTAGTCAACCAGGCCGACGAGCTGGCTCACACACAACAACAACAACAACAACAACAACAACAACAACAACAACAACAACAACAACACACACACCATTCAGGCTCAGAACCAGAGAGCAGCCCCCACCCCGGGGAGCCGTCCTCCGCCAGACGTCCCCAGAAGAGGATGATGACGGAGGATGAGATCGTGGGCCAGGCCTTCATCTTCCTGCTGGCGGGCTACGAGACCAGCAGCAACACGCTGGCTATGGTCGGCTACCTGCTGGCCCTATACCCTGACTGTCAACGCAAGGTCCAGGAGGAGGTGGATCACTTCCTGAGCAGACATGTGAGTGTTTCTTTCGGGGGGTTGTGTGGTTGGGTTCTCACTTATTCCTCCTCTTGCTGCATGACACATAATATGGCTCCTGGACAAAATAGGAATTGAAAACATAAGGAGCAGTTTATTTGTCTCATCTCGCTGAGTGACTGATCATGTGACCAAGCAAGATAAATCAACCAAACACACATCTAGCAGTTATTAGTTAATTATTTTAAATTATCTATCAAAGCTGGAATAATAATAATTATATATCTAAGTTGTTTTTCTGTTTTGGATTATGGATATGTGTTTTTATAGATATGCTGCTGCTTCCACTCTGAAGCTTCTGGACTTTGTATATCATTCTGCCCTCAGATGTATCACTGGTGACAGTTATGGTACCCATCATTGTATCCTATATGATAAGGTTGGGTGGAGCTCTCTGGCAGCGAGACGTGACCTGCACTGTCATCTGTTTCTGTACAAAGCCATTATTGATGACGTTCCACCCTACATCACTTCACTGCTGGACTGGAGCTCTGGACCTTATCACACTCGCTCTGCTGAACGCTTCAGGTTCCCAGAGTTTGCACTGAATTGGGAAAATCTGCTTTTAGCTTTTGTGCCCCCGACACGTTTTGCAATGTCCTTTAACCTCTTAACTGGCGCCCTCAAAACTTGAGGACTGCATACTTTTTTTGCAAACCAAAATACTATACTTTATACTTATAGCACATGCATGAGCCTGGTCTCTTTTGAAAGATGACATTCTGAGGTTTCTGATACAATAAAAAGGATTAACTTTTAGTGCTAATGAAATAGAGTAACATAGGTCTGAACTTGAGTTGTAGAAAAACTTGTTACTCGTGTTTTTCTGTAGTAGTTAGTAGTCCAGAAGTAGTATTTCCCAGAAAATTGGTATGGCTGAAAAAACACCCTGGGTCCATAGCCAGTCTTGTCTAGTACATGTCCAAATTTCATAAAAATCCATTCAGACATTAGTGATTAGGAGCGCTTTTGGTAAAAAGTGAGACAAAAATAAGAGCTGAGAAAAACATTTTCTCATTGACTCCAATGCATTCGACGGATAATTCTCTTTCTGTTTTCAAAACAAACATAGTATCAATGAGAGTATCAATAATACATTGAGTGAAGTCTAGTAAAAAAGAAAATGTATTTAATAAATAGTGGCGTTAAAACAATTGTGCGTTAACGCGTTAATAACACGTTAACTTTGACAGCGTTTGTTTCTACATGATGTATTTATTTACAATGACCACTCAAGGCTTTCCTTTTGGGAGGAAATCGTGTTTACAAATTGCTCATTGCTGTCCTCTAGTGGTCATAAAATAATTATTGCAGCTTTTTGGCAAGTGGTGGGGATATAGTGTGAAGGTGTGTGTGTGGGTGGTTTGTGAACAGAAAACAGGCCTACCCACCATCCAATCCAATCCAATCCAACTTTATTTATAAAGTGCTTTAACAGCTACAGGGGCACAAAGTGCTGTACAGAGGCAGCATACAAAAAAACTATAAGCAGCACTAAAAATAGATAAAAGAACAAGTGTGCTAAAAAGGGAAGAAAAGATAAACATAGGCAACAATAAAAATTAAACTAGATAAGAGTACTTAAAAGTATTTAAAAGCAAAGGACACAGTAACAAAACGATACAACAATAACACAATAAAATCATAAAATCAACAAGCTACACACCATCAGCTACAGCATTTGCCTTGAGAAAAACACATCATAAACCATACTTGAATGTTATATTAAAGGGATAGTTCAGATTTTCTTTGTATGAAATACTTGCTATTAGTAGGAGCAAACGGGATCACGAGACATACAAGTGTTAATCCACACTATAACATGCAGGCAAAAGTTGTAACTATCCACAGCAGAAAACCTTCCTATGCTTGATTCATGTTGGATCAAGCCCCAGCATGACATAGTAACTGCATGCAAGCCAGAACACTGACCACAGCACTCGGTGCTAATGGCATTGCATCAACAACACTACTAGCTAAGTATTTCATCATTTCACCACGTAATATCCAAAAATCTGAACTATTCCTTTAAGGTGTTGCATTATCCTCTATCCTCACATATCTAGGTATAATTGCCTGTGACAGTTTTGTGGCTGTTGTCCATGTGTCATTAGCTCGGGCGCCAGATACGCTAAGCTTTGGTGGGTAGATGGCTCATAATGCACCAGACCCGTCATAAATAAAGACCATTACGGCTCCAGCTGCACTGTAATAAGCTCATCTTGGCTGCAGAGCTCTGCTCTCACTCTCACCAGGCTATTCCACAGGCCAGTGGAGGTGAGAGAGAGAGGGGGGAGAGGGGGGGGGGGGTGAGGGGGGGAGAGGTGTGTGTGTGCGTGCATGCGTGCGCCTGTGTGCCATCTAATAGCGTATTTCTGTACTGATTGTGTGTGGGGGTGTGTATGTGTGTGCAAATGTGCTCTTGTTTGCATCTGTCTATGTCTGTGTATCCCTGTGTATCCCTTGGTACTTACTCTTAAAGGGATAGTTAGGATTTTTATTTGGACATTAAGTTGTATGAAATACTTGCCAGTAGTGTAGTGGATGCACAGCTATTAGATGACTTATCGAGTATCGTGGTCGGAGTTCTGGCCGGGTTTCTTAAGGCAGTTTTATGTTTGTACGTGATGAGGCCTTCGTTTTGGAAAGGAGTTTTGTTTAATCAAATCAAATCAAATCAAATTTATTTGTAAGGCCCGACAACACACGTTAATGTCCACATGGGCCGGACACGTCTTCTTTAAACAAGTCAAGAAGAAACATCACAATAAATCAAGAACAAAACAAAAACACCATAAAGTCCAAACATTTTTAAATAAATAAAAATAAATGCAACACTCCCAGACCCCACGCGAAGGTAAGGAAAAACTCACTAAAACCTAGCAATAGGAAAAAATGCACCACAGGCAATGTGGAGGAGAGAAACCTTAGAAGGGCCGTTCAAGGGGGTTTACTTGCCCCTTGCTGCTCTCTAGTGTTCAAAAAATAGTTATTGCAGCTTTAAAATAAAAATACAGATACTACAGACAAATCAAAGGGGAAAAAGCGTGAAGTTGCAATAACTGCAACATCTATGCTTGCATGCATGCATTCATACACACACACACACACACTCACACGCAAGGGGGCGTGGCTATGTGTGTGTGTGTCTGTGTGTGTGTGTGTGTGTGTGTGTGTGTGTGTGAGTGTGTGTGTGTGTGTGTGTCCGTCCTTGGCCCATGATTAAGCTTTCAACTGAGTTTGTCATGTTACTGAATCCGTTTAGAAGTGATGCACCTTTTTCTTCTAGGCCACTCCCACTGCCACGCCCCCTTTTTGCCAGTTGGCATGAACAGTTAATCAGTTTACACAAAATCAACCTTTAGGCGGCCGGGTAGCGCAGCGGACTAAGCGTCTGTCTACCACCGCAGAGACACTGGTATCGAATCCAGCTGTCAGCGGTGCCTCCAGCTTGGTCGGTCGTCATACAGACACAATTGGCAGTGTCTGCGGGTGGGAAGCCAGTGGGTAGTATTCTGGTCGTTGTAAACAGCGACTCCTACAGGTCGGTCAGGGCGCTTGCACAGCGAGGGAAGGAACTGGGTAAGGTAGATCCTCCCACGTGCTACACTTCACCAGTGAGAGTCCTCGCTGCCAGGTGAAAAGAGGCTGCCGGCTGTCTCCTATGTATCTGAGGAAGCATCTGATAGAATTCAGGGCTCCCTAGACCGACCGGTGGGGGGCACATGTGCGCAACGACTAGGAAGGGGAGGGGGGAATTGGCATAACGACTAAATTGGGATGGGAGAAAAATACAGAAAAATAGGAGGAGAAAAAGTGGTTAAAAAAAATCAACCTTTACACAAAATCTTGTGCAAGTCTGTGTGAATCCATTTGGAAGTTGCCACTCCCCCATTTGCCACGTCCCCTTTTAGCCGGCATGAACACACACACACACACACACACACACACACACACACACACACACACACACACACACACACACACACACACACACACACACACACACACACACACACACACACACACACACACACACACACACACACACTTGACCTCCATGCAAACCTCCTAGGGTAAAAACTGTGGCCACTAGAAGGTGGGGAATTTTGTGGACCGACTGACCAACTGACCAACAGAGTGACTTATAGAGATGCTGGTCGCAGCAACAACAAAAAAAGCCAAAATGCTGAGTTACCGAATGAGCGAGTCATTTATTCAGGGTTTTTTCTTTAATTTGTCATTCGTCATGAAACAAAATCATGTTTTTTTGTTTTTTTGTAACTTGATGATGACACAGACTTTCCTGAGTTAAACAAGTTAGATAAACATTAGAGGGAAAAGTGTCCCTGAGGAGACGGATTGTTTCCTTTTTAAATCTGCATCTTCTCATGCAGGAAGCGGCTTCAGCAACATCTGAGGATTCAACAAAGTGGCCCATTAACCAGCCTCCTCTTTGGCTGTCACTGCCCTTATGAATCCTGCCCTAATGCAGCTCCTATGTGTGTGTGCGTGTGTGCGCGTGCGCGCGCGCGCGTGTGTGTGTGTGTGTGTGTGTGTGTGTGTGTGTGTGTGTGTGGACAGACGCGTGTGTGTGCATCTGTTTATATTATGTGTATATGTGACACATAAACGTGGTCCTGTTAAACCCAGTGTCTGCTCTCCTGCATGGTAATGCCTCGGCCTCTCCTCTCCTCTGATGTCCTTCTTGCCCCCTCTCCTCTCCTATCCTATCCTATCCAGTATCCTCTCCTCTCCTCTCCTTCTTGCCTCCTCTTCTCTCCTCTGATCTCCTTCTTGCCTCCTCTCCTTCCTCTGATCTCCTTCTTGCCTCCTCTTCTCTTCTCTCCTCTCATCTCCTCTCCTCTCCGTCTTGCCTCCTCTGCTCTGCTCTGCTCTGCTCTCCTCACCCCTCCCCTCCCCTCCTCTCCTCTCCTTCTTGCCTCCTCTCTTCTGATCTCCTTGCTTCCTCTCCCCCTCTCCTCTCCCTCCTCCCCTCTCCCTCCTCCCCTCCTCTCTGCGCGAGGGCAGGCAGCAGACCGGAAGACAGGATGAAAGGCAGGAGGAGGAGGAGGAGGAGGAGGAGGAGATCTCACAAACTGGACGCTCTTTCATCTCCTCTCATCCGAGCCAACACTAATGCTTCACTCTGCCCCACTCACACACAGGGGAGGGAGGTCTCCACAAGGAAGGCTTTCAGTGTGAACTCTGACTCTCTCTCTGTTCCTGGCTCTGGCTCCATCTCATTCCACCCACTCTGCCCCTCTCCCTATCCACTCTGCCCCTCTCCCTATCTACTCTGCCCCTCTCCCTATCCACTCTGCCCCTCTCCCTATCCACTCTGCCCCTCTCCCTATCCACTCTGCCCCTCTCCCTATCCACTCTGCCCCTCTCCCTATCCACTCTGCCCCTCTCCCCATCCCCTCCACCCTCTCTCTATCCACTCTGCCCCTCTCTCTATCCACTCCACCCCTCTCCCTATCCACTCCACCCCTCTCTCTATCCCCTCCACCACTCTCTCTATCCACTCCACCCCTCTCTCTATCCCCTCCACACCTCTCTCTATCAACTCTGCCCCTCTCTCTATCCCCTCCACCCCTCTCTCTATCCACTCCACCCCTCTCTCTATGCACTCCGCCCTTCTCTCTATCCCCTCCACCCCTCTCTCTATCCCCTCCACCCCTCTCTCTATCCACTCCACCCCTCTCCCTATCCCCTCCACCCTCTCTCTATCCCCTCCACCACTCTCTCTATCCACTCCACCCCTCTCTCTATCCCCTCCACACCTCTCTCTATCAACTCTGCCCCTCTCTCTATCCCCTCCACCCCTCTCTCTATCCACTCCACCCCTCTCTCTATGCACTCCGCCCTTCTCTCTATCCCCTCCACCCCTCTCTCTATCCCCTCCACCCCTCTCACTATCCACTCCACCCCTCCACCTTAAATAGACTTCTGAAAGCCACTACAACCTTAAACAGACTTCTGAAAGGCCACTACCACCTTAAACAGACTTCTGAAACGCAACTACCACCTTAAATAGACTTCTGAAAGCCACTACAACCTTAAACAGACTTCTGAAAGCCACTACAACCTTAAACAGACTTCTGAAAGCCACTACAACCTTAAACAGACTTCTGAAAGGCCACTACCACATTAAACAGACTTTTGAAAGCCACTACCACCTTAACAAACTTCTGAAATGCCACTACCACCATAACAAACTTCTGAAACGCCACTACCACCTTAAACAGACTTCTGAAACGCCACTACCACCTTAAACAGACTCCTGAAACACCACTACCACCTTAAATAGACTTCTGAAAGGCCACTACCACCTTAAACAGACTTCTGAAAGCCACTACAACCTTAAACAGACTTCTGAAATGCCACTACCACCTTAACAAACTTCTGAAACGCCACTACCACCTTAAACATACTTCTGAAACGCCACTACCACCTTAAACAGACTCCTGAAACACCACTACCACCTTAAATAGACTTCTGAAAGCCACTACAACCTTAAACAGACTTCTGAAAGGCCACTACCACCTTAAACAGACTTCTGAAACACCACTACCACCTTAAACAGACTTCTGAAACGCCACTACCACCTTAAATAGACTTCTGAAAGCCACTACCACCTTAAACAGACTTCTGAAAGGCCACTACCACCTTAAACAGACTTCTGAAACACCACTACCACCTTAAATAGACTTCTGAAAGCCACTACCACCTTAAACAGACTTTTGAAAGCCACTACCACCTTAAACAGACTTCTGAAACGCCACTACAACCTTAAACAGACTTCTGAAACGCCACTACCACCTTAAACAGACTCCTGAAAGCCACTACCACCTTAAACAGACTTCTGAAAGCCACTACCACCTTAAACAGACTTCTGAAAGCCACTACAACCTTAAACAGACTTCTGAAAGGCCACTACCACCTTAAACAAACTTCTGAAAGGCCACTACCACCTTAAACAGACTTCTGAAACACCACTACCACCTTACTTCTGAAACGCCACTACCACCTTAAATAGACTTCTGAAACACCACTACCACCTTAAATAGACTTCTGAAACGCCACTACCACCTTAAATAGACTTTTGACATGCCACTATCACCTTAAACACAGCTGCGAGTGTGACTGGAGTGACAATAGTGAAGCGCTACTGGGGAGGGATCTGTTTGAGTGACACTCCGTAGTGAAGCGCTACTGGGGAGGGGTCTATTTGAGTGACACTCCGTAGTGAAGCGCTACTAGGGAGGGGTCTGTTTGAGTGACACTCCGTAGTGAAGCGCTACTAGGGAGGGGTCTGTTTGAGTGACACTCTCTCTCTCTCTCTCTCTCTCTCTCTCCTACCACCTTAAACAGACTTTTGAAACGCCACTAGAATCTTAAACAGACTTCTGGAAGCCACTACCACCTTAACAAACTTCTGAAACGCCACTACCACCTTAAACAGACGTCTGAAAGCCACTACAATCTTAAACAGACTTCTGAAACACCACTGCCACCTTAAATAGACTTCTGAAAGCCACTACCACCTTAAACAAACTTCTGAAAGGCCACTACCACCTTAAACAGACTTCTGAAACGCCACTACCACCTTAAATAGACTTCTGAAACGCCACTACCACCTTACTTCTGAAACACCACTACCACCTTAAATAGACTTCTGAAACGCCACTACCACCTTAAATAGACTTCTGACATGCCACTACAACCTTAAACAGACTTCTGAAACGCCACTACCACCTTAAATAGACTTCTGACATGCCACTATCACCTTAAACACAGCTGCGAGTGTGACTGGAGTGACAATAGTGAAGCGCTACTGGGGAGGGATCTGTTTGAGTGACACTCCGTAGTGAAGCGCTACTGGGGAGGGGTCTATTTGAGTGACACTCCGTAGTGAAGCGCTACTGGGGAGGGATCTGTTTGAGTGACACTCCGTAGTGAAGCGCTACTAGGGAGGGGTCTGTTTGAGTGACACTCCGTAGTGAAGCGCTACTCGGGAGGGGTCTGTTTGAGTGACACTCTCTCTCTCTCTCTCTCCTACCACCTTAAACAGACTTTTGAAACGCCACTAGAATCTTAAACAGACTTCTGAAAGCCACTACCACCTTAACAAACTTCTGAAACGCCACTACCACCTTAAACAGACGTCTGAAAGCCACTACAATCTTAAACAGACTTCTGAAACACCACTACCACCTTAAACAGACTTCTGAAACGCCACTACCACCTTAAACAGACTTCTGAAACACCACTACCACCTTAAACAGACTTCTGAAAGGCCACTACCACCTTAAACAGACTTTTGAAAGCCACTACCACCTTAACAAACTTCTGAAACGCCACTACCACCTTAACAAACTTCTGAAACGCCACTACCACCTTAAACAGACTTCTGAAACGCCACTACCACCTTAAACAGACTCCTGAAACACCACTACCACCTTAAATAGACTTCTGAAAGCCACTACCACCTTAAACAGACTTTTGAAAGCCACTACCACCTTAACAAACTTCTGAAACACCACTACCACCTTAAACAGACTTCTGAAACACCACTACCACCTTACTTCTGAAACGCCACTACCACCTTAAATAGACTTCTGAAACACCACTACCACCTTAAACAAACTTCTGAAAGGCCACTACCACCTTAAACAGACTTCTGAAACACCACTACCACCTTACTTCTGAAACACCACTACCACCTTAAATAGACTTCTGAAACGCCACTACCACCTTAAATAGACTTCTGACATGCCACTACAACCTTAAACAGACTTCTGAAACGCCACTACCACCTTAAATAGACTTCTGACATGCCACTATCACCTTAAACACAGCTGCGAGTGTGACTGGAGTGACAATAGTGAAGCGCTACTGGGGAGGGATCTGTTTGAGTGACACTCCGTAGTGAAGCGCTACTGGGGAGGGGTCTATTTGAGTGACACTCCGTAGTGAAGCGCTACTGGGGAGGGATCTGTTTGAGTGACACTCCGTAGTGAAGCGCTACTAGGGAGGGGTCTGTTTGAGTGACACTCCGTAGTGAAGCGCTACTCGGGAGGGGTCTGTTTGAGTGACACTCTCTCTCTCTCTCTCTCCTACCACCTTAAACAGACTTTTGAAACGCCACTAGAATCTTAAACAGACTTCTGAAAGCCACTACCACCTTAACAAACTTCTGAAACGCCACTACCACCTTAAACAGACGTCTGAAAGCCACTACAATCTTAAACAGACTTCTGAAACACCACTACCACCTTAAACAGACTTCTGAAACGCCACTACCACCTTAAACAGACTTCTGAAACACCACTACCACCTTAAACAGACTTCTGAAAGGCCACTACCACCTTAAACAGACTTTTGAAAGCCACTACCACCTTAACAAACTTCTGAAACGCCACTACCACCTTAACAAACTTCTGAAACGCCACTACCACCTTAAACAGACTTCTGAAACGCCACTACCACCTTAAACAGACTCCTGAAACACCACTACCACCTTAAATAGACTTCTGAAAGCCACTACCACCTTAAACAGACTTTTGAAAGCCACTACCACCTTAACAAACTTCTGAAACACCACTACCACCTTAAACAGACTTCTGAAACACCACTACCACCTTACTTCTGAAACGCCACTACCACCTTAAATAGACTTCTGAAACACCACTACCACCTTAAATAGACTTCTGAAACGCCACTACCACCTTAAATAGACTTCTGAAACGCCACTACAACCTTAAACAGACTTCTGAAACACCACTACCACCTTAACAAACTTTTTAAACGCCACTACCACCTTAAACAGACTTCTGAAACACCACTACCACCTTAACAAACTTTTTAAACGCCACTACCACCTTAAACAGACTTCTGAAACGCCACTACCACCTTAAACAGACTTCTGAAACGCCACTACCACCTTAAATAGACTTCTGAAAGCCACTACCACCTTAAACAGACTTTTGAAAGCCACTACCACCTTAACAAACTTCTGAAACGCCACTACCACCTTAAACAGACTTCTGAAACACCACTACCACCTTAAACAGACTTCTGAAACACCACTACCACCTTAAATAGACTTCTGACATGCCACTATCACCTTAAACACAGCTGCCAGTGTGACTGGAGTGACAATAGTGAAGCGCTACTGGGGAGGGATCTGTTTGAATGACACTCCGTAGTGAAGCGCTACTGGGGAGGGATCTGTTTGAGTGACACTCCGTAGTGAAGCGCTACTGGGGAGGGGTCTGTTTGAGTGACACTCCGTAGTGAAGCGCTACTGGGGAGAGATCTGGTTGAGTGACACTCCGTAGTGAAGCGCTACTGGGGAGGGATCTGTTTGAGTGACACTCCGTAGTGAAGCGCTACTGGGGAGGGATCTATTTGAGTGACACTCCGTAGTGAAGCGCTACTGGGGAGGGATCTGTTTGAGTGACACTCCGTAGTGAAGCGCTACTGGGGAGGGGTCTGTTTGAGTGACACTCCGTAGTGAAGCGCTACTGGGGAGGGATCTATTTGAGTGACACTCCGTAGTGAAGCGCTACTGGGGAGGGGTCTGTTTGAGTGACACTCCGTAGTAAAGCGCTACTGTTTGAGTGACACTCTCTCTCTCTCTCTCTCTCTCTCTCTCTCTCTCTCTCTCGCTCTCTCTCTCTCTCTCGCTCTCTCTCTCTCTCTCTCTCACTCTCTCTCTCTCACTGATTATCTTTCTCTCTCTCTCTCTCTCTCTCTCTCTCTCTCTCTCACTCTCTCTCTCTCTCTCTCTCTCACTGATTATCTTTCTCTATCTCTCTCTCTCTCCCTATGTATTATTGATATAAAACCCTGATTGGGGCTTATTTTTCCACGCATGGCTCGGCTGTGTCCTGCACGTCTTATCTCCTTGATGTGCGAAAGAGTAAATCTTAGTCCAATGTATATTTCCCTTTTCCCCCCCGGACACTTCAAAGCTGCCGCATGCCTCTAATCCGCGGCACAACTGATATCTCATCTCAAGAGAATCTGGTTATATGTGCTCATGTGATACAGTATACATGTATGATTAAACTATTCTGAGGCACCACAGTGTCTGAGGCACCACAGTGCCGTTACGTAATGTGATGAATTAGACATGATGGATAGGCGATGATGAAAGGCACGTCCCGGTGCAGTAGGTATTATGCCTTCTGAGGATATGTACCAATCCGTTATTTACAGCAGGTTATTAATGGTGTCACTGCGTTGCGGTCAATTTCACTTTCGAATCGATCAATCACTTCAACATGTAAGCTGAAATGGCCAGTGTTGGGGGAAACTACAGTAGCCTACACTGTAGTTTACCAAACTACTAGCTACTTCACAGTGAATAGTTATTAAAGGTGGTGTAAGTGGTATTTGTTTGTTAAAATAAGTGTTAAATAGCTCTACATTCCTACAGCCATTACTGATATAGAGTGTTTGGTCAGTAACATGGATCTCCCAGTCCCTACGCTCTGCAGTAAACACGTTTTTATTTTGTATTTTTGTCAGACCAATTTTGCAGTGTGGTGTTCTCTCTCCTGATTGGATAAAGTGGGACATTGTAATGCAAATATAACTGATTGATTGATTGATTGAATTGATTGATTGATTGATTGAAAACTTTATTAACAGATTGCAGAATGGGTACAATACAGTACAGCTCAATACACACAATTGTTAAGGGGATGCAGACCAGAGAAAGACTTTCGTCTTGTTTCCACCAGGGTCCCCCATTTTCAATTCATCAGGACATATATGACATACATGACATACAGATAGTCAGTACTGCTACATCTATACATTTATGACATACCAGATTTGCAAATACAGTACTGTTTGTGATACAGAAGGAGTCAAGAAAAGGGAGTATATACATTTGACGTAGAAACTGTACATTGGAGGAGGTTGGGTGGGGGGGGTTGGGTACACTGGGATATTGACAACCATACTGGGTAATTTACATTGGAGGTGGTTGGGGGGGGGGGGGGGGGGGGGGCACACTGTATAAGCAAGCAAAACTGTACATTGAGGGGGGGGAGACTCTGTACAAACAAACAAAATTGTACATTGGACTATTGACAAAACCATACTAGGTAAATGACTGTACATTGGAGGGGGTTGGGTTAGGATATTTACAGGGGCCAGTGTTGAATTGCAGTCTCCCGTAGGTGTCTCTTGAGAGAGGTTTTGAAAGTGGGTAGTGATCCACATTCCTTTACAGCTTTGGGTAGGGCGTTCCACATTGATGTGGCATAATTGCGAAACGTGTTTAGTCCCTTATTTGAGCCGAATCTGGGTTTAACATGATTTGTGGAGCTCCCTCTGGTGTTGTGATCGTGGTATTCACTGACCTTTGGGAAGTATTTTGCCATGTACATGGGTACCTTGGTCGTGTAGTGTATCTTGTAGACCAGGCCCATTGCAAGTTGCTGTACTCTGTCATCTACTCTAAGCCATCCTAGGTTGTCAAAGTGGGCAGGGGTGAGGTGGGTTCTAGGAGTAAGGTCAAGCAGTAGTCTGACCAGTTTGTTTTGAGATGTTTGTAATTTTGTTTTTAGCGCCTTTGAGGTGCTTTGGTACCATGAGGTGCAAGCATAGTCGTAGTACCCCTGAATGAGTGCTCCTGCCAGAGTCTTCAGGGTATTCTTGTTTACCAGAGAGGAGATCCGGTACAAGAATCGAGTTCGTTGGTTGACTTTTTTTATTACATTGGATGCCATTTTGTCACAGGAGAGATTAGCCTCTAGGATGGAACCCAGGTAGGTAATTTCATCTTTCCTTGTGACAATATTGTCACCCACTGTAACTGAGAAGCCGTCGGTCTTGCTGAGTTTGTTATTTGAACCGAAGAGAATGGACTCTGTTTTGCCCATGTGTAATGATAGTTTGTTATCAGCGAGCCATATGCAGATTCTGCCTAGTTCCGAGCTGAGGGTTTTTTCAACCTGTAACTTGTTCTTGTCAGAGACCAGCAGGGCTGAGTCGTCCGCAAACAGGAACAAGTTGCAGTCACAAGCTGACGACATGTCATTTGCATAAATTAGGAACAGTAGCGGTCCTAGTATGCTTCCTTGTGGAACACCACAGCTCACTGTGAGGGGGGGGGATAGGGTACCGTTTACCTCCACCATCTGTTCCCTCCCCTCAAGGTAGGATTGCATCCAGCTCACTGATAGACTATCAAAACCAATTGCTTTTAGCTTGTCAATCAGAATGGAGTGATTGACCGTGTCAAAGGCCTTTTGTAGGTCCAGCATGACCATGCCGCAGTATTTGCCTGCGTCCACCTCTTGTTTGATGTGGTCATTCAAATAGAGAAGGCATGTGTCAGTGGAGTGGGATGTTCTGAAGCCAGATTGGAATTCGTAGATTAGATTTTTTTCCGCTAGGTACTTTTCGACCTGTTCGTAGACTATTTTTTCCATGACTTTCGAGATGGAGGTGAGAATAGAAACAGGGCGGTAGTTGCCTGGGTCTAATTTGCTGCCCTTTTTGTGCAGAGGGGTCACCCTTGCAATTTTGAAGTCCTTGGGGACGTGTCCCTGTTTTATGGAGAGGTTTATTATGTGTGTGATGATTGGGGTGATGGCGGCTGCTGAGTCTCTGAGGAATTTGGAGGGGATGTTGTCATGGCCAGTGGCCTTGTTAGGTTGGAGGGCGCTCAGTTTATTGAGTACCTCATCTGTTGTTACCATTTCCAGCTTGAAGTCGTCCTTGCGGACCCCTAGGTTTTTGTAGTAAGCTACTATGTGTTCTACCCCATAAAGCCCTGAGTGGGAGGGTAGTTTGTTTACCAGTGTTGTGGCTATGTTTGTGAAGAAAATGTTTAAGTAATTGGCTACATCCAGCTTGTCTGTGATGAGCGTGTTGTCCGTTTTTATGTTTATGTTTGAGAATCTGGTTTTAAGTTTTTTACTGCATCCTAGTTGATTATTGAGTAATTTCCAAAGTTCACGTGGTTTGTTTTTGTTTTCCTCAGTTTTGTCATTGATGAAATTCTTTTTTGCAGTTTTGATCATGGAGTTTACGTCGTTTCTTAGTCTGTTTCTTTCTAGTTTGAGTTCAGTCACGTGGGCTTGGAGTTCACTGCTCGTGCTTTTAGTAAGCTTTGACTGACTTTTACGAAACTCAGAGCATTTTTTGTCTCTGGTTTTCATAGCGGCCAGTATTTCGGAGTGCATCCACGGCTCAGCGCGATTTTTTACCCTGGTGGTTCTTAGGGGGGCCATGTCGTTTAGTATTGTTGAGAATTTGGTTTTGAAACCAAGCCATGTTTCTTCAACCAGTGTACCATTGAGTTCATCTGACCAGTCCAGGCTCTCCAGTTCAAGGTTAAAGGCCTCGCTAGAGTAGGTTTTGAGGTCTCTAGATGTGACTGTTTTGTGGCAGCCAGCCTTTTGTTTTAGTTTTTTGCGGGTACAGAATATCATATAATGATCACTTAACCCGCATGCTATAACCCCTTTCTTGGAGATCTTGGACTTGTCGGAGGTCAGAATGAGGTCAATGGTAGTCTGAGTTGATTCACATACACGTGTGGGTTGGGTGATTAGCTGGCTGAGGCCGTGCAGATCACAAAACCTACTGAATGACTTGAAGACGGGTGCATCTTTTCGTTGCATATCCGTGTTCCAGTCTCCAATAAGAATTTTGTCTACATCCTCAACTCCAGCTAAACACCCATCCAGTGTATCATAAAAGTCACTATGATCTGGCGGCCTGTAGACTGTGCCAACCAGTAGTTCGCCCTTTCGAATAGGATTTCCACCCATACAGTTTCAATTGATTTATGATTCAGGTCATTTCTGTTGATGAATTTGGTGTCCTTGTGTATGTACATACAGACACCACCTCCATGTTTGTTCCTATCATTCCTAATTATTGAGTAGTTCTCAATCTCTATCTCTGGATCTTTTACAGAATCGTCAAGCTTAGTTTCTGAGAAGCACAGTATGTTTGCCTTACCATTTATGAATAATTGTTTGATTTCATCCAATTTGTTTTTTAAGCTGTTAATGTTAATGTGAAAAATGTTCAGTCCATTGGCGTTGGTTATTTCATTTATGTTGGCAGGTTCGAAGTATTGTTCGTTTGTGATCTGTTCCTCTGTGTGGGGCTGGGGGGCTTTGGTGTTGAGGGTGGGAAGGGGGGAGGGGGTGGTCGGGTCCCGCTCCGTGCTGGAACAACAAAGAAGGGGGGAGGGGGGTGTCGGGTCCCGCGCCGTGTTGGAACAACAAAGGACTCGTTCCTGGATGTTTCCGTTGTTAGCTCTGCTAGCTAGCCGGCTATCGGGCGTCGAGATGTTTAAATCCCGCGTCGAGTTGGTCGTCATGGTTTCGATACTCATCTGCATCTTGATTTACACTGCCTACTTGCTCATATGTGTTCATTATATTGATTATATTGTTATATTGTTTCCACTGCCTATTTACATTTTAACTTTTCTACTGTACTATAATTTGATGACCTGTATCATGTCTTCTACTATTACCTGTACCTCCCCTCCCCCTCTCCCATGCTGCTATGATGCCTGAATTTCCCCAAGGGGATCAATAATGGAATATCTTATCTTATCTTATCTTATTTTCTGCGGAGGGACTAGACCCATGTTACTTATTTTAAGACCACTTATTAGACCACTTATTTAGACCACTTATTTTAACTAAATAAATACCACTTACAGCACCTTTAAACTAAATTTGAACTACTTTGAGTAGTATTTAACTAGATCCAAACTTACATGGCAGAAAATGATCACAATCTGAGTCTGGATTCTCATATAGTTACACGGAGCAATGACGAGAACTGACACTGGGTTTGACAAGTGTGGGTGTGTTTGACTTAGGGCAGGCAAAACCTCACTTAAACATACACCCAAGGACGGGACAGGGAGCAAGAAAATGCTAAATCTTTAGGGAAATATGTCGTTTTGTAATTAACTACCTAAACTCTCGTTGTGTGCTTCTATTTTAATTTATTTTATATTCCATTTTATCTTATTCTACCTTCTATTTTATTCTACCGTAATTGTCTGTCCGTTAATGTCACACCAAACGACCAAATCACATTCCTTGTATGTGTAAACTACTTGACATCGTCTGACTAGCTCTTTCACGCCTCGATCCTCGATCATTTCCTATGCTCGATTCATGTTGGAACAAGCCACCAGCTGGTTCCAACTCAGTGGTTCCAAAACCTCTTTAGCCAGCCCCCCCCCCCCCTTAGGTAATTGGAAACAGATGATATACCTTGAGAGAGATCTCGTTTGAGTTTAAAGTGTGCTATATAAATGAAATGTATTATTTATTATATTTATATAACCGATTTTGTGTGATGGCAACCGAGCAACAGTGTTTTTTTATGGTGCCTGTGTGCAACGTGTTATATTTAAATCTGAATACATTTAGTTCCGCTCTGGTTGTTTTGTTCGCCTAGCCAGACCTCTCTTCACACTGTGTTAGCACTAGTGCCAGCGGTCCGCTTGACTAGTAGGAACAACCATAGAACTAATGAGGGAACAACCATAGAACTATTTATGAGGGAACAACCATATGTTCCATACGAGGGAACCATATGAGGGAACAATCATAGAACGGTATGAGGGAACAACCATAGAACGGTATGAGGGAACAACCACAAGTCAAGTCAAGTCAAGAGTTTTAATTGTCACGGCATACAAGTATACAATGAAATGCGGGTGGTCTTGCCCGCAACGATGTGCAATACAGTGTTACAACATATAATAGAATCCAATAAAAAACAACATTGTGCAATAAACAGGTAACAGGTAACAGGAACTGGAACTATATGAGGGAACAACCATAGAACTATATGAGGGAGCAACCATAGAACGGTATGAGGGAACAACCATAGAACTATATGAGGGAACAACGTCTTTTTTCTCCCTCCATCTCATCTCTCCATCTGCTAATGCACGGCACAAAGGAGGCGAGCCAACAATGGCGCTTGCGGCATCACATTACCCTATGCGCAGTTAAATCTTTGGCAAGTTCTGAAGTCTGAATTGAACTTGAGTTTAATAGCCATTTGGAGGAAACCGTTTCAACATTTCCAAAACCAAAACCGACTTTCAGTTTAACTGAACCATCTCAATGCGTAAGTGCAGTAATTAAAGTCCATTAATAAAAAATGTTGTGCATGTTCATGAAAGTAACTTTCTACCGTCATCCTTCAAGTGTGTGTTGAAGTGAGTGTAGCTGTTACCCGTGTTTCATCCTCCACCTGTTCAGGGCGGTGGGAACCGGCAGGTTAGGCGGCGGCAGCCAGCTCTCCCGTGGAGAGGCCGCCTCATGTGAAAGTTACACCACACAGCTGACTCAATCAGCGCTGTGCGGTTCCTGCCGTTCATCCGTACCGCTCAGAGCGAGACGGTGTTGGCCAAGTGTGCAAAATGCTTCACAGCTAAAAGATGCTAATGTTATGCTAGTCTGATTGGGGGGGGGTTCTCAGTTCTCTCTCTCTCTCTCTCTCTCTCTCTCTCTCTCTCTCTCTCTCTCTCTCTCTCTCTCTCTCTCTCTCTCTCTATCTCTCTCTGTCCCCTCTCTCTCTCTCTCTCTCTCTCTCTCTTGACATGCCATCACTGTTCTGTGGCTACCAGGGGGTCCCTCATTAATTTGCAGCCTTTATCTCTATGAATAGCAGATGAAGTTTAAGCAAACAGAGTTCCTTAATGACTGATGCAGAGGGCGTGAGGCGGGAGATGGAGGGGGAGAAATGAGGCTGAAATTACATGTTTCAACTCCGGCTGCCCCCTGCTGGTTCTCTGTCACTGTCTCTGTCCCCTGCTGGTTCTCTGTCGCTGTCCTCAGCTGGGTCTCTGTCTCTGCTGGGTCTCTGTCTCTGTCTCTGCTGGGTCTCTGTCTCTGTCTCTGCTGGGTCTCTGTCTCTGCTGGGTCTCTGTCTCTGCTGGGTCTCTGTCTCTGCTGGGTCTCTGTCTCTGCTGGTTCTCTGTATCTGCTGGTTCTCTGTATCTGCTGGGTCTCTGTCTCTGCTGGGTCTCTGTCTCTGCTGGGTCTCTGTCTCTGCTGGGTCTCTGTCTCTGTCTCTGCTGGGTCTCTGTCTCTGCTGGTTCTCTGTCTGTGCTGGGTCTCTGTCTCTGCTGGGTCTCTGTCTCTGCTGGGTCTCTGTCTCTGTCTCTGCTGGGTCTCTGTCTCTGCTGGGTCTCTGTCTCTGCTGGGTCTCTGTCTCTGTCTCTGCTGGGTCTCTGTCTCTGCTGGGTCTCTGTCTCTGCTGGGTCTCTGTCTCAGCTGGGTCTCTGTCTCTGCTGGGTCTCTGTCTCTGTCTCTGCTGGGTCTCTGTCTCTGCTGGGTCTCTGTCTCAGCTGGGTCTCTGTCTCTGCTGGGTCTCTGTCTCTGTCTCTGCTGGGTCTCTGTCTCTGCTGGGTCTCTGTCTCTGCTGGGTCTCTGTCTCTGCTGGGTCTCTGTCTCTGTCTCTGCTGGGTCTCTGTCTCTGCTGGGTCTCTGTCTCTGCTGGGTCTCTGTCTCTGCTGGGTCTCTGTCTCTGCTGGGTCTCTGTCTCTGTCTCTGCTGGGTCTCTGTCTCTGCTGGGTCTCTGTCTCTGTCCCCTGCTGGGTCTCTGCTCACTACCATCATTGTAGTGACCAAAAAAAATATGGATTTTCTTTTAATTACCATGATACTTTTCCATAAGAGAAGGGGTGTGTGTGTGGTGCATGGGGGGGGGGGGGGTGGAGGAGAGAGAAAGGAGGGTTACATAAATAGAATGAAAGAGTAGAGGCAGGATTTAGTCATATAAAAGACAATATATTCTTAGTTT
Source organism: Notolepis coatsorum (assembly GCF_963971535.1). Taxonomy (NCBI): domain Eukaryota; kingdom Metazoa; phylum Chordata; class Actinopteri; order Aulopiformes; family Paralepididae; genus Notolepis; species Notolepis coatsorum. The sequence continues at coordinate 36,602,078 of NC_140182.1, read as the reverse complement.
TGGTTTATACAGTATGTCAACAGACCATCTTTCTTCATACATAAGGAACAACTATTTATTCTGCATGTCCTGAATATCACATGGTAATCTATTGTCAGGGGAGGGGAGGTGTAGCGATGGAGAACCCGTGAGGAGCAGGCAGAGGCAGACGGTGGTGAAGCCAAACAGAGAGGGTTATTTATTGTTGCAGGCACCAGACACCAAAGACGGGAACAAATAAAGGAGGCTGACAGTCTGGCTGACTAAACCAAAAACACTAGTGAAGAACTGGAAAAACCTAGGACTAGAGATACACATAGACTCAAGGTAAGACTTTGACAACAAACAGCCAACAGTAGACAATTGACAATGACACCGCCTGAAGGACTGAACAGAGGGAGCGAACATAAATAAATACACCAGGGAAGGATTACAAATGGGAAACAGCTGGGATGATTACAACAAGACTAGCCCCTAATCGAGACAAATGCGCCGCCATTGACAATTTGGATGGACTCTTACACAAATGCCTCTACATGGCCGGCATTGTTTTTTGCGGAGGGCATGTTAAACCGAATCTCATCCGCCGTGCTTTCCCGTTGCTCCTTCCTCGCGCACTTGAAAGGCACTTTGAAAGGCACTTTGAAAGGCACTTTGATAGGCATTTTGAAGTTGTACAAGCCACTCTGCCTTCTCAAAAACCCTAGCTTACTCTAGCTAACTGCTAGCATCTGCAGCAACATCATTCTTGTTTCTGTCAATCAACGGATGAGAATTGAGTCCCTGCGGATGCTAGCAGAACCGTGGCTCTGGATGCTAGCAGACAACGCAGTGTAAAGTTAGTACTAAAACTGTTATTTTCGGGAAGGCAGAGTGGATTGTACATGTTCAAGGTGCCTTTTCGAGTGCCACTGCTGCGAGGAAGGGGCACGGAAAAGACCGCCAAAAAGCTCCATATTTACCTTTTGTATTGTGTCAAAAGCTGGGTCAATCAACCAGCGTTATAGAATAAAAGCATGTGTCCATTGCTATCTTTGTGGTGGGGCTACCCATTTGTTTACGATCAAATCACTGATTGAGCCTTTAAATGTATTCATACAGAGAGGTTCTGACTCAGCTGTTTCTCATCATCGTCCTGACTCACACTTCAATACACTCAGTACACTCACACCTGCCAGCTGCACAGTACAATCACACTCCTCCGCTGGTGGCAGCCGAGCAGCTTCACTGGAGTGGTAGGGGGTTAAGTGCCTGGCCCAAGGGCACTTTGGTTCAGCCCCCCCCCCCCCCAACTTTCCTGGCCCTGACGGGAAGTCTGAAGGTCTGTTCTGATTAGTCAGCAAGCTTCTGAGGACTCTGACTGCCGTTTTCCCTCTGGGTGAACTGTAAGTTAACCAGCTTAGTCAGGCCCTCTCTCACTGAGTGTTATTCAAGTGTGGCAGAGCGCACGGACGTCAGGCACCGGGGGGGAAACAGAAGATAGGCTCTTCCAACACCCCCCCCTCCCACACACACACACACACACACACACACGCATTAGCAGACACCGGGCCCTCAGTGCTGATATGCAAAGACTTGAAAAATATGTGGAAAAGTATTTTGTTGTCGTTTTAATATCAGTAGAGGTTGACTTGCCAGTGTAATTTCATTGCACCTCCATGAATATGGCAACAACCTGGAACTTAACAACTTGAACTTCAATTTCCTTGATCCCCTTGGGGAAATGCAGGTGTCGTGGCTAGGTGGCGCAGTGGGCAAGGCGCTCGCCACCAACACAGGAGATGCTGGGTTTGAGCCCAGCTCTCGGCGTTGCTACCAGCTTGGCTGGTCGTTCATACTAATACAATTGGCAGTATTAGGGGGTGGGAGGCTGGTGGGTGGGGATCGGACGTTGTGGACAGCGACTCCTACAGGTCGGTTGGTGCGCCTGCTCAGTAGAATCAGGAAGCAACGGGGGCGGCGTGTCCCTCTCACGCAGACCCTCACCGCTGAGAGATCGCGCTGTGCAGGTGAAAAGATGCGACGGCTGCCTCCTCGAGTACCGGAGGGGACTCGTGATGCAAGGCTCCGTCCACATTGCAGCCGGCTTGTGGGAGGCATGGCCTAACAGCGTTCGAGACAGGGAAGGGTAGAATTGGACAATACGAAATTGGGGACGGGAGAAAAATAAAAAAAATGGGGAGAAAAAGTAGATAAAAAAAAAAGGAAAATGCAGGTGTCATAGCAGCATGGGGGAGGGGAGGTACAGGCATATTTTAATATAATAATAATAATATATAAAGAGACAGACAGACAGACAGATCTCTACTAGTGCCCACCACTGAGGTCAGAGGTTAGATCTCCTGGTCTCTACTAGTGCCCACCACTGAGGTCAGAGGTTAGATCTCCTGGTCTCTCTACTAGTGCCCACCACTGAGGTCAGAGTTTAGATCTCCTGGTCTCTACTAGTGCCCACCACTGAGGTCAGAGGTTAGATCTCCTGGTCTCTACTAGTGCCCACCACTGAGGTCAGAGGTTAGATCTCCTGGTCTCTACTAGTGCCCACCACTGAGGTCAGAGGTTAGATCTCCTGGTCTCTTTACTAGTGCCCACCACTGAGGTCAGAGGTTAGATCTCCTGGTCTCTACTAGTGCCCACCACTGAGGTCAGAGGTTAGATCTCCTGGTCTCTCTACTAGTGCCCACCACTGAGGTCAGAGGTTAGATCTCCTGGTCTCTACTAGTGCCCACCACTGAGGTCAGAGGTTAGATCTCCTGGTCTCTCTACTAGTGCCCACCACTGAGGTCAGAGGTTAGATCTCCTGGTCTCTCTACTAGTGCCCACCACTGAGGTCAGAGGTTAGATCTCCTGGTCTCTACTAGTGCCCACCACTGAGGTCAGAGGTTAGATCTCCTGGTCTCTCTCCAGAGGTTGGCAGCTGGGCTTTTGTTGTTCGCCGCAGACAGTGGATGATCTCTGTGTATGTTGTAGGAGTGTGTTTGGATACCAGTATTTATAATTAACGGTCATTGAGGGTCTCTGCATTTGTTAAATATTGTAGGCGTGTTCGTTTGAGAGCGAAGAAATGTGGTGGCTGCCGTCTGGTGGAAGTTTGTGCTCTACTGAGCGTACCTTTCTAGTTAAGGATGCAATTCGTACTTTCTAGTGCTGGGTAGAATTAATAATAGTTACAACTAGACAGCAGGGTATATCTCCCAACACATCCCCAAACCTCAATGACACCTATTGACCACGCCTCTAATCTGGTGAAACGGTCTGGCATACCAGCCTTCTTTATACAGCCTATGAGGAGTAGGAAAAATGTGTTTATGAAAAAAGAAAATGGCGGCAGCAGGATATGACAATCACATTTTCATTTTCCTCATGATTGGAGCATAAACATGATGTTTAGCTTTGTGAGAATAGCACCACAATGTGGCCGCAAACTTCAAAGGCCTCCTCTCTATCATAGGAGAAACATTTGTCATGTTTGGACAAAGTTTACTATGCATTTATCAGGAATTAAGTTGGATCAGGCAGTGATACGGTTATCTAATAATACATTTAAAGACAATGGGGTCTGCAGATATACGGTATCTACATTATGCCTCTACTACAGGGCAATGCAACAGGCCCACACATACGGCACAAATGCATACTGTGTGTGTGTGTGCGTGTGTGTGTGTGTGTGTGTGTGTGTGTGTGTGTGCATGCGTGTGCATGCGTGTGCTTGTGTGTGTGTGTGTGTGTGTGTGTGTATGTGCGCGTGCATGCATACTGTACGTGACAGTGATCCTGTGTATAAAGAGATACAGAGTGGGAATCAGAACCCCTTTCTCCTCCCAGACTGTACAGAGTCTAGCTCTGTCTACTGTGGTGGGAACAGTCACTTAGCTCCAGCTACAGTACATCTACCTTTCCTGTCTAAATTATTTATCCACATCCTGACTGGTGAGAGTAGGAGAGGCCCCAGTGGCACTCTTTGATATCTCTCCAACTTGAATAAGGTAACATACAATAACTGGTGAGTCTGACAGACATCTGTCTGCTCTAGTCCTGTTCCTGGATTCACCTCGTGGTCTCTATATTACAATGGTTTAGTCACAGATATGAGGAAGAAAACAGCTCCCGGGGCTTACTGTGTTACCATTTACATTTTACATTTTGTCATTTAGCTGACACTTTTATCCAAAGCAAAGTTCTGTACGACAAGTCAGCAGGAAGGGTACAACTCTTACAGTTGAGTAACAATGTTCATCAAACAGTGCTGAAACTTGGGCGCTGCAGTGGTGAGTGCATAGTAGTAAAGACATATTGGTATAGTAAGAGTGCATGATAGTATAAGACAGTAAGAAGGTTATTATTTTGTATTATGTACCAGCATCCTAAAGCACAAATATTACGATTGATCGCTATGTAACGTTATGTTCCAACAAGCCTTGTGATTGGGCAAGAGAGACGTTTCATCAGTGCTTATAACATACGGTTATCCTATAACCATAGTTATATGAGTATAGCGAGCGCGCTGCACTCTGGTGGAACCCTATCCCTTGTCAATCTAATACTGAATAAATTTCTTCACATGTACACACCCATCCGCCTGGCCACACCCACATCCGCTCCTCTACATAAGTGGGGTCGTGGCCATACTAACAGCTCCTTCCCAAGTCTTTCACCACCAAAGGCGAAGACCACGGGGTCCTCAGTGAGTCAGTGCAGAGCGCTCGCTATACTCATATAGGATAACCGTATGTTATATATCGTATAGCTTACGCCCTGCACTCTGGTGGAACACAGGAGCTGAGCAGAGCGGAAGCTCGACAAATGTACCCGCTGAGGCCCCCCACAACCATCAGAACCGGGGAGGACCCGAGCCCCCGGACCCCCCTAGAGGGGGACGGGAGGGAATTGGATCTGACTGTGCGAAGAAGGTTTAGAAACTCAACGCACAGGGTGAACAGATCGTGGGACTTACCTTCACACAGAAGGACCCGCGACTACTCAGGCGCGCATCCCACATGCCACTAGGGAACGAACGGGAAGAAACAAAAAACGGTCACAGCCCCTAAAATCACAGGGGTCAAAGGTCAAGAACCCAACCCCGTGGCAAGGCCATAGCAGCGGAGCGCGGAGAAGGACCAAGCCCCAGGAACAGCCTGAGGGTCAGGACCCCCCGGAAAAGGGGGCCTGGTGAGGCCAACAATGCTGTAGCATCGAGACCCCACCAGACGGTCACTAGTGACACCACCCCCCACATCGCCAGCGTATCGGACAGGGCCCAATCCAAGAGCAGGCCCTTCCCCTCTACAGCACGCCGCCCTGAAGCACTCTACAGAGGCTACACCCCCACAACACTGTGGGGCCAGTCGGCGCACCGGGGAGACAACCCCCAAAGAGGTTGATCCCTCAATCCTGGCAACAGGTCAAGAGCGTAACCCGACCCGTGCCCGGAGCACTGCGGACTAGACAGGCGCCTAAGGGGTCTACTGAGAACAGCACCCCGGCGGAAGGGGCGTTCTGTATGCTGTGCACCATGTTGCAGCCTCCACAAAACCCGACCCCCTAGAGAGGCCGAGGCAGAGAAGGCTGACATGATTGGCAGACGTCATGAAAAGTGCGGGGGCACACTCGCAGGCAGACGGGATCAAGCCCGGCCTAAACCCGAGAGTCGACTCCGCTACCAACACACCGGGGAACCAACCACCCCCCTATGTTTAGTTTAACAGGAGGCGGTTGTTCCCTTAACCCCCCCAAGAAAAAACTCCGAAACACAACTGCGCGTATACACCGGCTATACAGGCAGTACAAGTGTTTCAGTTTTCAAGAAGGGGTTAACCCAGGCCAACAGGTCGACGAGAACGAGTCAGGACCTGGGCCTGACGGACCGGGACGTACACAGGGATGCCAGAGGGGTACAATAGAACCACCTCGACAGCCCCCTCCCAGCCCCGCCAAGCAGGGGAAGGGAGGGGCGAAAAAGAATGGAGAAGGACCAGGCTCAACACAATATCGACCAAGCAACTGCAAAGGATAACTCGTAGTGACGTAATCACGAACACACCTCCATAACATCAAACCCTGCGATGCCCGGGCTAACCTGGCATTTCCCCCCCGAAAAAGCACAAAGTCCTTCAGGGTACCAGAACAGCAGATCTGCGCCCCGGCGGACAACGGGTTAACTGACCTGGTCCGGTGCGGCTAGAACCAGTCCCGTGTCCTATTCACGCCACCATCCCCAGTCCTAAGAGGGGGGTAGGTACGCGTGTCGATCTAAAACATCACAGAGGGCGCCACCAAGACGGTCAGAACATGAACGCACCGTGCCCGGTGGCCCACCCCATGGGCGTGAGACCCCTCCGCCAATGTTTCGATCTACTTCGTCATCTCCCCCCAGAGATGAGCGAGAATTCGTTGAGACTAACCTAGTACACTGGCACTCGGAAGAGATAAAATCTCCATCCCAGTTGCTCTACAAAAAACGCTGTTTCTATAATGAACAACCAAGGCGCGCCAGCCCATGCGTGGTTCCACACTGAAACACCCAGGGCCAGCGCTATGTACACGTCGAGACCCAAAACACATCAATGGTAATTCTAACAAGAACCCAGATAACGTTCCCTCCATGCCGCCTGGGACGAGCGGCAGGAAGCTGGCCAAAAGACACAGATATGGGCCCCATATGACGCGTCTGAGGGAAAGGAACCCTGCCAACACTGAGTGTTGGCAGGGTTCCTTTCCCTCAGACGCGTCATATGGGGCCCATATCTGTGTCTTTTGGCCAGCTTCCTGCCGCTCGTCCCAGGCGGCATGGAGGGAACGTTATCTGGGTTCTTGTTAGAATTACCATTGATGTGTTTTGGGTATAAAGAGAGGAGACAGGGAACCCCCAGAGAGACCTCCCACGTGAGTAATAATTGAAAATATATATGTAAACATTGAGCTACATGACCAAAAGCTCAACACATATGCAATAGAGAGCAGAGCAGAAAACAAAGTTTCCACGCACCGCATAACTCAATCTTGACAATGACAGCGGTCCACAACATGGAGCCTGAAAAAAACTCACGGAAGCCTCACGATCAAACGCGCCCAGTGACGTATTCTATGGCTGGGTAAATTCCGTGACCCACCTGCCCAAATATGACGTGGGACCAGGGAACTCCCTTCCCCCCCTCTCCCCACCCTGTGACGCGCTGACCCAACAGCGTGACAGGAAGACCGAAGAACAGGAGGTCCAACACCCTGGCCAATCAGAAAAAAGGGGGGGAGGGGTTTATCAGTTCACCCCCTTATGACCCCATACCCCGGATACGATGAAAACAAACAAGCAGCGATGATACCAGTTTACCTAGCATGCTACATGAAAAGCGTATATCCACTAGGATAAGCTCAACCATCTGCACGCCAGCCACAGACGATAAACTCATTTGCGAAAAACTGGTTTTTATACAAGGCTTTAGGCTCATGTGCGAACACGTCACCCGTGTTTATATACTTCACCAAGTAAAGAGAAAACACAGACATTTAAAGAGAGGGTCAAAAGACCTCGGTACAAGCTACATATGTGATTACTTCTGTAGGCTAAAGCTCTAACCTGGTTGTGGACTCTATGCCATGTTTCCCAAATGTAACAGAATACACACAACCCCCTCAGATAAAAAAGGCAAAGTTCACTCTTACTACTGCAAGAAGAACACAGTCTTCTTCATGATGAGGGAAGACAAGTCTTTCGACCGAGTGCTAGCCACAGGCCTTGCTAAGCACACATATATATAGCGACCAGAAAACAATTTTCAAGAAAACTGCCCACTCCCTAAGCAAACACACAACCCCACAGATAGGTGAGGGTTTATACATCGTATCCCCAATATATAGCGAATAAACACACATTTTGTAACAAAAAACAGTCCCTCACCAGGAGGGACTTTTTAATTAATAACAAAATTATATGTTGGGGGGGGGGGGTAAATAGGGGAATCACTAGCGGCGCCTGCCGCGTGCAGAGCCGTGCTTGCCCCCACGGGGAGCCGGCCCGGAGGAACGGTTCTGGGGAGCCTGGTCACGATGATCCCTACCGTTACCTCCGGGCGTGGGGCGGCTGGCTGCAGCGGACGAGGCACTCCCTCCACTCCTGGCCTTCTTCGCCGAAGGTCCAGTAGCGGCGGCGGAGGCAACGGTCGCGGTCCTCTGCCGGCGTTGCTTCTTCCGGACATCACCGGTGGCATCGGGTCGGGGGAAATTGGGTTGGAGCACAGAGCGCTCCTCCTCCATCTCTCTGCAGGCTGTCGTCATCTGCTGCATGGCCGACCCGAATAGCCCAGCATCGGAGAAGTGGGCCGTGAGCAGCGGAATCCTCTTCTGCTCCGGCACCCGCACCTGCTCCAGCCAAAGGTGGCGCTGGGATAGAGTGGCCAGGGCGCGCTCCTTCCCCGCGGCTAACGTCTGCAGCTGGGTTAGGTGCAGGATGGCTCCAGCCGCCTGGGCGTGAAGATATTGTTGATGGTCATCCAATACCGACCCGCCCGCCATCATCCCCGACATGTAGCGCGCTAGCTGCGCGATGTTGGAGGTCGCAGCTAGGCTCTGAGTCGCGGCGATGTACACCTGATCACTCCAATTAGCCAACTGCCTAGCCGATTTCCCTTGAGGAACCGGCTTTCGCAACGGCTCCCACACCATTTCGGGACAAAGTATGGATGCCATCGGGCTATCAAGCCAAGGCACCCCGTCCTTTAGCCCCTGGACCAAACCCGCCACCCGCGTGACTGGCACGTAGGCGGGGGTAAGGCCAACAATGCGGGAGATTACCTGTCCCTGTTTCGCGTAGGCCTCCATTGATGGGAAGAATGGGCAGACAACGCCTGTCTCTCTCACAGGACGACGTTGCCAGAGATGATCTATCATGTCATCAGGAACAGGTGCTGGCAGTGGCTGCGGCTGCGGCAATGCCACGCCATTAGCGGCTGCAGCGGCTGCCATGAGCTCGGGGAACAAGGCAAGCAACTCCCCTTGCGTACCTCCCTCCACGTCACTCGCGTCCCTCACGTACGGGAGGCTGCCACGGGCGCCACCATCCGACGCGGCAGATAGCTGGGCATCTTGTCTCAGGGTCGGAGGTTCTAACCCAACCCCGGAGTACAAGGGACCCCAAGGAGCCGCAACACTCCCTGCCACTCCCCGAGGGGGAGAGTGATACGTCTCTACTGGGGCTTCGAACAAGAGAGCTCTCGCCCCCTCCATATAATCCTCAGTCTCCATCGGAAATGGAGACGAGGCAAGAGAACTCTTGTCCGGCTCCAGCACAACATCAAAGCCTGGCCGTTCGCCCCTGCTGCTCGCCGCCTTACGACGAGAGCGAGCAGAGGCGAAGATTCTGCGTCGCAAATCCCCAGCCGACTGTCCACTGGCGGGGGAACCAGGGCCGGAACCAGGCCATCTCACGGGAGATGGAGCCTCAACCGCCCCTCGGAGAGGCAAACTCACCACCGGGCGCCGCCCAGGCGTATCTGATGCACGGAGGACGCGGCAATGGTGAAGCGCTGGTGAAGGGTGACGTTGCGAGCGTCCAAACCCTCCGAAGGTGCAAACATTATGTCTTAGCTTTTCTCGTAAATTGGCGAGAGAGAGAAAAATAAGATACAATGTCCACGTAGCTCCTTTCCAACAACTATTTCGGCACTAATCTCAAGTGGTGTATACAGACACTTGTCGTGGTGAAAATAGGGAAGGAGCTGTTAGTATGGCCACGACCCCGCTTATGTAGAGGAGCGGATGTGGGTGTGGCCAGGCGGATGGGTGTGTACATTTATTCAGTATTACAGATGAAGCCATGAATTGTCATTGGACCACTGTTTGGGGACCGCTTGGGCACCGTATTAACGGTAACAATGACCAGCGGGGGCGCTCGAATACAGCTGGTGACAACATGCCGACATGCCTGCTCTCTGTTCATTCAGGAGCTCCGCCCTCGACAAAGGGAGAGAGAGGCAGAGAGAGGCAGAGAGCGAATGGACTAAATGCACTGCAATGTTGTGTTCTGACCACATGTTTTGGCTAAAATACATAGTATTATATTGTATGCCTCGTTTTATAAAATGTCCTTTGAGCGCAAGTGATTGATAACTGTCAACGTTGAAACGGCACATTTATTTATTTTTTAAGCGGCCGCTTTTATTATGAAATTCGTATTATGAAACAGGAAACACCTCCACCAATGTCTTCAACTCAGCTCACTACCTCAGGAAAAGCTCTGCGCTCGACAAAGGGAGAGAGAGGCAGAGAGCGAATGGACTAAATGCACTGCAATTTTGTGTTCTGACCACGTGTTTTGGCTAAAATACATAGTATTGTATTGTATGTATAGTATTGTACAGTATGCCTCGTTTTATAAAATGTCATAAATGTTGGGCGCAAGTGTGTTTTTTATTTTATGAAATTCGTGGCCACTTCCGCCTCTGTGCTTGCTTCACTTGTTCAAGTGTTTAACTTGACCGACCACTGCAATTCCGCGTTACCAATCAAAACGCGCTACAACGTCAAGTGACTTGATTTCTCCCAATGGCATTCCTCCAGCTCAGGAACGAGGAAGTAAATCGCGGGAGATTTCACATCATTTTAATATCTCGCTATTGAACTTAAAGCCCAGCTGTCCCTGCTTATAATTACAGTATACAGACCACCAAAGTATTCATCACTATTTATTCAGGAATTCTCATAACTGATCTCAGCCGTATCACTGGGAGCCTGGGGCTGCAGATGTCCTTGAGGCAAAATCTGCATATGGCTCGCTGATAACAAACTATCATTACACCTGGGCAAAACAGAGTCCATTCTCTTTGGTTCAAATAACAAACTCAGCAAGACCGACGGCTTCTCAGTTACCCCCCCCCCACCCCACCTACCCGACCTCCTCCAATGTACAGTTTCTACATCAAATGTATATACTCTTTTCTAGACTCTTTTTGTATCACAAACAGTACTGTATTTGCAAATCTGGTATGTCATAAATGTATAGATGTAGCAGTACTGTCTATCTGTATGTCGTGTATGTCATATATGTTATGATGAATTGAAAATGGGGGACCCTGATGTAAACAAGACGAAAGTCTTTCTCTGGTCTGCATCCCCTTAACAATTGTATGTATTGAGCTGTACTGTACTGTACCCATTCTGCAATATGTTAATAAAGTTTTCAATCAATCAATCAAACTCCTTTTCAACCTCCCTCTAACAACCCTGCACTCAGAGAGGGGGGTAGACACAACCCCCCACACACACAATTTAAATGCTAAACTATAGGTTAAACACCTCTATGATAAAAACTGCTTTGGCCAGCAATAGCAACCCCTCCCCCTATACCCTATACCAGCTAATCAGCTCCCTGGCCCAAAAAAAATTTATGTAAATGTTTTTTTGTCGTTTTTATTTATTTAATTTTTTTTTCTTATTTTGGAGATCGATGTCATACTGTGACACTGAAATAAAAAAATATTTCATCAACTAAGATATTTAGTCAACAAAAGGCTGACCTGTATGCCTGATATGTGGTGCGAAATTTGCGAACAACGAAAAATTTACTTTTTATTTTATAGATTTTCCACAAATAAGGGAAGGACTCTAATAGAGCTGCATAGTTCAGGGTTTTATTTCAAAGTAGGTCTACAGATGCCAGTGTTTTTTCTCCTTTTCTGCGTTTTATTTCAAAGTAGGTCTACACATGGTAGTCTTTTTTCAAAGTGGACTACTTTTTATTTTATAAATGTTCCACAAATAAGGGAAGGACTCAAATATACCTGGGCCCTCATTCATCAACGTGTCTTACGCACAGATTTGTGCTTAACCTGTGCGTACGACCATTTCTAAGCAAAGAGTGGGATTCATCAATTTCAACTTGAACTTGACTCCGTGCTTATATTTACGCACAGCTCGGAGCACACTTAGCTGACGCCCAGTGGTAGAATATATTATTACAACAAGGAAATGAGCTTCTGTGCATTAGTTTCAACACTGGCATGTTCTGTATGAACCGTAATTCATTATAGTTCATTGTAAAATAGCAACAGTAGTGTAATTATGGTCAAAACCCTATAAATAGCATTTGGAATAATAGATCTTTCTCTCAGAATGAATGCAGCATGGTTTATATAGCGTTATCGGAATATACGGGGTGTACTGACTGACTGCGCTCCGCGTAGCTCAACTCGTTATTATTTTGCGCACAGACCACAGAAACACGGGAACGTTTTGATTATATTTAAAAGGCTTTACGTTAAACGAAACAAGTGGAATTTCGAAGCTGTAAGCAGAATACAAGTCATATGAACACCCACGATATAGTGTTCTTCCCCCTTTTTACTGTATAAGAAAGAATAAAAAACGCATTGCAATGACACCAGATAGTGGACAGACTATGTAAATATGATGATGGGATTCAAGTTCGCGTTTTTGTTGATCATAGGCATGCTGTCAGAGTATGATATCTTAATCAAACATTCTAGAACATTTGTCGTCACAGATCATGTCCTAATAGAACATAGGCTATGGCATGGTCCATCGTGATATTGTGTAGACTGTTATTACTGTACCGGTACCACCCATTGTGACAACAGCCTTGTGAGTCCCGCACACAAACATGATGGAATTCAGGTTCATGTATTGAAAGGCAGGCTACATCATACATGCAGTGAGATTCATTGTTCTTGTATATGCTCTCGTATTATTGTTTATATAGGCTACCCAATACTGACATCAAAATAGATTGTAGTATGCCTCTAGAAATCATATGCAGCAGGTAGAAAATTGACGGAAAATCCATCGCGATTTGGAATAAAATTGAGGAGAACTTTAATCCCTGGGTATTGATCAAACAACACGGGAAAAGGCAGTCATATCCCAGCACGGTCTTTATTAGTGTTTGCGCTGCCCAGGCAGCAATGGTTAATAGATATCATATCCGACATCACCGTTCTCATAACACGCTTCCCTCGGCTTAGTCCATTTTTCCACATTTCATGGGGGTATTCCATTACCGTATATGGTTAATCGGGGCGGTTCTGGTATGCAAATACTTAAAACAGTGCACGAGCTCAAACGTGGGATCAAAGTCATATTCATCATGACAGGTGTGCGTAGAACCTGCGTACGCACGTGTGGTGAATCCCGTTCTTTCTGTGCGTGCACTGATTCTACATTCTGTGCTTACATGTGGAAATAGAACATTTTCCACGCCACGTTGATGAATGAGGGCCCTGAATAGTTCAGGGTTTTATTTTAAAGTCGGTCTACAGACACCAGTGTTTTGTCTCCTCTTCTGTGTTTTATTTAAAAATATGTCTACACAGCCAGTATTTTTTCTCCTCTTCATAAGAGTTTGAGGTAAAAACAGCAATAAAAAGTCAAAATTCTTCTTTTTGTTGCTTTATAATCCCATTAATGCAACAAACTGTGTGCTATAAGTATAAAGTATAATAGATCGCAAATTACTTTGGGTATGCAATTGTCAGGAGTTTTATGCTAAATGTGGGGTATACTTGGGGATATATAAAACGTTATACACTGTGTTATCTTCATTTTAGGGGTAAATAGGTTGTGCGGCTCCCTGAGCATTTTATTTTGTGGGACGGGGGAAAAGTGGCTCTTTTGATAGTAAAGGTTGCTGACCCCTGCCCTATACCCACTCAACGCCAACAAAGTGCAATACCAACCAGGGCTCTTCTGCCTAAATGTCACTGTTTGACAGCATTAGGGATTCAACCTTTAAGTTCAAGTTCTCAAGTTCAAGTTCTTTAATAGTTGTCATACAGAAGTACAGAATACTTTCATACAAAATGCTTCTTACTGTTACGCTCCAGAGACTGTGCTAGACAAGATAGTATCAAATAACATAATAACATAATATAGCATGAATTTAGAAGAAGAAAATGAGGTCACAGTGTTCGGTATATACATATGTACAATGTTCTGAGTTACCATATAATATACAATACACAATACTATGCAGTGTACTAATGTACAGTACTATCTAGTGCAAAGCAGAAATGGGATGAGGTACAATTTTAGGTACAATTTACAGTAAGGTGTACGAGTTGTAGTGCAATCCTTCATCCATAAATATAAAGTGTGGGGAGTGGGTGCTACAGTGTGTTTGTTTAAAGTGGGTGTGTGCTATAAGTGTGTGGAGTGGGTGCTACAGTGTGTTTGTTTAAAGTGAGTGTGTGCGTGTGGATGTGTGTGCTATGTGCGTTTGGTGGTTGTTGTTGTGTAGTGTTCATTCATTGTTCGTTTAGCAGCCTGATGGCCTGGGGATAGAAGCTTCTTCTGAGTCTTTCTGTGCTCGCCTTGAGACTCCTGTATCGCTTGCCTGACCGCAGCAGTTCAAAGAGGCAGTTGTTCGGGTGACTGGAGTCTTTAATGATTCTCTTAGCCTTGCCCTTGCAACGCTTGTAGTAAATGTTCTGGAGGGTGGGGAGCCCCCCTCCAATTGTGCGTTCGGCTGAACGTGTCACTCTTTGTAGTGTGCTTTGGTCTTGTGCAGTGCTATTCCCAAACCAGGAGGTGATGTTGCCGGTCAAGATGCTCTCTATTGTACATGAGTAGAAGTTCTTAAGGATCTTCTGGCTGACTTGGAACTTCCTTAGGCGCCTGAGGAAGTAGAGGCGTTGTCGTGCCTTCTTCACAACACTGTTAATGTGTGTGGTCCATGTCAAGTCCTCGGATATGTAGGCTCCGAGGTACTTAAAGCTGTTGACTCTCTCAACCGGTGCCCCGTCGATGCTGAGGGGGCTGTAGTCCTTGACCCCCGACCTCCTGAAGTCCACAATCATCTCCTTTGTTTTGCTGACGTTCAGGGAGAGGCTGTTTTCCTGGCACCATCCCGCCAGGACCTTGACCTCTTCCAGGTAGGCCCTCTCGTCGTTGGCAGAGATCAGGCCCACCACCACTGTGTCGTCAGCAAATTTGACGATTGTATTGCTACTCCGCTGAGCCACACAGTCGTGTGTGTACAGGGAGTAGAGGAGGGGACTCAGAACACAGCCCTGGGGGGCCCCTATGTTGAGGGTGATGGATGAGGAGGTGCAGTTGCCTGCTCTCACCACCTGGGGTCTGCCAGTCAGGAAGTCCAAGACCCACTGGCAGAGGTCATAGCCCAAGCCCAGGTCCCTGAGCTTGGCTATGAGTATGGAGGGGACTATGGTATTGAATGCCGAGTTGTAGTCGATGAATAGCATTCTCACATAGTTCCCCTGCCTCTTGTCCAGGTGTGATGCTGCTGTGTGCAGCACATGGGATATGGCGTCCTCCGTGGACCTGTTGGGGCGGTATGCAAATTGCAGGGGGTCCATGTTGATGGGGAGGGAGGAGCAGATGTAGCCCTTTACTAGCTTCTCGAAGCACTTCATGGCTATGGAGGTGAGAGCTACAGGGCGGTAGTCGTTGAGGCAAGCAGGCTTGGATTTTTTGGGTACAGGGATAATAGTGGACTTCTTCAGGCAGGTGGGGATGACAGCCTGTTCTAAGGACAGGTTAAATATGTCAGTGAATACTGGGGCCAGTTGGTCGGCACAGACTTTTAGGACGCGGCCGGGGATGCCGTCTGGACCTGCTGCCTTCCTGATATTCACTTTTTTAAAGGTCCGCCTCACCTCATGCTCTGTTACCCTGAACACTGCGCCTCCATCAGCAGCCGACCCCCCCCCCCCCATTGCCGAGGCTTGTGAGCTGGTGTTGTTATTACCAGCATCAAACCTCGCATAGAAGGTATTGAGGTCATTTGCTAAGGAGATGTCACTGTTCAGTTTGAGGGAGGCGCCTTTGTAGTCTGTCATCGTTTTGAGCCCCTGCCACATAGCTCTAGAGTCAGCTTGTTCAAACTGGAGTTCAATTTTATCCCTGTAGCGTCGTTTGGCCTCTGACACAGTCCTCCTTACGTTGTATCGCGCCACCTTGTGGTCATTCATGTTGCCTGCCTCTAGGCCGTCGTTGTATGCTTTGGTGCGCTCTCTCAGAGCTTCACGGACGGATTTGTCTACCCAGGGTTTTTGATTTGGGTAAACGTTCATTTTGGTAGTGGGGATTGTTTCTTTCACCCTAGTACAGACATAGTCCAGCACTGTCTCCGTGTAGGCATTAATGTTATCTGTGTCGCGGAACACATTCCAGTCTGTGTTGTGAAACACTGACCGGATCGTATCCTCTGACGTCACATCCCATTTCTGCACCTCTCGCGAGACTACG
The DNA here is from genome assembly GCF_963971535.1 of Notolepis coatsorum. Taxonomy (NCBI): domain Eukaryota; kingdom Metazoa; phylum Chordata; class Actinopteri; order Aulopiformes; family Paralepididae; genus Notolepis; species Notolepis coatsorum. The sequence goes on along the minus strand of NC_140182.1, from coordinate 36,585,887 downwards.
GGAGTACTTTTAATTCTCTGTCTGTACTTTGGTGAAAGAAAAATTGATGCGTGATCTGACTTACCGAAGCCACTATCAGAATGAGCCTTGTAGCCACCTTTAAATTGCGTGTAACAGTGATCTAGGATGTTACCGCCTCTGGTGTTGCAAGTCACATGCTGATAGAAGTCGGGCAATACCTTTCTCAGATTGGCGCTATTGAAATCTCCCAGAACTAAAATGGCGGCGTTAACATTCGCCTCTTGGATTCTATTTACCTCGTCGTGTAGTCTGGAGAGCGCAACCTTGTTGCTGGCTTGCGGTGGAATATACACTCCGACCAGGACGATCGCCGTTAACTCCCTCGGGAGGAAGAAAGGACGACACTTGATGGTTATATATTCCAGTTCTGGGGAGCAGTGGTTGGATAATTCCTTCACGTTAGTTGGGTCACTCCAATTTTTGTTCAACATGAAGGCAATACCTCCTCCACGTTGTTTACCGGATTCTGCTGTTCTATCCTTGCGGTGAATGAAGAAATGATCGGCCGGTTGGATGGCGTGGTCTGGGACTTCTGGCGCCAGCCACGTCTCGATGAAGCAGAGAACGTTACAGTCCCTAACGTCTCTCTGGAATTGAATCCTTGCTCGGATGTCGTCTAGTTTATTGTCTATTGATTGTACATTGGCTAGCAATATACTGGGTAGTGGTGTCCTGTGCCGCCTGGTTCTCAGCCTGTTACGGACTCCAGCTCTCTATCCTCGCCGTCTGGGTCCTTTGTCCCTGGGGGCGAGATCCGGTCCTGATGTCCTCAAGATCTCAACGGGCCATTGTTGCGGTTCAGAGAGCTGATCCAGAGAGTAATCCAGTCGGTACGTTTCCCGTAATCCAATGTCTATAAGTGACTGACGGTCATACACATTAAATGCACCTACTGTTGGTACAGACAAAACTCTTAAAACTATAAATATTAACAAAAGTATGCACAGTCTCGACGGAGCGCACAGACAGGCAGCCGGTCGTAGCGGCGCCATCTTGGCGTTTGGCTGTATTGTATGGAGTTATTTCATCATGTTTTTCAGCCCTACCATGTTGTATTGTTACACCAGACAAAACAGGGTAATTTATTATCAAAACAGGGTAATTTGTTATAAAAAAAAACAGGGTAATTTATTGTTTGAATGTGATAGCGGCCGCTCAGTGGCGTGTTTCAAGCGTTCCATTCCATGTCACTTGTGTGTGACGGTGACTTCTAAGGTTGTATACAAAATTATGTTGGTAATCAGGGCGCTGTGTTTTTATTTAGCTGTTAGAGCGTGAAGCCTTATATGGCAAAGAGTCTATTTATTTTGTTGAAAATAAGTCAGTGTTTGATACGTTTGTGATCTTGCTCAAATAAATGCTGTGCATTTTGACATTTGAAAAGTCTAGCCAAGGTTCTTTTCTGCTCAGTACAAATTGTATTCATGTATGTAGAGACCTATGAGGAAATATCATGTGTAATATAAATCTTAATAGTCCAAATAGTAATCTCAATTAGTCCAAAAAGACAAAGTTGCGGGATATTGACTGTTGTAGCCAATTTAATGATTTTCTGCAGTTACTTCATTGAATGAAGGCACTGTGTTACCGTGAAGGTGTTGACCAATTAGCTGGCAGTGGGCACAGGAGGCGGGGCTCAGATGTGCTCAGGCGCAGCGCCGCAGCCTATATGTATGTGTTCACAGGTGTGCAGCGGGAGGGAATTGGGTAATTATCACAGGGAAGCCACACTGTGTTTTAACCGTGCGCGTTTGTTTTGTTTTCAGTTATATTGAGTCACTTTTTGGGTTTTATTTTGTAGCACTTATCCTGTGTTTAAGTTCCAGTTTAAACACAGAGTTTACAGTATGCTTATATTTGTCCACACTGCAAGTAAGAATAAAAACTCTCAAACGTACTCAAGGAGAAGACATCATTTTATTATCAACAAGCACCACGCGTTGGAAAGAGCTTCACCCCGTATTCCCTCACTGGCATCTTTTCTTGTTAGGTTGCCCTTACATTGACATTTATATTCTCCCACAGTGACAGGTAAAAGAGAACATAGGAGGAATAATTAGTTTGAGAAATAGTTTTGAAGATATGCTCCTCCACCCACCTTTGCCCCGTTACTGAACCGAGGGATTCAGAGCTTCGTCCTCCAGCTCTGAGCCATTCACAATAGGATGAGGGCTGAGAGTTAAGGGCCTTCATAATTACAGGGCTGACAGAAGAGGAAGAAAGGAAGCAGAGAAAGCAGAGTGACAGCACTGATGGATGCGGGGTAATGGCCCCTTCCATGGATGTTCCCACCCATCCTTCTCATCACCACCACGACCACCAACACCACCACCACTACTACTACTACCATCACCACCACCACCACCAATATTACCACCACCACCACTACTACCACCACCACTACTACTACCACCACCACCACCACCACCACTACTACCACCAGCACTGTGCAATATTACACCTACTGTAGACCTCAGTATATTTTTACTGTATTTATTTACTGTATATTTTATTCCATTTTTATTCTATTTTATTCTACTCTTATCTTAGGCAATTTGATTTGTTTTGTTATTCTTATTCGTGACCTGTCAAATTTCCCTCGGGATAATAAAAGTATTTCTATTCTATAAATAACATCTATATGTTATACAGTATGTCAAGCATCCTGTACCCAAAAGTAACCTCTTTACTTGTTTTTTAAAGCTTTCTTTGCTTGTTGCTTGAGTAATTGCATAATTACTATTACTATTATGGCAAACTATTCCACTGTGAGATGGCCCTATACATAGCAGTTATTTTAATTGCATGATACTTCCACCTCCAAACTTCACTGTTGGTAGTGTTATTTGGGTAATGTGCACTGCCATTTCTCCTCCAAACATGGTGTGTTGTGTGACAGCCAGAAAGTGACATTTTGGTCTCATCTGACCAGAGTACATGCTTCCAGTAATTCACTGGCTTGTCCAAATGTTGTTAGGCAAACTTTAAACAAGCTTCAACATGTCTTTTTTTCAGTAGAAATACGTCTTTAGCCAATTCTATTTTCATGATTTGCAACAATCTGTTTGTGAAGGTCTTGAGAGCAGGCTTTTACCCATCAGTTGATGTTTCTTGTGTGGCACCTTGGTAACAAAAAAAAACATTTTATAGCCCATCAATATATTCTAACCCAGTTGACATTATTAGCACAGATAGGAGGTAGAGTTGCCTCCTAATTCGTTTTGGTTTTCAGCTAGTTCCTTGCCTTTCCTTGCTGTGGTGTACTGCTTTTTCTTAGTGTGTCCAATACTTTTTTCCTGTTTCATTCCACTTTATTACACATAACTATATCACTGATAGCCTGTTGTACTCCATTTTATAGTCTGACATTGATTGATTGGTCGGATAGATCTAATGTTAATACCATGTTAACAATCTAATGGCTAGCAAGCTCACCTGTGACATACAGTGCAAAATACAAGAGTACAATCTTAGTAGACTTTTATGAAAACAATACACAAGTTGGAACAGTTTTGAACGTTTTATTAGTTAGTTTATTTACTGTCTTTCGAGTTTCAATGCATAATCCAGACATAGTTGCATTCCAGATCCACCATGTTGTTGACATGTCCTTAATTCTTTGAAAACATAACGTTACTGAAATGAATAAGGAATGCAAATATGTTTGCTAGCTTAGCAACGTATTTTCATTCTGAGTACTGAGGCGGAAGTGACAATTTTTCAAAGTAAAAGAAAACAGCTTTTTGCGCGACGGATAAATGCAATTTCACGGAGAGAATATGTCTGGTGGTGGCCATATTATATACTGTATTATAGCTTACTTGAATGAACAAGTCTCCCTCCCCACTTTACCGGCGTATTTTCAATTCACAATAAACAAGTCTTCCTCAGTCTCGCGCCGTCCCAACGTTGCTCGCCTGTTATCAACACAAAGGCACAGTGATGAATGAGGAAGTCAACAGACCGCCGCCCGTAGACTTTGCGCCTCCTGGCAGCATAAAACAGAACAGCAGCCTGGTTTCCTAATGAATTCCAATGACGTGAGCTCTCGTCGCGACAAAATGGTTAGGAAAACTAAAGGCTTCATCTGTAGATTGATAAGGGATAGGGTTCCACCAGAGTGCAGAGAGTAAGCTATACGATATATAACTGCTGTGCGGGAACTGGTACCTTACTCTGCTTAGAAAATGGGGAACTACTTGTTGTTGGTGTAATTTTAGAACTCTTTGGTCCAAATTAGAATTCTGCCATCGTTGTCAAGGAAACGCCATTGTTTCCTGTTAGACCTTGAATTCAACCTCAAGCCGTATTTTTCTGAGGTCGAAGATGGTTCCAATTCAAAACAACCAGGAAGTTGTGTTTAAATCCCTTTCAAGTCGCACACTCTGACAGAATTGTCTTTCCCACGGGATGCAACTTGAAACGTCAAAGTCCTGTTCATCGCAAAGAAAGAAATCCTGGAACAATCCCAGCAGTCGTGGTAAAAAAAAAGAAATAATATAATGTCATCCTTTCATGCCCGCGTGGTTTTGGAGTTCAAGGTTGTCGCCCACATAAATATGTCTCCTTCACAAGATGTAATAATTCGACTCTTCGCTAACTCTGGGGGTTCTGGTGCCTGTGAACTGCTGCTATTAGAAAGTCCCTTTCAGCTCGACCAGCCCAGTCACAGGCGTGCTCAAATAACCGACAATCTGAAGAACAATATGAAAAACAACGTCCCATGTCCCCGTAGCCTGTTTCCCATCTGCCATTGTCCGTCCAGGAAGACATCGCCGTCTTGTAATTAAGTTGTGGGTCACATCGCTGGTTATGGAAATGTATTTGAGAATGATAGTGTTGGAGATCCCTGCGGCTTGACCCAGTCACGTCTGTGATGGTTTACCACCAGTCACTTCCAATAAGGTTCTTACGGCTGTGGCATCCCCTGCTCTCCCATCATGCAGTGCTTTAGAAGAAGGTGTGTCGTCAACCTCTCCGGACCAGATGAAAGCCTGTTCGGATGACTGACTGGCTGCCTGGCTGACTGACTGACTGACTGACTGACTGGCTGACTGGCTGCCTGGCTGCCTGGCTGACTGGCCACTCTTGATCACCCGCATTTCACTGTATGCCCTGTATGCCGTGACAAATAAAACTCTTGACTTGACTTGACTCTGACTGATTGCCAGCTGGGTTGACAACGTACTGGGTGGGTGACTGGTTTGCATCCTGGGCTGGATTTGTTGATTTACCAGCTGGCTACCGACTGTATGATGATGATGATGATGATGATGATGATGATGATGATGATGATGATGATGATGATGATGATGATGAAGTGTGAGCTTGTGCCCAGAAGGTCATTGGTTCGAACTCCGGACTGGTGGGATAATCCGGGCGGGGGAAGTTAATGAGTAACACTCTGCTATCCCGCGCCAGCTGCTCCGTGTCAGACTGTGGTTGTACGGGGCAACACCCTCTCAGGTGTGTGTGTGTGTGTGTGTGTGTGCGTGTGCGTGTGCGTGTGTGTTAGGGCTGGATAATTAATACAATTTTATTTTCAATTACGATATTGGCTTCCAGCGATTATTAAAGATAATAGACTTTTAGCCAGGTCATGTTTTTAAGCCAGGTTAACCTTTGAGTCAGGTTGTTTCTTTGTTGTTGTTTGTTTTTTATGTTCAATAAATGCATGGTGTTTCCAAAGTCAATGAGTAATTGTGTTAAATAAACGTGATCTCAATATTGACCAAAATATAGATTTGTTTCCCCATAATCGAGCAGCCCGTGTGTGTGTGTGTGTGTGTGTGTGTGTGTGTGTGTGTGTGTGTGTGTGTGTGTGTGTGTGTGTGTGTGTGTGTGTGTGTGTGTGTGTGTGTGTGTGTGTGTGTGTGTGTGTGTGTGTGTGTGTGTGTGTGTGTGTGTGTGTGTGTGTGTGTGTGTGTGTGTGTGTGTGTGTGTGTGTGTGCGTGCGTGTGTGAAGCAGAGCATTGCTGCAAAAAGAGCATACATGTCCAACTGGTTTATACTGGGTAAACAAAGATTAAAATGACGTGATTGATTGATTGAAAACTGTATTAACAGATTGCAGAATGGGTACAGTATAGTACAGCTCAACACACATGAGATCATCTTTATGAAACGTCTGACTGACTTTCAGAGTGATGGTGATGGCTGTGCTGTATGTATCAGAATATATCACGAGTGACTCAAGGCAATACACTTCATCCCGATCACTGGGAGGGGGGGGGTTACAGGCAGAATAATAATAGTAATGAACATAAAACATATATATAACATAGTAATAATAATGGTAATAGTAGTGGAATGACGGGACTGTGACTATGACTGTGTGTCTCCCTAGTTAGTGTGACTGAGATTGTGTGTTTTAACACATTGGGTGCCAACGACGAGAAATCTCGTTGTTGGCCGCCATGCGTTGAGTGCCAATGACGAGGAATCTCGTTATTTAATCGTTATTTCTTTTATTAGCGATATCCATTCATTTTTCATCCATCCAGCCTCACATTATCTTTGGGACTGGCTCTGAGCTCGAAAAGGGCAAATACCGCCCCCTATCGTCTCCCGGATGGTATTGCACCCATTGGAATGGAGTCAATGGAAATGCATGAGGAAAAAAAACTCCGGGCTCCACATTTTACTTCTGAGCCATGTAACCTGAGACTATTGCATTCATTGAGGCAACCGAAAGCAGCGTGGATTATCTGTTTCGAGGTATAACGTTGGATCAATAAACGCGATTGATATTGGGAATAGCGATCAGGAATTGGATTAATCTTTTTGCAGAACATCTGATGTGAGGTTAGGACTTTATTTTACCAGTCTTGGGGTAATCAGATTTTTTTTCACAGATTTCACAATGTGTCTCATATGTGTGTATGTGTGTGTGCGTAACGTTAGCACCAGGCAGGGCATAGATAATCGATTTTTCAGCCCGCTTCTCTAGTACACATATACTATCGATAATCTAGCGTTTATTTGAAAACTATTCATAAATAGGCCGAAAAATTACAACGTGTTTTGTGTATTCCAGTAAAGGGCAATTCTCGCGAATTTTTCTGGAATCACTAGAAATCTTCAAAACTATACTCTTATTCAAAACAGTATAAAACGGAAATGTACTGATGAAAAAACAATCCGTTTCGTACATGTTGACTGCAAGCAAGTCATTGATAAGCGACGGTTGTATTAGACACATAGCCATAATTTAAGATATAGTTTATGCGTTTGCAAATATCCCCGTCCTCTCATTGACTAAAGCGCTGGCACTCAAGTGATAAATCGCGCACCCTCTGCTGGCAACCAATGTGTTAACACTTTGAGAGCCAGTCCGTGTTTTCCTTTTTACCCCCTTGAATGCCCAAATCCACTCCAATGTTAACGTTAATATCGCCTAATCTATGTTTTAAATTATGACTATGTGTCTAATGCGCTTATCAAAGACTCATTTTCCAGTCAACATTGTCAAAGCAGATTGTTTTTTTATCGCTTCATTTCCGTTTGATAAGCATTTTGAAAATCACTAGTTTTCGTGGAAAAAACAACACATTCTATGATAATCGCCTTTTACTGGAATATTCTAGAACGTTGTCATTTGTCGGCCTATTTATGAATCGTTTTCAAATAAACGCTAGATAATCGATAGTATATGTGTGCGCACGCACGCTCGTGCCGCGCGCTGATAATCGCTGCTCTTATTTCCTGATGGCTTTTACAGTCAAAACAGCCATATCACATATAGGGGAAACGCTTATATATCCGTGAAAACGAGTCTGATTATCCTAAGACTGATAACATAGATTCCTTACCTGAGATCAGATGGTATCCAAATGGATTATTCCAATTCCTGATCACCATTCGAAAAAATCTATCATTGTATTGATCAACCGTGTATACAGTAGAACACATAATCCCTGCTGCTCTTCAGGCTCCGGAGTGATGCCGGTCGATGCCGGCTGCGTGAGTGAGACGTAAAATGTGGAGTCAGAAATCCTTTCTCCCATTCACTTTCATTGAGTCCAATCCAAAACGGTGATTTACCATCTGGGAGACGATAGGGGGCGCTTTTTTCACATCTGAGCGCCTGGGGTGACTGGATCTCCAACGGTAGGCTTGCTTGATGCAATATGATTTCAGATCGCTAATAAAAAAAAAATTTATAAAACGAATATTCTCGTGAGTGGGTAATAACACGAGAAAACTCGTGGGTGGCATTCAAAGTGTTAAAGGTCCCCTATTGTTCACTATTTGGGCAATTTTACACAATTCCTGTGAGTCTATGGAACACATCTGTACGTTTTTTTTCAATAAAATACCCTCTTAACGCTTTGAGTGCCGACGACGTGTATTGTCGTCTTATCATGCCCCCCGTTGAGTGCCGACGACGTGATTTGTCGTTTGATTTTTTTATTAGCGATCTGAATTCATATTTCATCAACCGAGTCTCCCGTTGGTACAGCAGACCCTCTACGAGCTCAGATGGGAAAATACCGCCCCCTATCGTCTATCCCTGTGTAACTGCAGGCCATTCGATTATACTGCTAGATCTGTGCTGGCAAGCCGTCTGATGAACATGGAAGTGATCGCGAGTTGGAAAGCAGCGTGGAATATATATTTACAGCAGCCAATAATCAATCAATAAACGCGATCGATATTTGGAATGGCGATCAGGAATTGGAATAATCTTTTTGGAGAACATATGATCTAAGGTAAGGAGTCTGTTACCAGTTTTAGGATAATCAGAGCTGTATTCACTGAGATATCAGCATGTGCCGTGTGTGTGTATGTGTTTGTGTGTGTGTGTGATGTTGAGGAAATGAGAGAATAGATTTTTCAGCCCGCTTCTATAGCGTGCATAAGTACACATATACTATCGATAATCTAGCGTTTATTTGAAAACGATTCATAAATAGGCCGACAAATGACAACGTGTCTAGTGTATTCGAGAATATTCCAATAAATGCTGTTTATGGGGGAATCTTTAAATTTTCCTGAAATTTCCGAGAGAACGATAGCTTTTAGAAATGCTATAAAAAGGATATGAACCGATTAAAAAAACAATCCGTTTCGACAATGTTGACTGCAAACAAGTCATTGATAAGCGACGGGCAGATTAGACACATAGCCATAATTTAAAACATAGATTATGCGTTTTTAACGCTAACATTGAAATGGATGATGGCATTCAAGGGGGTAAAAAGGAAAACAAGGCCGGTACTGATAGTGTTAACAGGCGCCGCCAAAATTGGCCATTTTAGTTTTAGTTTTTGAGGACTGCATACTTTTATTGCAAACCTAAATACTATACTTTATACTTATACCACATGCATGAGCCTGGTCTCTTTTGAAAGATGACATTCAGAAGTTTCTGATACAATAAGGAAAACTCACCTTTAGTGGTAATGAAAGTTGTTACTCAAGTTTTTCTGTAGTAGTTAGTAGTCCAGAAGTAGTATATCCCCAGAAATTCGTATGGCTTAAAAAACTCTGGAGATCCATAGCCTGAAGTCTTATGTAGTACATGTCCAAATTTCATAAAGATCTGTTTATATCAGAAATGAGTGATTAGGAGTGATTTTGGTAAACTGTGTACAAAAGAAAAACAAACAAACAACAAAAACAACGGGATCTGTGGCTTAAAAGAAAAGAGTCAGGGGGTTGGGAGCAGGGCCGTGTTGTGTGAAGGCAAGTGTGAACAGGTGTGTTTTTAGGTGGGTTTTGAAGAGGTTGATGGTGTTAGAGCCTCGGATGGAGGGGGAGAGGGAGTTCCACAGCCTGGGGGCAGCTACAGCGAAAGCTCGGTCTCCCAGTGTGGAACGCCTGGTGCGGGGGATGGTGAGGAGGTCGGAGTTGGAGGAGCGGAGGCCTCGTGCTGGAGTGTAGGGGTGGAGTAGGTTGGTCAAGTAGGAAGGGGCCAACCCATGCAGGGATTTGTAGGTGAGGAGGAGGATCTTGTAGGGGATTCGGTAGTTGATGGGGAGCCAGTGGAGTTTTTGCAGGGTGGGGGTGATGTGCTGCCAGGGTTTGGTGCGCGTGAGGACCCTCGCAGCAGAGTTTTGGATGTACTGTAAGCGATCCAGAACCTTCTTGGAGGCACCAAGAAGGATTCCGTTACAGTAGTCGAGGCGGGAAGTGATGAAGGTATGAATGAGTGTTTCCGCTGAGGTGTCGGAGAGTGAGGGGCGGAGGCGGGAAATGGTTCTGAGGTGGAAGAAGGCGGATCTGGTGACAGACTTGACGTGAGGGTGAAATGAGAGGGTTGAGTCCAGTATTACGCCCAGGTTCATTACCTCCGTGGAGGGGCAGATGGAGTAGCCATCCACGGAGAGAACAAGGTGGTAGATCTTTTGGAGGAGGGCTGGGGAGGCTACAACTATTAATTCCGTCTTCTTGCTGTTAAGTTGAAGGAAGTTGGTGGTCATCCATGTGGGAGGAGGTAGATCATAAAAAGGAGCGGATCTAGCACCGGACCCTGGGGAACAGCCTGTTTAACAGGTGCTGGAGCTGACCTGGACCCCCCGAGGGAAACATACTGCCACCTGTTGGTTAGGTAGGATGTGAACCAGGACAGGGGGGTACCAGTGATGCCAAGGACACTTTCCAGGCGGTCTAGGAGGATTGAGTGTGAGATGGGGTCGAAAGCAGCTGAGAGGTCCAGGAGGATGAGGATGTTGATGTTGCCAGCATCAGCAGCCATGAGGAGGTCATTTGTTACCTTGATCAGGGCGGTCTCGGTGCTGTGTTTAGCCCTGAACCCAGACTGGAGTGGTTTGTGATTGACAGTCACCCACCTGCACTGGCAGATACGCTAGGATGGAGGAACCTTTTCAAAGCGCACACACACCCGCTCCGTCTCTGGGTGTGTGTGCGTGCGTGTATGTGCGTGTACGTGACGTAAGTTGAGCGAGTGTGTGTGTCTGTGAGACGAGGGGAGAGAAGCGCTGCCGGTAAAGCAAGAGTCTCATCTCAGCCGCGACTGAGTCTCCTGAAGCCCAAAAACTGCCACTGCCCTGGCTCATTGCTTGTGGAGCACGATATCATTAGGAAACGATTAGGAACACTGTCGAACACTTTTGAGGAAGTGCTGACAGTGGAACAGCTGAAGGTGGCAACTCTGCTGTCGAAACCGCTTCCGCATTATTTCCACTCGCTGCTTGGTTTTGCTCATACTTTCAACGTTATGCTAACTCCTCCAATCACAGTTGATTGTGGGCGGGCGGTGGCAGATCCGATTTCTTACACGTCACAGATCGAGTCAATTCAGAATGGCTTGTTTCAGTGGGGGGCGTTATTGTCTCAGCTGAACTGCAGAAACGGGACATGGTACAGATTTCACATTTTGTCAGTGTTGGTACAACCCCAAATTGCTTGAAAACAATGCAAAACACTGGAAAAGGCAATTTTTACAATAGGGGACCTTTAATGCGTTTAACTTTTCATCATAACGTCTCTTCTTTCCTCTGTTTAACTGATGGTGCTGTACGATATGGTTATTGTTATTGTTAATGTTATTAGCTCATTTGTATTTTTCAGAAAAAAATGCAACATATAATTATAGATTATAGAAATTAATTTAATTGTGACCTCAAAATATAAATTCTGTTTTACTGGAATTCTGTTGCTACCCAAATGCAGAGTATTTCGACAGTCAGGTATTGTATTATCAAACATTAATAATAGCAACAGGAAATAAACGTGGGTATTTTTAGAATGTTATTATTGTCGCTTTGAAGCATAAAGTAAAACAGAAGCATATTATATCTCTAACGGAGAAGAACAATTTTGGAATTCTGTGGTGATCAGTAAAGGTGATGGATTAGATCAGTTCTCTGTGTTAGATGATACTTTAAATTTAGTGTTCAGAATCTGGGTCAGCAGTGAATCAAACTAAAAGATGACATCTGTGCATCCCAACCTGAAACATCACAGAGAGAGAGAGAGAGAGAGAGAGAGAGAGAGAGAGAGAGAGAGAGAGATTGACATGTTAATCTATGTTGCGAGTGAGACCCTAAAGACCATGAAACACATTCAAAACCATCAGACCAACAGAAACACATGAGAGAGCGTCCTATGAGAGAGCGTGCTATGAGAGAGCGTCCTATGAGAGAGCGTCCTATGAGAGAGCGTGCTATGAGAGAGCGTGCTATGAGAGAGCGTGCTATGAGAGAGCGTCCTATGAGAGAGCGTGCTATGAGAGAGCGTGCTATGAGAGAGCGTCCTATGAGAGAGCGTGCTATGAGAGAGCGTGCTATGAGAGAGCGTGCTATGAGAGAGCGTGCTATGAGAGAGCGTGCTATGAGAGAGCGTGCTATGAGAGAGAGTGCTATGAGAGAGAGTGCTATGAGAAAGCGTGCTATGAGAGAGCGTCCTATGAGAGAGCGTCCTATGAGAGAGAGTGCTATGAGAAAGCGTGCTATGAGAGAGCGTCCTATGAGAGAGCATGCTATGAAAGAGCGTGCTATGAGAGAGCGTGCTATGAGAGAGCGTGCTATGAGAGAGAGAGAGAGAGAGAGAGAGAGCGTGCTATGAGAGAGCGTCCTATGAGAGAGCGTCCTATGAGAGAGCGTCCTATGAGAGAGCGTGCTATGAGAGAGCGTGCTATGAGAGAGCGTCCTATGAGAGAGCGTGCTATGAGAGAGCGTCCTATGAGAGAGCGTGCTATGAGAGAGCGTGCTATGAGAGAGCGTGCTATGAGAGAGCATCCTATGAGAGAGCATGCTATGAGAGAGCGTGCTATGAGAGAGCGTCCTATGAGAGAGCGTGCTATGAGAGAGCGTCCTATGAGAGAGCGTGCTATGAGAGAGCGTCCTATGAGAGAGCGTGCTATGAGAGAGCATCCTATGAGAGAGCGTGCTATGAGAGAGCATCCTATGAGAGAGCGTGCTATGAGAGAGCATCCTATGAGAGAGCATGCTATGAGAGAGCGTGCTATGAGAGAGCGTGCTATGAGAGAGCGTGCTATGAGAGAGAGAGAGCGAGAGCATGATACAGATGCCTTTCCCTGGAAAAGCGAGAGTGTGGCGGATTGAGAGCTGGGACTGATCCATGAGAGATGCTGCAGGCTTAATGTCCCATCTACATCCTCTCTCTCTCTCCCTCTCCCCCTCTATCCCCCTCTCTCTCTCTCTCTCTCTCTCTCTCTCTCTGCTGGCTCCTGCAGCGTGGCTCCAGGGGACTTAGGGCTGACTGACGTCAGTGATATTTCTGTCCATCCCGTGGCCAGGAGGGTCCTCGTCGCTGCTGCCTCTCTCACAGCAGCATCAGGCTGGTCAGATGTGTATCTCTGCAGGGGCCAGGGCCACAATCACCACTGCTTTCCAGAGCAAGCAGTGAAAACATCAGCAGGAAAAAGATTCACTTCCTCCATTTCACAATAACACCATGTGGTATATGACATTTCCTATACCGTTGATATTTTCTACACTGCTAGTGTTTATAAAAGGCCTATATGAGATTTCCTATACTGTTGATATTTTCTACACCACTAGTGTTTATAAAAGCAGTATGTGAGATTTCCTATACCGTTGATATTTTCTACACCACTAGTGTTTATAAAAGCAGTATTGTGAGATTTTCATCAGCGCATGTTTTGCGTAAATCACTCCGCTGCATAGTCGTGCGATGGAGACCGTGAGGTTTGGCTTTTGATGTGAAGAAATTGAGCAATCAAAAGCCCTTTGTTTATGGCTGGACCCAACGGTCCCAGATAAGGACAACGTGACACAGATGGAAAACGCGCGGCGCTACCTTGGCTGGTCCGCGGGGAAACAGAGGGGTCCTTTTGATACGCCTGTCCTCCGCGGTCATAAAGAAGAGCGTTGAGTTATTGAGCCGCGCGGTTATCTGCCTGACTGATGCGCAGGGAATGATAACAGCTGGCACAACGCTGGCAAACAATGTTAAATAAATAAAGCCCCCTTCTCTTTTCCCCAATGAGCCCACGGGGAGAGCAGCACACGTGTGCTCGTATACACGCACGTCGCACGCACACACACACACATACATAAACATGCACATACACACACACATACATAAACATGCACAGAAACACACACACACATACATAAACACACACACACATAAATACGCACACAAACATGCACACACGCACACACACACACAAACACGCACACAAACACACACACACACACATTCATAAACACACACACACCACAGCTGGGTCAACAGGGTTCTCTCTCTCGGTCACTAAATACAGTGTTCAACTGGAGTAATAAAGGAGAGAGATATGTCTCTCTTTCGTGTGTGTGTGTGTGTGTGTGTGTGTGTGTGTGTGTGTGTGTGTGTGTGTGTGTGTGTGTGTGTGTGTGTGTGTGTGTGTGTGTGTGTTCAGGGGTGGATGATCACACTGTGGTCCTGCTACCCCTGCCCCGTGCTATCATGGCAACGGTGCAGACCCGGCGCCATGGGCGGGCATTGGGGGGCCGGGCCCGCCCACTGAGTCACCTGTGCCCACCCTGGTAAAAAAAAAATCAAAGTCGACTATCCAAATCCTTAGTCGGGGACAGCCCTAGTGGGCACTGATGTCAACAAAAACACTACTAAAGCTAGCACGGCACTCTGTGAGAATTTGTTTTCTACCCTCAAGAACATCTTTACAGAACATCGCCTTAGTATCAGGGGCGGGGCTAGGGGGTGGCTACTTGGGCTCAAGCCCCGAATGTTTTCTGAAAAGCCCCGAATCTATTTAGATTTTTTTTTTTTTACAATTCATCATTGTTACATGAAAATATGTTTGCACCAGATTTACCAGAAGCTAATTTCCAACTGTGGTCTATCCAGCTGCTAACTGTATTTGAGTGAGTTAAGTCTTGGTGTTATGGTAGACTCAGACCTAAGCTTTAAATCACAATCAACAAGTTGACAAAAACTTAATTCTTCCACCTTAGAAACATAGCTAAAGTACGGCCATTTATAAATCAAAAGGACGCTGAAAACCAGATCCATGCCTTTATCTCAAGCCAACTCGACTACTGTAATGCACTCCTTACCGGCCTCCCGAAAAAATACGATGATAACTATTTTATTGCAATGCACTATTGCATTATTTTATTCTATTTTACTAACTATTTTATTGCACTGCACTATTTTACTTTGTATCAGTGAATCATAGACGCCTGGCCATAAGAGCATTCGGAGCATCTCTGCTCTCCCACTATTGAACTTGGGGGAGCAAAGGTATGCTCTTGCTCCACCACTTTTTGATCATGTGAAAAATATGATATATCCCCCCCCAATATATAAATCTAACCATAACTACGTTATGGTTAACTGAGTTTTATAGTGAAAAGAGCAGCTTTATTGGTCAAGATTGAAGGCTCTATATTGCAGGAAATTGCACATACAGGTTCATTAAATTCAAAGAAAAATCTGCCGTGGAGGGGGTCGTGCCTGACCCCCTCCAAACCACCCCTTGCCTGCTAAAAAAAATTACAAAATTAAAAAAAAGGGGGACCTATCTGGGCTAAGCCCCGGATCTCCTACAATCCTAAATCCGCCCCTGCTTAGTATGCTTCATCGACGCAAGGCCAATTTAATGGCATTTGAGAAGGACTTAACAAAAAAGTTCAGGGATGAGTGGAGGGGCAGTGTTTTAAGAAGATTTCACTCTGTCCCCAAACGCTGCTTGCCACTCTACTAATGAGTAGCCTGTAGAGGAATTTTGTTAGCTTTTTTATGCACCTTATTTTTGTCAGTTCAGTTCAGTTTATCAGTGAATTCAGAAGTGTTGAATAAATGGAGACTTTTCAAAGATATAGAATAGAATAGAATAGAATAGAAATGTATTATCCTGAGGGAAATTTTACACTGCAAATCACTCAACATTAAACATTTAGACAGAACAAGTCACGAATAACAAAACAAATGGCCTAAGAATAGAATAGAATAAAATGAAATAGAATAAAAATAGAATAAAAGATACAGTAAATAAATACAGTAAAAATATACTGAAGTCTACAGTAGGTGTAATATTGCACAGTGGTGTTTAAAAAGTAAGAGTCCAGGAAGATGGTAACTGTCACTCTGTGCTCAGTGATGCAGTGAGGCACAGTGATGCATTGTATAGTCTGATGGCTGTCGGAATGAAGGACTTCATGTACCGTTCAGTGCTGCATTTAGGTAGTGTGAGCCTATAACATGCTCCTCCTGTCAGCCAAGTCTGTGTATAGTGGGTGGGAGTGGTTCTCCCTGATGGCCTGGAGCTTAGCAAGGTTCCTCCTCTCCGCCACCCTCACTAGAGTCCAGCTCCACCCCAACCACGCTACTGGCCTTCCTGAGCATCTTATCCAGCCTGTTTGTGTCCCCTGCTCTCAGTCCGCTGCCCCAGCAGGTCTGTTATATATATCCGTTCAGTCTGTTTTTGTATAAGTGAATGTTCTTAAGATAGAGAGAAATTTGATTTTTCAATTGCCTCTCTGCTGTTTAGTTCAGCACCGTGGGCAGCACCAAGCAAGCCACAGCGCTGTTGTCCCAGCTGAAACGTATAAAAGGGAACCTGTGTTGAAAAACCATTGTGCCCCCCCGAGAACATTTTATGCCCCCCCCCACTAATTTGTTTCTGCAGCCTGGTCTGCAACGGTGGCGTGCTGCCATCTCCTGCTGTTAGGCTCTATCTCCTTCCTTCTCCACTATTAACTGTCTAATGACTGTTCCTAGAGAGGCAGAGTGCAGACCCACCCACTTCCAACAGAGCCCTCTGGGCCTCCATGCTATTATGGCATCGCTGATGCATTGTTCTCATACAGTGAGACACGTGCTTCCATGTTTATTATTATGTATCTCAACGTCATAGTATGAAGTTAACCCTGCCACACTACCAAATAGTTAACCCTTTCAATGCAACAACACAAAAGGTTAACCCTTTCACTGCCCCGTGACAAAGGGTTAACCCTTTCACTACCACACTACAGAAGGTTAACCCTTTACTATCAGACTACAGAGTTGTACCCCTTCTTGCTGACTTGTTGTACAGGACTTGTAAGTCGCTTTGGATAAAAACGTCATCTAAATTACTAAATGTAAATGTAAATGACTATGTTCTTCTCCATTACAATTACTATCGCTATTATTATATGTTCTGCGTGCACCTCCCATCCCCCATGCTGCTATGACACCTGAATTCCCCCAAGGGGATTAATAAAGGAACACTTAACTTGAATACAGCTCAGTGAAATTATTAAAATGAAAGAAGATCAGTGAGTGATTAGTAGTCCCTGGAAAGACAAATGAGGAAGTGAGGAAATATAGCATTAGAATTATAAAAAAAAATGTATGTGTTTTTTAATGTTTTGTTTCAGTCATATCTCTTGTATCCCAATCCAGCCTCTCTCTCTCTCTCTCTCTCTCTCTCTCTCTCTCTCTCTCTCTCTCTCTCTCTCTCTCTCTCTCTCTCTCTCTCTCTCTCTCTCTATATATATATATATACATATATATATACATACATACATATATCTGGCAGATATGAATCTGTGCTTCTCTGAGCAACAGATGCATGAGTACTGTGGCCTGTGTGTTCAGTGGGTGCGCTGCCCTCGAGCCATCAGCCCCATCTGAGGGAGCGGCGGTGGAGAGAGTGGACATGAATGAGTGGTGTGTATATATATATATAGACCCATTAGAGAGAGCGAGAGAGGTATACAGGGAGTTCATGGCCAGAGAGAGAGAGAGAGAGAGAATGAGTGAGTTGTGGTTGATGTAGAAGGTAAGCTTAGAGCATTTTCAAACATAGCCCTGGCTTAGTGTAGAGGTGTTTTTTGCATTCCAGCTGCATCGCTGAAATGTGGAACGAGCTAGAGAGGTACATGGAAACATCTCTCCCTTTTATTTTTCTCTCTCTCTCTCTCTCTCTCTCTCTCTCTCTCTCTCTCTCTCTTTCTCTCTCTCTCTCTCTCTCTCTTTCTATCACTCTCTCTTTCTCACCCCTTTTCTCTCTCTTTCTCCCTCTCTCTCTCCCCCTCTCTCTCTCTCTCCCCCCCCTCTCTCTCTCTCTCTCCATCACCCTCTTTACCTCTCTACCTCTCTAACCTGCTCTATCACAATTAGGAGTGAATATTGCCTTTACCTCCCAGACACATTAGTGACAGCCCCTAGAGTTCTTCTAGAGGTGTTGATGTCAGCTAAATATAACACACACACACACACACACACACACACACACACACACACACACACACACACACACACACACACACACACACACACACACACACACACACACACACACACACACACACACACACACACACACACATCCACACACATCAAAACATGTCATTGTACCAGAGGCCAAAGCTTCAGGAAAAACAATAATACGAATGTTATCTTTACTTTACCTCTTTTTTTTTTTTTAGCCCAACGTCAGCTTGCTAAAGTGATTTGATTTCATACTTTGGACACACACACACTGCAAGGACAACAACTCCCAAAACGTGAGCATGTTTGCACAGAAATTCATTGAAACAAATCTTTAGGTAGATGTTCTTCTATGTGACGGTGTATTTTCACCCAACAACTGGGAAAGAGATAAAAATAAGAGGCAAAATAACATGTACAACTACCAATGTAATCTATATGCTTAAGTGCCCATGTGGTAAGGCATATGTCGGTAAGACAACACGTGCTTTAAAAACACGCATTGCTGAACACAGGAGTACGATACGGAATGGGGATGAAAAAAGCCCAGTAGCTTTACATTTTAAAAAGGCACACCACAATGTCTCATCATTAAGATACCTTGGAATAGAGAGAGTGCATCTTCCAAGACGAGGTGGAGATATAGATAATCTCCTACTGAGGAGAGAAGTATGGTGGATCCATTATCTTAAAACGATGGCACCAACAGGACTCAATGAGGACTTTGACATTAGACCTTATTTGTAAATTTAACTTATAGAGGGAGACAGTCAATGGACTTTGTTTTTGTTTTTTGTTTGTGTTTTTTTCATTTTTGTTTTCAGTGACTAACACTGCTGCCTATCTGTAAATGATGTCTTAATGTTGTGTTTAACATAGATATTTCTCAAATCTTCTAAAAAATGTCAAATGAAAAGAAATTGTTACTTAATTATGTATAGAATGTATCATGCAAATATTGGGACCGCCCCTGATCACCAGGTGGGGCTGATAATCAATTTAGTTCACTTCCTGTATAAAAAGATGTCAGTGTTGTGTTGTCTTCATGCTTGAAGAAGATCAGAAGGGTCGAAACGTCGCATCTGCCTTTTTTTGTCAAATAAACACCTTGGAACTACGAATGAGTTGCGAGCCCTGCTTTATCTTATATTTTCAGAGTTAGGCAGCAACACTCTCCTGCTTCCTGCCACACATGTCCCTACTGGCCATTTAGCAGAGAGACGTGAGCGGGAGCCGATAGGCCAGGTGGTCCAGTAAGTGCCTCGACTATCTCCATTAACCAAAGCCCATTACTGGATCAACCCTGATCTGCCGGAGGGATTCGACTTTTTATAACCATTCATCAAATCAAACACGAGCTACACTCAATTAAAATATTAACAGCTTACAAGGCTGCCAGTCTGTCATTCAGTCAGTCTCAACCACCCTCTCCTTCAGCCTCTCTCTCTCTCTCTCTCTCTCTCTCTCTCTCTCTCTCTCTCTCTCTCTCTCTCTCTCTCTCTCTCTCTCTCTCTCTCTCTCTCTCTCTCTCTCTCTCTCTCTCTCTCTCTCTCTCTCTCTCTCTCTCTCTCTCTCTCTCTCTCTCTCTCTCGCTCTCTCTCTCTCAGTGGCTGACATTATAAGTGAACTAATTTAGACAAAATAAATAGAGAAATAGATAGAGAAATAATAGAAGGAATTTCCTCTTTCAGTGTTGAACTGGATGACCATTCCATTCTCTTCCCATTGAGCGATTCATTATTTTCATCCAGGCGCTGAGAAGTCTGTGTTTTGGGTCACGCTTCTGTCACCGCAGGTTTCGTGTTTGTCACAGCTGTTGCGCTGCTTAAAATGTCCAGTTGGAGTTCAGGGGCCATGGTTTGCATTCTGTTGCACAAGTGAGAGGCGTTGTTTTAGACATATGGTCGAGATAGGAGTCATTTCATTCATTCTAACCGGGGTCGGGACAAGGTAGGAGCCAGAATTAGTCACAGGATTGGGAGCAGACGGGAGAATGACTCACTGAGTCAGGACTCGGAGGGGACGAGACAGGAGTGAGAACTCACGTGTCAGACCAGCCTGCTCTCTCTCCATCATCCCTCCACACCCTTCGCATAATTATGCAAAATAAAGGTTGCATATGTGACCATTTTGCTCGTCATCAAGAGCCCTGCTGTCTACGTGTCTGCCAGGCCGCCCCCGTCTTATTCCGTCGGTCGACATCTAGGTGTGCAATACAGAACCATTTCCCTGTGTGTATTAATGACCAACTAGGGGCTGCTCACTAATACCCTCCACCACCACCAACATCACCACCACCAGCACTACTACTACTACTACTACTACTACTACTACTACTACTACTACTACTACTACTACTACTACTACTGCTGCTGCTGCTGCTGCTGCTACTACTACTACTACTACTACTACTACTACTACTACTACTACTACTACTACTACTATTACTATTACTATTACTATTACTACTACTACTACCACCACTACTACCATAATGTGTCCACTAACCACCACTAAACTCCAAATCTTTACAGCTCCTAGACTCTCATCTCAACTCTCCCTGGTGGATAATATACCATTTGGTGAATGCTTTTATCCAGAGCAGAAGTACTGTGAGTGCACACATTTTCATAATGGATGGCCTCACTGGGGGTGGAAGCACTAATCTTCAGATGGTTTGTCTGTCTCATGGTCTATATCAAATTTTTTCTTTTCTTTTGTATCTTTTAAACATCTACTACCTGTATAATTTCAGCACATGTGTTACTGCTGAAATTAGCCTATATAAAAGCAACACATCTTATTGCCACCCTGGCTATATTAAGCAAATATAATAAATTGTTGGATGCTTTTATCCAAAGTGCATTTTAGGAGACTGCGAGTGCCAATATTTATAATACAGGGTGTCTGCATCCACTGGGAATGCAACCCCCTTAACCCTGGCGGTGTTTGTGCCTTGCTCAAATGATTTTGAACCATGTCCCAAACAGTATAGCAGCAGACTCTCTTTCTCCAGCTTTTCAGCTAATAGTTATTCATTATCCGTGTCTTCCCTGCCTCTCCATCCTTTCCCTTGATACCTGGATTATATGAGTGTGGGTCTGGAGGAGCCACTCTCTGGCTCACTGCTGCCATCAGCTGCTGTCTGCGCAACACAGTAATTGAAATGGTAATTTTCTGCTACAGGAAGATGACCTGAGTGGTTCAGCCACAAATCCCAGGCTTTATTGATGGGTAATGAACAGGGAGAGAGACACTTGTCCGAGTTGGAGCTTGCTTGTTTGAGTCATGTGCAACGCAGTGGTGTCAGTATGGATGGATAGATAGATAGATAGATAGATAGATAGATAGACAGACAGACAGACAGACAGACAGACAGACAGACAGACAGACAGACAGACAGACAGACAGACAGACAGACAGACAGCAGGAGGGGTTCACCTCTGGTGGGATTGTTGTTCGTCTAGCAGTGCCGAGCTTTAGTGCTACAGTACACTCTGAGTGCATAGTAGTATAGACATAATAAGAATAGTAGGTAGGTAGTAGTATAGGTATAGCAGTATAGACATAGTAGCATAGTACATAATAGTAAAAGACAGTAAGAATATTCTTAAATTGTTTTAATGTATACCCTCTAAAACTAATGTATGATTTCAAAATAATAAAAGTCAATCAGTGTGATTGATTCAGTCAAATGAGGCTGTTTTTTCCTGAGAAGTTAAAGGACCATACCAATCTTTTTTACATGTAGGTTCCAAGTCATTCTTGCCTTGATATTGATAAAAATCAATCCACCCTTATTTTTTCATAGGTTTTACCATTACTGAAAAATGTGGTCGTTATTTTTTGGCTACCAGTGTATCTGAAAATAACACACATACTAAAATGCCATGCTAACATAGTTTTCTGAAATGTTTTGCCATTGTGATATAACACAGAAGAATTCTTCTTCTTCCTTTTTAGACGTATTAAGGCACAATAGAGCAACCTTTCAGGTATTTTTTCAGGATAATAAATGTACCTCGGATGTTAGCGTGGCATTTTAATCAGATATGGTGACTTTCATGGGTGTATGTGATGTTTAAAGATTCAATACAATGAAAATCTTGTTTTTCAATCTCATTGCATTTTTTTTTACAGAAGGTTTTGTTGATTTAGCCAAAATGTTGGAGCTGCTGTTTTGAAAAAGATGACTAAGCCCTTTGATGTCCATCCCCCTGGATATCAACAAAATCCAATCTGCTTCCTCTGAAATATCACATAATACATGTGGGTTTCTTCGACTGGCTGCTCTGATTGGCCCATCAGTCACATCTGGCTGAGTGGTGTAACCTTGTCCTGTATCCATGTATCAAACATCTATATAGTGTCTAGTGAACAGAAGACCCGCCCCCTCAGCCTACTGAGAGTTGGCTGTGCTCAGAGAGAGTGACCTAAGAATAGTTATATCAAAACAAATGATGCCTCTGAAGCTGAAAAACGTATACTTCTGTAGTGTGGCAGTGAAAGGGTGAACCTGCTGTTGTGTGGCAGTGAAAGGGTTAACCGTCCGTGTATTGTCTCAGTGAAAGGGTTAACCGTTTGGTAGTGCGGCAATGAAAGGGATAATGTCAGATAATGTTTATGGATATCAATATTCATACAGGAAAAATAAGAACAATGATTATGAAATTGCATGGACATTGGTTGCAAGATAAGATGCATTACAATGAATTAATAGTAAATATTCACAGCATAATAAACAACACTTTCAGTGCCGGCCATTTAACATTGAAAGCCCCGTTGAATGCCGCCACCCACTTCAATGATAGCGTTAAAAACGCATAATCTATGTTTTTAATTATGTGTCTAATCTGCCCGTCGCTTATCAATGACTTGTTTGCAGACAACATTGTCGAAACGGATTGTTTTTTAATCGGTTCATATCCTTTTTATAGCATTTCGAAAAGCTATCGTTTTCTCGAAAATTTCAGGAAAATAGAAAGATTCCCTCATAAACGGCATTTATTGGAATATTCTCGAATACACTAGACACGTTGTCATTTGTCGGCCTATTTATGAATCGTTTTCAAATAAACACTAGATTATCGATAGTAT
Source organism: Notolepis coatsorum (assembly GCF_963971535.1). NCBI lineage: Eukaryota > Metazoa > Chordata > Actinopteri > Aulopiformes > Paralepididae > Notolepis > Notolepis coatsorum. The sequence continues at coordinate 36,562,616 of NC_140182.1, read as the reverse complement.
ATGTGTACTTATGCACGCTATAGAAGCGAGCTGAGAAATCGATTATCTTATTTCCTCAACAGCACACACACACATACACACACACACACACACACATATACACATACAGGATACGCTGTTATCTCAGTGAAAACAGCTCTGATTATCCTAAAACTGGTAACATAGACTCCTTACCTTATCGCGTTTATTGATTGATTATTGGCTGCTGTAAATATATATTCCAGGCTGCTTTCCATCTCGCGATCACTTCCCTCTTTATCAGACGGCTCGCCAGCATAGTGGAGCCTTTAGGCTCCCCCCCCCACAGATCCACCAGTGTAATCGAATGGCCTGCAGTTACACAGGGATAGACGATAGGGGCGGTATTTTCCCATCAGAGCTCCTAGAGGGGCTGCTGTACCAACGGGAGACTCGTTTATAATTCCTTGATCATCAGTAACGGCTTTATTTAGTATGGGTTGATATATTGATCAGATGGTTTGCAGTGAAATTAATAAACAATCGGGCTGAAAATAACGTTACTGTCCTCTTACCGTTCGCCGATGAGACTGGAGGAAAAAGATCCCAATTATTTGACGCCGATCTCCTAGATCCATTTCCGGTTTGTATGGCGTAATAAATGCCGAAATCATATAGATTATTAAGTTTAGAAAGCGATCCAAATGCACTATAGTGTGTGTCTGGATCCACGTAACAAGATATTACTGCCGGAGGGATTTCCTCGATGCACCAGCGCCACTTCCGGTTTTGGCGAGAGTGTAACTCGCCCGACCATCCACCAGGCGGCGGTATTGAGGCGTTGCAATCTAATACAGGGTCCCGCTGCAGTCCAGAGGTTGGCTGGATGAATTATGAATGCCAATGGCGAAAAAATGAAATATTGATCCCAAAAACGGCGTAAGTCGTTCTTGGCGTTCAACGCATGGCGGGCAAAAATGGCGTAAGTCGTTCTTGGCGACCAATGTGTTAAGGTCCTTGTGTCAGTGTAATAGCATGTAATATTGTACTAGTGTGCTAGTGTAATAGTGTCTAGTAGTGTACAAGTGTGCTAGTGTAATAGTGTGTAATAATGTAATAGGAATAGTGAGGGGAGATCTGCTTTCATTGGCTTTCATGTTTGCCCCGCCCCCTACACTTACGTGTAGACTACTAGAGAATACATTTGAAAAGAGATTTGCACTCTACTGAGCACAACTTTCTAATTTTTATTTTTTTTAATGTCAGAATATCTCGTTCATCATGTTCTATCTCCCCTGGGGACAGACGACACCCTGCCTCAGCCACTTTTTGGCGTATGTGCTGAGAGGAAAGCATGTGGTGTTATTTGTATGCCAGCCACTCGGCCAGGTAGCTTTGTTTTTTTTCTCTGTCATTCAAATCATTATCTTAATTGCTTTGCATTCGGATGTTGCTGTCCTGTGCCAGCGCCATGATGGCTGAGGGGCGGCTCGCTAGTGAACCTGAACAGCCACCCTACAGCGACCAGCCCTTTCTTACATGCTCGCTCTCTCTCTCTCTCTCTCTCTCTCTCTCTCTCTCTCTCTCTCTCTCTCTCTCTCTCTCTCTCTCTCTCTCTCGTTCTCATCTGGCTTCTTGCCAGATGATAAGAACACAATCTATTTCCCCCCAACACCTTCAGCAATTAGTCAAACTAATTAACAATTTGGCTGTTGGAATAATGACCTCAAGTGGAACAAAAAAGGCAGACCGTGGTGGTCTCACTGGCTACAGTTTGGGGCACCTTTGTGGGGGAATGTGTTTCTGACAGCGATGCTAGAGGTTTCCAGCTGCTGCAGATGTGTCTGGGTTGTGTCAGCGTCACAGAGGTTGGTGCTGCTGCTACAGTATCTCTCCTCCTCACCCGGCCACTGGTCTGGAGACTGCAGAAGTACAGAGTTCCTTTACTTAAGTAAAAGTAGAAAGACCCGGATAAATGAGTACTCTGGTAAAGGTGAAAGTCCTCCATTCAAATGATACTTAAGTAAAAGTGGAGAAGTATTTGCTATTGAATTTACTTAAGTATCAAAAGTGAAAGGATGCATTCTACATGACGTGTGTGTATTCCAGTGCTCTGGAGCGTTTAGTTACTTTCCACCACTGCTGATAGGTGTGTCAGGTTGTATGATGCGGTAGTGGTTTGTCACTCTGTGGGAGTCGACTTTGTGTCCCGTGTTTGCAGTGAGCTGCAATCCCCCCCCCCCCCCCTCCTCTCTCTCTCTCTTTTCTCCCTCCTCCCTCTCTTCCTTCCTGTCCTTTGTTCCTGACCATCGGAAGAGGATGCAAGCTGACAGTCACCGCATTTGTGTATTAACAATCCCCCAAAGCCGTCTCTTGTTTGAACACACATACGCCTCTATCTCTATCGATATCCATAAGTAATGGTTTCCATGGCAACCCTGCGTTGGATGCGAGCGGGAGGGCGATATTGAGGAGACCCGGGATGGCGAGGCGGGTATACGACGCGCGGCAAGTCGCTGTGCGTGCGTGTGTGTGTGTCTGTGTGTGTGTCCATGTGTGTTTCTGTGTGTGTGTGTGTGTGTGTGTGTGTGTGTGCACATGTGTGTGCGTGCGTGTGTATCTGTGTGTGTGTGTGTGTGTGTGTGTGTGTGTGTATCTGTGTGTGTGTGTGTGTGTGTGTGTGTGTGTGTGTGTGTGTGTGTGTGTGTGTGTGTGTGTGTGTGTGTGTGTGTGTGTGTGTGTGTGTGTGTGTGTGTGTGTGTGTGTGTGTGTGTGTGTGTGTGTGTGTGTGTGTGTGTGTGTGTGTGTGTCTGTGCATGCGTGCGTCCCCTCTACAGCACAGCTCTCCCTTTCTCCGCGCCTCCCCGGGCCTCAGTCAAATTCAAATAGGGGTAATAGAATGCAAATAAGGGGCTGGATGACTGCAGCTGGGGACGCGGGGCTCCAGGAAGGCAGGCGGGCGGGCGCTGGCGGAGCGGAGAGGCTAGGACAACACAACATGAAAGCCTCGAACACGGAGACAAGCCAGGCATGAAAGGGAGGGCCACCGCGGCCGGCATTATTCGCACAGTAATTGGTTGTTTTTTCTACCCCCTCCTCCTCCCAAACGGGGGCCCCGGTAATGAATGGACAGGGATTGAAATAGAAATGGGGACACCCAGGCTCTTCAGGAGCCCTGGCTGATAAGAGATTGAGCTGCGAGCCGGGCTTTAGGTTTTCTTCTTTTTCTTCTTCTTCTTCTTCTTCTTTTGCAGAGCGTATTAATGAATCTCATTTCACAGAGGAGAAGGTGGATGTTACCAGACTGCAGGCCTGGGGCCCCTGCCTGTGCTCAGACTGGGCCGCTTCCTTTCTGACTCTTTCTGGATAGCTCCCTTTGAACCGATTTTCTTTTCTATTCTGTGAATTTTATGGGAAATTCTTAATGAAACGTCATGTAGTTTTAACTTTTGTAGACATTTCGGCTGTTTTGAGGTCAGCGGCTATTGATAGCTGGGTGCTTTTGGACAACTTTCTTGTCTCCAACTGCAAATTACACACTTTTCCCATCAATATCGTATACAATATATATATATTTTTTATATAAACCTTCAATACTACTATGTATGTATTGATGCTACTATGTTTATACTACTATGCACTCCAAGTGAAGCACTCAAATTCACACTGTCACAGTGTTACAAAGCAATCATCATTTTAAAGGAACATACGATGGTAAATGCGCTTTGATTGATTGATTGATTGATTGATTGAAAACTTTATTAACAGATTGCAGAATGAGTACAATACAGTACGGCTCAATACACACAATTGTTAAGGGGATGCAGACCAGAGAAAGACTTTCGTCTTGTTTACATCAGGGTCCCCCATTTTCAATTCATAATGACATTTATGACATACGCAACATAGAGATATATACTGTATCATGACATTAATTATGACATACATGACATACAGGTATACAGTACTGTTACATTTGCTTACTGTCTTCTCCAAAGACCGACAAGGAGATAGATCAGCAGAAAGTTATCCGTCTGCAAGCTAGCCTAGCTTGGCACAAATTAATGGGAGCGGATACGGACCAGCTAGTCTAGCTGTTATCCAGATGTATCCAGAAAATACACCTCTTTAAGCTAGGCTAGTGGTCCATATCCACTTCCATTCATTTGTGCTAAGCTAGGCTAGTTTGCAGCCGGATAGCTTTCTACTGAACACATTACTATAACTCCACACATCATTTATTCCAGTATACATACTGTAATATAGTCTTATTGTCATTATTTGTATCAACCAGTATTTTAAGTTGTGTGAAATGATATGTGTTTCCCACAGTTAGACAGTTTGTTAGAATGCCCTTTTCACTTTAAACATTTTTTTTGAGTAATCCAAAAAGTACCTGTGCTGTAAAAAGTATAACTAACAGCTGGAGAACTTGGGAACTTAACTGAATACTAAACTGTTGTGCAGAGTGCTACCAAGATATATAGACCATGTATACTATTATTATTATTATTATTATTATTATTATTATTATTATTATTATTATTATTATTATTATTATTATTATTATTATTATTATTAACAGTATCTACTTTTTTTCTCCTCCTTTTTCTGTGATTTTTCTCCCCATCCCAATATACCTCTCGTCTCGTGCCAATTCTCCCTCCCCTGTCCTGATCGTTGCTCGCATATGCCCCCCACTGGCCGGTTGTAGGGAGGATAGAAGCCTTGCATCACATGTCCCCTCCGATACATGTGGAGGCAGCCTGTCACATCTTTTCACCTGCCAGCGCGGACTCTCATATGGCGAGAAGTAACGTGTAGGAGGCTCACACTGCCCTCGCCATTTTCCTGACTTTGCTGTGCAGGCGCCCCAACCGACCTGTAGGAGTCGCTGTTCACAACGACCAGACTACCACCCTTCAACTTCCCACCCGCTAACTCTGCCAATTGAGTTAGTATGACGACCGGCCCAAGCCGGAGGCAACGCCAACAGCCGGATTCGAACCCGGTGTCTCTTGCGTTGGTGACGAGCGCAATGTCCGCTGCGCTACCCAGCCCCTATTGTTATTATTATTATTATTATTATTATTATTATTATTATTATTATTATTATTATTATTATTATTATTATTATTATTATTATTAGTATCATTTTTTTTTTTTTTATCCACTTTTTCTCCCATTTTCTATATTTTCTCCCATCCCAATTTCGTATCATCCAATTCAACCCTCCCCTGTCACGAACGCTGTTTCTTGCCTCCCACAAGCCGGCTGCAATGTGGACTAAGTCATACATAGCACAAGTCCCCTCCGGTACTTGAGGTAACAGCAGTCGCATCTTTTCACCTGCGCAGCTCGATCTCTCAGTGGCGAGGAGTAACGCGTGGGAGGCTCACGCTGCCCCCGACACTTCCTGATTCTACTGCGCAGGCGCACCAACCGACCTGTAGGAGTCGCTGTCCACAATGCCCGATCCCCACCCATCAGTTTCCCACCCCCTAATACGGCCAATGTGTATTAGTATGAACGACCAGCTAAACTGAAAGCAATGTGGAGCGCTGGGCTCGAACAGGCGAGCCCAGCGTCTCCGCATTCGTGGCGAGCGCCTTATTAGTATCATTATTATTGATTGATTGCATTCTGCCATTCCACTATTATTACTACTCTGTTATTATTATTATTATTATTATTATTATTATTATTATTATTATTATTATTATTATTATTATTATTATTATTATTTTATTATATTATCTTTTTTTCCTGCCTGTTTCCTGCCCCCCCCCCCCCCCCACATGCTGCTATGACACCTTAATTTCCCCCAAGGGATCAATAAAGGAGCACTTGTCTTGACTTGATATGTAATCACATTACTATTGTAATTGTTGTTGTTGAATCTGTAGCTTTTTACAGTAATTGTACTGGATTACACTTGTAAATATATACATTTAAAAAAGTATATAAATATAATCAGATACTGTAATCTACCCCCCCCCCCCCCCCCCCCCCCCCACCAGCCCAGTTACTTGGTAAATACCACATATGGTCTGAGCCACCAGAGGGCCTGTTCAGCTGTCCCTCAGTCTGCTCACCCCAGGCTCTGTCCTCTCTGAGCAACCTGCCAAACTGAATGACCCTCTTCTCTCCTCTACACTATCATTTTTTCCTCATGTCTAAATTTTTCCTTACATTTTTTCCCCTCAAGTTTTTTGACCAATTTGAGAAAAGAAATCAATAGTCTACAAGTTCTTGGCTGACTGTCAACCTATCCACCTAGTTTGAGCCAAATTAGATAAGAAATGTGCAAATGATTGCGGTTACATATAAGACAGGAGACATACGCACAGGCACACACACACACACACACACACACACGCAAGCAATTGCAATACCCTCTTGCACGCCGTATAATATAATAAATGGGAGACTGACTTTGAGAACACTTGTTTGAGCTTTTACGTGAAATTGAAAGGAACATGCCAACATCATGGGGAAATGTGCTTAGTACCATTTTCTCCAGAGTCAGACAAGAATATAGATACCACTGTGCATTCTGTACAAGCTAGCCTCACTTAGCACAGATGACTGAAAGCGGAGGTGTTTTTGGCCCACAGCTAGGCTAGCTGGTCCGTATGCGCTTCCAGTTTAGAATTCTGAACAACAGGATGCTGCCAGCCTGTCGATTTTGTCTTTCAACTTCCTCTTTCAACACTGTCTAGAAAGGGATGTAAATTAGCCTTCGAAGTCTATTCTATTCAATCTGATCTATTTCTTTATCATTGTTGGATAGTGAGTTAGCTAAACAGGAGTGCTGTCACGGTGTTACAAATCAATCATGTTTTAAAGGATTGATTGATTGATTGATTGATTGAAAACTTTATTAACAGATTGCAGAATGGGTACAATACAGTACAGCTCAATACACACAATTGTTAAGGGGATGCAGACCAGAGAAAGACTTTCGTCTTGTTTACATCAGGGTCCCCCATTTCAATTCATCAGGACATACATGACATACAGATAGTCAGTACTGCTACATCTATACATTTATGACATACCAGATTTGCAAATACAGTACTGTTTGTGATACAGAAGGAGTCAAGAAAAGGGAGTATATACATTTGACGTAGAAACTGTACATTGGAGGAGGTTGGGTGGGGGGGGGGTTGGGTACATTGGGATATTGACAACCATACTGGGTAATTTACATTGGAGGTGGTTGGGGGGGGGGGGGAGACACACTGTATAAACAAGCAAAACTGTACATTGAGGGGGGGGGGGGGGGAGACACTGTTCAAACAAACAAATTGTACATTGGACTATTGACAAAACCATACTAGGTAAATGACTGTACATTGGAGGGGGTTGGGTTAGGATATTTACAGGGGCCAGTTTTGAATTGCAGTCTCCCGTAGGTGTCCCTTGAGAGAGGTTTTGAAAGTGGGTAGTGATCCAGGAACACGCCGACATGATGGGAAATGCTCTTACTGTCTTCTCCAGAGTCAGACAAGAAGAAGTCAGACCAATTTCCTCTCTGTGGGTTCAGTAGAAAGCTATCCATCTGCAAGCTAGCCTAGCTGAGCACAGATGAATGGAAGTGGATATGGATCAGCCTAGCTGTTAGCCAAAAACACCTCTCCCAAAGTTTTAAGATAGACTAGCTTGCAGCCGGATAGCTTTCTACTGAATGATAAATGTATATGTATCTCCTTGTCTGACTCTGGAGAAGACAGTAAGCTAATTTCCCATAATGTTGGCTTGTTTCTTTCAAATAATTTCTTGTCAGTGAAGCAGCTATGGAATGTGTCTCTTGACAGGCCATCACAGACACAAGGTTTAGGAAAGGCGTGTTCATGTTCCCTAATCTAGATTGAAATGTCCGTTGTCAAAGAGAAAAGTTATGTGAATTGAGTTTAGGGTTGGATCTTTTTATTATTTAATTTTTTTAAGCAAAAAGTGCACTCTGTTTTAAAAAGAGTCATTTTAATCCATCCCAAAAAGCACTGCGACTAGTTTCTTTGGTCTTTGAAATATTGGCAGTTGCATGTTTCTGAAAAACCATATGGAGCACCTTCCAAACAACATCCATGTCCTAACAATTTGACAGCATTGTCAAAACGATATAGAAGGATTAAGGGATGTTTTTATTTTTTGCTGAAAACTACCCATTGACTTCCACCAGCATTACTAACTATTTCTACACCCGGTCACCTCAAAAGCCAAAACACTTTTGCCAGTGCTTTTTGAATGGACTGAAATTAGTTTGTGATAAACCTTTCAAACAAAGACCAGGCTCAGCAGTCACAGTAGCGAGGGGTACAAGCGGCAGGCTATTATTGGATGTATGGCCCACGCCCTCCTGGAGCTGCGCTGCCCTTTTAAAAGGTTCTCTTACCGAGACCAGCCATATTCTGCTGAAGCCCGCAAGGGTTTCAAATGAGCCTGAAAGGGTCTGCGACTTTTTAAGACGGTCTCCCAAGTAATCCTGAGAAGTCGAGGTTGAGGGAGGGTCTGAGTGCGTGTTCATACATCACTGGGCACTCGTCTTTGCAACGTTGCTCTCGGATCGTGTTCAACCATAATAAAATGTTGACACCCGGTAGCGGTCTGAGGAGGATGGCGGATGTGGGGGGAGAAGGGTCCTCATTGTGCCTCACTCCGGGCCCTCTGGCGGCCCCCAGGACAGACGCAGGACCCTATTCTCCTCTCCTCTCCTACGCAGCTAGTCTCTCCATTAGCAGCTTAGTGCTGCTCCAGCTCCCATGTTATTCCTGTCTGGCTGCACGCTATGTAAGGATGCAGCGGCTGCACGCTTATCAGACCAGAAAGATTGTGCACTTCTGCCCTGGAGCTTGAACTGTGAACTTGTTTCTGTCTGTCTGTCTGTCTGTCTGTCTGTCTGTCTGTCTGTCTGTCTGTCTGTCTGTCTGTCTGTCTGTCTGTCTGTCTGTCTGTCTGTCTGTCTGTCTGTCTGTCTGTCTCTGTCTGTCTGTCTGTCTGTCTGTCTGTCTGTCTCTGTCTGTCTGTCTGTCTGTCTGTCTGTCTGTCTGTCTGTCTGTCTGTCTGTCTGTCTGTCTGTCTGTCTGTCTGTCTGTCTGTCTGTCTGTCTCTGTCTGTCTCTGTCTGTCTGTCTGTCTGTCTGTCTGTCTGTCTGTCTGTCTGTCTAATCTATCTACCCATCCCTCTCCCACTCTCTTTCTCTCTTCTTCCCTTATCTCTCTCTCTCTCTCTCTCTCTCTCTCTCTCTCTCTCTCTCTCTCTCTCTCTCTCTCTCTCTCTCTCTGATCCTGAGAGGAAGGAGCGAGGTCTTTAGGGCTAAAGTCCACCATGGTATGGCTTACCGTTCCTCTCCAGTCTCACCGTTCCTCAGCAGCCTGTGTTATTGTGTCATTCCCTGCGCTATGTGAAGCATGCGCTGTAACCTTTACAAGTGATCGTGGGGAGTGTTGTTTTCTCTCGTATCTTTTCCCCTGCTTGAGCAAACAAGGGACTTAATTTGTTGGCTAAAGAGCTGACATGCATAGAACATTACTCGGATACCTAATACCCCCCCTCCCTTCACATATCGTGTGGTCTGTGCCATGCCTCATGGTGCAGAAAGATGCTGTTTGATTAAGCGCCTATACACAAACACCCCATTTTATGCGTACACAATATGCACGCACGCACACACACACACACAGACACACATACGTACACACGTGCCCCACACTCCCGTTCAGCCAACTTGTATGGTCAGCTTTGTTTAACATCCCCAAGGCTTTGGATTAGTGATTGTCATTGATTCTGCATAATTAGGACACTATGTCGCCTGAATACAGAACGCTACAGTCGCACAGATGACGCGTTCGCCTTTCCCCTAGTTAGTAAACCAAGCATGATGAATATTCATCGGATAGATCAGCACTGCTACCTCTCTGGGATACAGGCTGGAAGGAGAATGTTCCTATACGGTTGCTTCATTCTTGTTTGTTTTGTTTATTTCCTTATGTTCTTCGTGGGAAACAGACACTGGAGGAGTAGCGTAACAGTCACCCTGCTGTATCCCAGTCAGAGCTCGGTGCGCCAGAGGCTTTTCCTTGATAAAAGGCCGGAGCATTTTATCTGTCGAAGCAGAGAGAGACGTGCGGCTGTTAGCGCTCATTAACCCTTTCACCGCCGCACTACCAACCGGTTAAGTTACCCTTTCACCGTGACAATTCACAGAAGGTTAACCCTTTCACTGCCACACGACAGCCGGTTAACCCTTTCACTGTTAACCCTTTCACTGTTAAGCGACCGTCGGTTGTGTGATAGTAAAGGGTTAACCTTCTGTCGTGCGGCGGTGAAAGGGTTAAGAGCCACGCTTTTGTGCCTGCGGGATGGTGTGCGGGCACCGGTTGAGGAGTGACAGCCCGGTTGAGGAGTGACAGCAGGGGCCGTCCGCCAGACAGCAGGGGCCATCGCCGTCCTCACAGGCTCCATGGGTAGGAGTCAGTCCGCCGGCCCCGCTGAACTCTGTCTGTCGCACAAACATCCATCTGAGCAATAGCATTAGCAATGCGGGCGGTTCAATATTTCCAGTGAGCACGGCTACTGGAAGGGGTTGTGTTGTCTTTTCTTATTGTCATCATGTCCGTACACACATGGCTAGAGTTACTTGAATGGCTTCTTCTGGAAATAAGGACTCTGCCCTCTGAACCCTGTCTGCCATACAGGCGAGACATCCATCTGAGAAACAACAGCATGGGGACAGGAAGCAGGGCAATGCCATTGTCAAAGGAATATAATATTGTGAGGTTCTCTGGTACCGTGGATCAGTATTTCCAATAGGCATGGCTACTGGAAAGGGTTATGTATGTTCATTGTTTTTGTCATGGCAACACTGTCCTATACATGATAAGCTACTTATCTTATTGCTTTGTACGTTATTAGCCAGTTATCCTCAACTAAACACATGTGATATTTTTCATTGTGTGGCTTGGGTTTGAATGGCACATAATAATAATAATAATAATAATAATAATAATAATAATAATAATAATAATAATAATAATAATAATAATAATAATAATAATAATAATAATAATAATAATAATATAATAATAATAATAATAATAATAATAATAATAACTTTATTTGTATAGCACATTTCATACAGGGGATTGCAGTTCAAAGTGCTTTACATCAGTAAGAAATAAGACATACAATCTGTGTAAAACAAGCAGCAAGCGCAAAGCATAAAGTGGGATAAAATAATGCAGATATATTCATCAAAATCATATCAGAGCCTCACAGGCTTCTTGGATTTCTGTAATCTGTTACAAAACATGATAAAGGTCATAGTATGCACCCAGCGGATAGTGGGGCGTAGAAATAAAAGTAAAGATAAGTAAAATAATAGCAACAGTAAAATGAGCACAAAGTACAGACATATAAAATCACAATCACAAGACACTGTATCATTACCTCCACACGTATGCGGCTTCAACAGCTGATGGAGGTCAATTAATCCAAAATCATGTATTCAGTTTACGGTGGATACATACTGTAAAGCTGCAGCTCTGTGCTCCCAATGCCTCAACGAGCCTGACGCGTGGATATTGTGGTGTGTTGCTGCCCCCTGCAGGCAGGGGGATCAACTGCAACACTTGGCCCTTTTTGGCGCTGTCATTTTGTACAGCGGGGTTACTTGAAATGTTTATTGAAACATGCTACTCAATAACCTACTCGTAATTTATACATGATTTCATTTGGTGAATCGATGGCTCTGAGTAATCTTCCTGGCACGTTATCATCATTTGGGGCTGTGATACACCAGGCATCCCTAGGTATTTTTAAATATAGTGATTGATGTTGTCTGCTATTTCTCAAATACACCGACAACAGTGTTTTAGAATCTGATCTGCTCATCATTGTTTGTCTTTTTTTCTTCTTGTCCTATTGTAGGACTCGCCAGACTACAGCAATGTCCATGAGCTGAAATATCTAGACATGGTCATATCAGAAGCCCTGCGCCTCTACCCTCCCGGATTCAGGTAGTACTTTGAACATACTCTGTCAGATGTGGGAATTTTGAGAACTGAGCCTTCTTCTTTTTTTTGAACAAATGTTTTTTATTTTCCCTTTTTTAACATGAAACTAGACAAACAATACAGTAACAGTAATAATCAATGATAAATCAAAGGACAATAACAGAAATAATAATAACAATAATGACAGTCCAGTAATTAAATCAGAATGAATGTAGATTAAAAGACATACAAATAATAAATACAATACATGTGCTCTTGCTCGCTCTTCCTCGCTCTTTCCTTCTCCCCCCCCCCCCCCTCGAGTCAGAGTCGAGTCTCGAGTCCCCAGTGTTTGGGTCCGAGTCACCAAAGAAGAGTCAGAGTCGAGTCCCCATTACCCTAGTCCGAGTCCAAGTCCAAGTCATCAAGGTTGAGTCCACTCCACTCTGGCAGTCAAAGAGCTGACATACAAATAAAAAAAGGTCTACATTAAACATAAATGACACAGCGTCACCATTTCAAAGGGAGTTTATTCACTTTGTGACACAATAGCCAAAGAAATGCACTAGCCATCATTATCTTATGCCAAATGATTAGGGCCTATTACAAAAAAAGAAAAACTGTATTTATCAATTAACTTCAGAGTCTGAATGCAGTAAATGCTCAAGTCCAAGTCCAAGTCCGAGTCATCAGTGCTCAAGTCCAAGTCGAGTCATGAGTCCTGAAAATCAGTCCAGGACTCGGACTTGAGGTAAGCGTGTTCCTTTAACATTCTGGCTGCTGATGCCTCACAGCTTATTGCCTACAGCAGGGGTGGCCAACCAGTCAGAGACTAAGAGCCACAAAAAAATGACTGTGGTACCACAAAGAGCCACACCATATACCAGCGTTTCTCAACCTTTTTTTTCAGTCACGGCACCCTTCATGTGTTTATAGGTCTCACCCTCTGGCCTCTGAAGTTGCTAATGTCTTTTTTATTTGGGCCTCACATGGTTAAAAGTACCCTGTGAGACCCACGGTTGCAAAATTACAAAATCACTTTTAGCCATTTAAAAAAAATAATGTTTATTTAAAAAATGTTAAAGGGGAACTATTTTACTATTTCTTTCACTATTTGGGCACTTTTACACAATTCCTGTGAGTCTATGGAACACCTAGGTTTTTTTCCAAAAAAATGCATTGTTTTGTATTTCTAATCAAGTACTAAAAACCGCATTTTTCTACCTCAAGATCTTAAGCCGTTTTGAGGCTGGGCTCCAACCACTGTGTGGCCTGGTGCCAACTGCCACATCAACTGCCACATTATTATGCAGCTGAGAAATCTCTGACATCACAGATATGCACATTTTCAGATGACTCAGTTCAGTGAGGGTGAATATTGTGAGAGGAGAATTGGAAGAATTCGCCAATATGAGAATTAGAGACATATATCCTATTAATATAAGTCCACATAGCTAAGAAACAATGGTAAACACTGAAAAAAGCCATTTATAAGATAGTTCCCCTTTAAGCACATGTATAGTCAATTGGTCCTGTTGTTCAGCCTCACAATGCTATTTGATAGTAAATGTGTTTATATGTCCCACCCTCTGGCCTCTGAAGTTGCTAATTTCTTTTTAATTTGGGCCTCACAGGGTTAACCTCTTAAGCCCGAGATATACAATAAAAGTGTATATTTTCAGCATTATGTTTGTTTACCAATTATTTTAACTGTTATTAGTGAAATATAAGATTATAGAAATCTCAGGGCATTGAGTCGGAAACCGGCGCATATTGACAGGAGGAAGTGGCACAGCCAAAAGTGAGTGTAGTCTTTTGAAGGAAGAGACTCAGGGGCGGGGCTTTCAAATTTCGAAAAACTACCCTACCCAGCTCACACCAGCCCCTGTCAATCATCTGACTTCTGGATTTACTTTTTAATTTCTCTTATTTTTTGGGATTATCTCCCACAAACCTGAACGTTATTGCCATAAAACAGAACGCAGTTAGTTTCTCTACCTTTCTGTGAACGTCTTGCAAAAAACGGTGTTGCAATATGATGAAGAATGGTGGAGAAATTTACATTATAAAAAAGATGGCAGAATTCAGTACTGTATCTACAAAACCTTCTGTTTAATCATCTTCCCTTTATTCATTTGCTTAGATTTTTCAGGTCTGGTCAATTTTAGCATGGTGTTATTTACAGTCAAAGATAATTTTTTTTTTAAATAGAATTGATATTCTCCTTTGGTTCATTACAATTTACTCAAGCCTAGTAACAGACACACTATTTCTGACACTGATCCATATATGTCCCTAGATTCAGATACCAAGAACATGCAAATGGACCATTTAAAAAAAAATTGTAAATGTTTATTCTACGTCCTTATGGAATGAGTGACATTAAAAAAAAAAAAAGTAAAAAAAAAAAAAAAAAAAAAAAACATTTTTTTTTATTTTTTTTTTATTTTTTTTATTGATGGAAGAGCCGCACATTGACGGGCAAAGAGCCGCATGCGGCTCGCGAGCCGCGGGTTGGCCACCCCTGGCCTACAGTATATCCACTTTTCTCTTCTTAAAGGGTCAGTTTTTGGTTCAGAAGCTTCTGAAAACGTAGTTCTGGGTTCTTTACCCTGTTGGTAGTGTATTTTAGGATTTCTTCTATCGTTTGCCAGCTGACCCAAATGACAAGGAGGCACTGTCACACAAAGTCAACAGAGAGCGATGGAACGTTTTCCCCTTTGTGTGTGGGGGCGGGACCTATTTGCGCTCTGTCTCTATTTCCTCCTGCACCGGACATGTCACTCAAAATGTAAAACACATTTCTTTTGGGGCGCTCCAGTAGCACACCATATAGCGCGCTGAGTCGCGAAGCGGTCGTCCCGGGTTCGCTTCCCACACCCGGTGACCATTTGCCGCATGTCTTCCCTACTTCTCCTCCCGTTCTCCCTCTCCTCTGTCGGTCCTGCGTGACCAGGAAAAAAAGCTGTAAAAATGCTCAAATAATTATATATTTTTTTAAAACACATTACTTTGTTCCCACAGGTTTGCCCACTGCAAATAGGAAATAAACGTGTGCTCATTTAGAACGTTACGCTGTCTATAGAGCTCTAGAATTCTAACGTCGATTTTTTTAAACAACATTCTAAACATGTACACCTGGGGAAAAAATGCCTCCTCCTAAACAATTACTTTGTTGTTGTTGTTGTTGCTACAGGTTTGCCCGTGACATCGACCACGACTGTGTAGTGAACGGACAGTTCCTCCCTAAAGGAGCCACGCTGGAGATCCCTGCTGGCTTCCTTCATTACGACCCAGAACACTGGCCAGAGCCACACAAGTTCATCCCTGAGAGGCGAGAGGCTGCTTGATATACTCCACACTAAGGCTGTCCCAGACTAAGGATTTGTATAGTCAACTTTGATTGGCCGAAATTTGCCGATAGTCGACTGTTTTCATTATTTTATATTATATATATATATATTTTTTTTTTTATCATTCCATTTGGGCTGTGGGGGGTGCTTAATGTCTGAAGGAGTCGACTGAAGGCTTCTTGTCCTCTGCGAAAGCATGCAATTGGTCCACTGATGGATACAGGGATATGGGTATGCGCGCCATTAGCGTTAGCCACGCTTCTAGGCCTCTTTGCTTTTGGAAAGAATAAAAAAATATATATATAATAATAATTATTATTATTAGATATATATATATATATATATATATATATATATATATATATATATATATATTTTTTTTTTTGCATTCAACTAAGAGGTTGGCACTCGACTACGGCTCCTTTCGATCAATTAGTTGACTATTCGACTAATCGGGGTCAGCCCTACTCCACACTATACATTCTACCTACTGTATGTATTCATGTCCAAATCACTTTTATTCTCCAAATACATATACAGTATACAAGGGATTTGGTTTGGCGCTTGCTCACGAAAAACAACACATCAACATAGATTTTACTTATGGGCGGTCGGGTGGTGTAGCGGAGATTGCGCTCGTCACCAATGCAAGAGGCTGCGGTCTCGACTCCCTAAGTCAGCATTGCCCTGGGGCTTGGGCCGGTCGTCATACTAACTCGTTTGGCTGAGTTAGGGCGAGGGAAGTCGTGGGTGGTAATCTGGCGTTGTGGACAGCGACGCTTACAGGTCAGTTCTGGGCGCCTGCTCAGCGAAAGGCAGGAAATGGTGAAGGCAGCGTGACCTCCCACGCGTTACGCTTCACCAATGAGAGTCCTCGCTGCCAGGTGAAAAAAGAGCCACTGGCTGTCTCCACATGTGTCGGAGGAAGCATGTGGTGGACTTCAGGGTTCCCTTGTACCGACCAGTAGGAGGAACATGCGCACAACAACCAGGTAGGGGAGGGGGGGAATTGGCATGGCGACTAAATTGGGATGGGGAGAAAAATAGAAAATCAAGCAAAAAAATACATAGATTTCACTTGACTTTATTTATTTATTTACTTTGTCTTTATTGTCATTGTCAACATTTAGGCGCACTGCCTGAACAAATATTTCAAATACACAATATACTAGGATAGAAAATAGTAGTACCTAAATAAAAAATAAATAAAAAACAAGTAAATACAAGGTAAATGTATAATGAATATTTGAAGTCTAAAGTACGGAAGCCGAGAACGGCCACATTTTTATTTATTATTTTATTGCCATTTTCTCGTGATAACAACTTATTATTTTGTTATCTCGATATAACATAGTCCGTTTTCTTGTGATAACGAAGGTTATCCTAAAACCCTAGTTATATGAATACTGGCTGAGCGTCTCGCTCTAGCCTTATTGAGATATACATCTTCCGTGCACATATTGTGCGCGTGTTGAAAACGTTCACATGCACCCGCATTTGCCCGTGGCCACGCCTGCTCCCATGTTTCCTTAAAACCTAGGGTGTGGCCACTCTCATACCCTTCCAAGTCTGAATTTCACGCGTGAAAAACATCCAAGGGTCCTCAGGGCGTGAAGAGCGAGACGCTCAGCCAGTATTCATATAACTACGGTTATAGGATAACCTTCGTTATATTTCATCCTGGCATAGCGTCTCGCTCTAGCCTTATTGAGATCAAAAGGGCAGAGCAGAGCGCAGCCACGTCAAATGCACCCCCTGAGGGCCCATATGCCCACCAACAGGGAGGAGGGGAGTCCCGTCCACCCGCCCGTCTGTCCTAACGAGGGGGGGGGGGGCAGTCAACTTTGACCAATATGTGAAAAAGGGACCAGCCACCCTAGGACGCGCAACGCGAGTGGGACCGCGTGTGCGGTCCACACCCACACACTCCTGCCAGCCCACTCGATGGCGGGGTACAGGAGAACCAAAGTGCAGCAGGGGCAATGCCCGCGCACCACCAATGTGGCAGGTGTTGCTGAGACAGCACCACGTCACACACTCCTGCTAGCCCACCTGTTGGCGGGGCGCAGGAGAAGTCCCGGTTCTCAGGACTGCCTGGGAGACAGAGCCCCCAGTCATGTCCATGAGTTAAACTCTGACAAAAAAACCCGGGGAGGACCAGGAGGCAGCAGCGCAGATGTCCTCCACCGAGGCCCCCCCCCAGCAGGGCAGCAGAGGCTGCCACTCCACGAGTGGAGTGTGCCCCGACGCCTGCAGGGGGAACCCGTCCGGCCAAAGTGTAGCAGAGGGCAATGCCCTCGCATAACCAATGTGACAGGCGTTGCTTGGACAGCGCCTTACCTGCGTGGGAGCCACCGTAACAGACAAGCAGTTGACCAGTAGCCCTGAGGTCCTGCGTCCTAAGGTACACCGTCAGCGCACGGACAGGACACAACAGGTGAAGGCTCGCCTCCAACTCACCTGCGTGAGGGGGAGGGTGAAACGCCTGTAGCACAATATCTCTGGAGCAATAAGAGCTCCGGATATCCCTCGGCACAAAGGCCGGAGTAGGCCTCAGAGTCGCGCTGCTAACCAGTTGCCGTAGCAGCGGGGCGCAGAGAAGGTCCCAGCCCCAGGCCACACAAGGCGGACTTACCGCCGAGTCCCGGGGCCAGGACCCCCAGAAAGGGGGCCTGGTGAGGTCAACGAAGCCGCGGCATCGAGAGCTCTCCAGGTGTTCACTGGTGACACCACCCTCTACACCGCCAGCGTATCGGACAGGGCCTACACCTTACAGGTGAAGGCCCTTCTCCGCCTGGCATGCCGTGAAGACCCCCTGAGGAAGAGGCTCTGAAAACTCCCGGAGGAGGAGGCTCTGTAAGGAGGTCCCCTCCTGAAAAAACCCCAGAGGAGGCTCTGAAACTCCCTGAGGAGGCGGCTCCGAGGCCCTCCGAGGAGGCTTCCCCCCCACAACCTCGTGGGGTCAGCTGGCTCACCGGGAAGACAACACTCCAAGGAGGTTGATCCCTTAATCCAGGCCGACAGGTAACAAGAGCAGAACTCGACCTGCGCCCGGAGGACTGCGAACTACACAGGCACGCCTAAAGGGGCTGACTGCAAGAACAGTATCCCGGCGGGAAGGGTGTTCGGTATGCCGCGCACAATGTCATAATCTCGAACCTCGCGGAGTCGGGTCCACCAACTCCGCCAGTGAACTGACTCCGCCACGAACCCTGACCCTGCCAATTTATTAATCCCGCGGGGTCGGGGTTTCAGAGAAAGAGTTTGACACAATTGGCAGACGTCATAAAACATGCTGGGGCATACTCTCGGGGAGCCGGGGTCAAACCCGGGCTCTACCAGAGAGTTGACTCCGCTATCGGCACACCAGGGAGACAACCATGAAATGGATGGAGTTTACAACTCGTAGTGGCATTTGTATGACACACAACATTCAAGACATCAACCCCCGTGACGTTCGGCCCACCCTGGCATTTTCCCCCCGGAAAAGCTCAGGGACCTACGGGGCAACCAGAACGTTTCTGTGACCCGGCGGACAACAGGTTAAACTGATCCGGTCCGGCGCGACCAGGACGAGTCCCGCGCCCTGTCACGTCGCCGGGTTAGGTACACGTGTCGATCAAAAAACATCACAAGGGGCGCCACCAAGACGGTCAGCACGCGAACGCACAGCTCCCGGTGGCCCACCTAACGGGCGTGAAACCCCCCCGCCAATGTTTGATCTACAGTACCCCGTCATTTCCCCCTGGAGATGCATGCGAGTCTTCGAGTCTAACCTATAGTGCGCTGGCGCTCGGTAGAGATAGAAACCTCCTTCCCGACCGACCGCATAAAAAACGCAGGTGGATTCAATCATTGAAAAACACCCTGGGCCAGCGCTGATACCGGTCTCGTAAGACCAAACGCTGATTTATGAACAGCGTGTATTATGCTCGTGAAAAACCCGAGAACGGTGACGGTGAGTTTCTAACAAGAAAAAGCCCCACAACGTCTCTCCCCGCTGACATTCTACATAACGAGCCTGGGAATAAACCGCATCAATTCCGCTCTTTATGTAAGAGGGGAAGACGTTGGGCTTATCCCAGAGAGACCTCAACGTGAGTGAAACAATTGAAAAAGGTTTATTTAACAGATTGGAGAATCGGCATAACAGCCCAATATACACAACCGTTAAAAGAAAGCAGAACAGAAGGACAACAGCCTCGACTGCACCGTGTTACCTCCCATTTACAATGTCAGTGGCCTGCAGTGCAGGTCCTGTAACTCACGGATACATCTCTCGGCCAATAAGAAAATGCGAAGCCTATGACGTCTTCAATGGCCTGCTTCGCCAACAGAGATTGAATCTCGTCGGCCAGGGCTGTCCCTGCCGTGGACTCTGACAATAGAGTCTGTATCAAACCCAAAAACGGAGGGTTGGTGTGCAAACTGTAACACAAGCCCCACTCTCAACATTCTCTCGATCCACACCGACATGTGGCACTTCTGTAGCCACACGTGGTAAAAATCGCAAAGTGGCCTCGCTGCCGACTGGCGCCGGCCTGCTAACAATCGTAGATAGGTGGCCCAATCCCTCCCGCTGTGCATTGCAAACCCTGGCTTCGCTGACAGCGCGAGCAAGGTATCTCGTGGGGTTGGGATTCCACACCCTGACTCTACCAACGAGGCAATTGCACCCAAGGGGGGACCCCGACAGAAAGGGGCGGTCTGAAACGGGGGGAACGACAGTCATCACTCCTGGTGAATGAGGTGGCTCCCCTGCTGAGCATTGACCCGTTTTAGCAAATCGATTAGCTTGCTGGGGATGGCCTGCTCTACGGCTGGACATGCATGATGTGTGGCCCTCACTCTGTCTAGGGTGAAAACCCCCCTCACACCGTAGCCCTGTAGTGATATTACTATCACCCAAATTACGTGTGCCTGACGCACTGCCGCTGCTAGGACTGGTAGTCCGAACGGGGGGAGGCACAAACGTAATATCCGGCCTGGCGAGGGCGGGCTGGGGGAACCCGCACTGTGACCCCACGGGCCAAGGGTTCCCACTCTGACGAAATAAAAAACAAATTAGAGATGGGGAACCTGCTCCGTCGTCACATACAACACCAGGCTCACCAAGCGCACACGCCCGAGCGTGTGGCGAGGGAGCCTCCTGATAGTACAACATTCTCATAGACAGACCCAGGCCTGCGGTTATAGCTTGCGGCTGCGTCAAAAGCTGTATAACCTCAAAACCCTGAGCGAGGGTCTTGACGTTGGCCGTCCCCAAGACCCCATCGCCCGACACCATTTTTGACAGAAAAGCAGCCAACTGAGCAATGTTATTAGTTGCCGCTAAATTCTGTACTGCTGCAATATAAGCTTCATCAGCCCACTCAACCACCTGCCGGGCCGATTCGCCCCTTGGCGTCGGCTTCCGGGCCAGGTGCCACTCTACCATGTCTGGGCAGAGGACCGAAAGCAACTGCTTCTCTAAGCGTGGCACACCGGTCCTAAGCCCTGCCATCAGGCCGTCCACCTGTCTAAAAGGTAGATAAGCCTTGGCTAAACCCTTAACGTTAGACACCGTCTGTCCCTCAGCGATGTAATGGTTAAGTGGAGGAACCCCGAGCACAGCCTCGGCGTTCCCCCGCACGGGAGTGGAGCCCTGAAAGCAACAGCATTTAGCATTAGTGGCGCGCGCCATGATACTGGGAAAAACACTCAATAACGTTACACATTGTGCGCATTCACCTGAGTACACAGCCCCACGCGCTGCACACACACCGCCCGTTCTTCTCAAGGGACAGCGGGCGGCAGTGACAGTACTAATACTAGAGGATACCGTCGCCAGCCCTACCTTAGCACGACTCAGCTCGACTACTGACTGTCGTGCGAAGTTCACCCGACCACTGTCACGGAACTGTGAAGAAGTCCAGCGTCGAGCCGATATCCTGGACGCGCTGAGGAAAACCCGGGGGGCTGGGGAAATTCCGGCGGTAATCCGACGTGCTTTAATTTCTAAACTAAACAACAAACGTTTCCACTGGCTGACAGGTGCCTATGAGCAAGAAGTCACGCGTGAAAAAAGATGAGAAGGGTATGAGAGTGGCCACACCCTAGGTTTTAAGGAAACATGGGAGCAGGCGTGGCCACGGGCAAATGCGGGTGCATGTGAACGTTTTCAACAATATGTGCACGGAAGATGTATATCTCAATAAGGCTAGAGCGAGACGCTATGCCAGGATGAAATATAACGGATTCATTTATTTTATTATCTCGATATAACAAAGATCGTTTTCTCGTGATAACGGATTAATTTCTTTCAGTAAGTTGTTCAGTACAGCAACAGACAGCCAGTGGCAGCTCTTGAAGGCTGAAATCAGGACGGCGTGATCACTTGAACCAGCTCGCAATCATCTCCGAGTTCTGCACATGGTTCTGGATAATTATCTGTTATATCGAGATAATGAAATAAATGAATCCGTTATCACGAGAAAACTGGCGTTGTTATATTGAGATAGCATAATAATAAGTCGTTATTATCACGAGAAAACGGACTTTGTTATATCGAGATAACGAAATAATAAGTCGTTATCACGAGAAAACGGCAATAAAATAATAAAGACACGGCCGTTCTCGGCTTTCATACTAAAGCCCTCCCCCAATCATTAATCAAGTTAAATGGCCTAAAAAGAAGAAATAAAAGTAATTATGTGTCAAGGGTTCACCATTCTGTCTAAGCTTGACTATGTAAGAGGGGTGAACAGGCATCCCTGTTTTTATGAGTCGCAAACCAACAAAGTTGAGAACCACAGGACCTTACCTTTATCATCTTTCCCAAGTCATTCTCTTTCATGCAATTCCAGATTGTTGTAATTGAGTTGTTTGTACACATTCTATTTCTATGAATGGAAAAAAAGGAATTAGGCTACTCCCCCTATACTGCACTGAACGTGACCCATACTGGTGCTCTCTTGCTCAGGTTCACGCCAGAGGCCAAGCTTAGCCGACACCCGTTTGTGTACCTGCCGTTTGGGGCCGGCCCGCGTAGCTGTGTGGGGATGCGGCTGGCCCAGCTGGAGATCAAGATGGCGCTGGTGCGTGTGTTCCGCAGGTTCAACATCGTGGCCTGCTCCGAGACGAAGGTGAGGCGATAATGGAAGATGTTCTGTCAGGATCACTCGCGGCATGGCTTTACTCATAAGCAGTGGTGGAAGAAGTACACAGTTCCTTTACTTAAGTAAAAGTAGAAATACCCAGATAAATAAGTACTCTGGTAAAAGTAAAAGTTCTCCATTCAAATTCTACTTAAGTAAAAGTAGAGATGTATTTGTTATTGAATTTACTTAAGTATCTAAAGTAAAAGTATGCATTCTACATGGCGTTTGTGTATCCCAGTGCATAACAGGTTATGTTATAGTGGTATGTGGTCCAGGTATGCTGCTCTGATTATGTCCTCTGTGAAAGTATATAATCTTCATACATTCTAACCATGTTTTCTATGCTAAATATTTTTCTTCAAAGTAACTCGTAACTGATGGGTTCAGATAAATGTAGTGGAGTAAAAAGTACAATATTTCCTTTGAAATGTAGTGGAGTAAAAGTATAAAGTTCCCTAAAATGAAAATACTCACATAAAGTACAAGTAGCTCGAAATTGTACTTAAAGGAAAACTCCAACATTTTGGGAAATTAGCTTATTTGCCATCTACCCTGGAGTTAGACAAGAAAATGCATACCCTTTTCTTCTCTGCGCATGCAGTAGGAGTAGGAAGATGTTGGGAACTAGGCTAATGGAGGAACCAGTGGTGCAGTCGCGGTCACACCCGGTTACACGCCGTGTTACCAGATCACTGAGGCAGAAGTACGCGCGATCGCGCACGGATGTGTACTCGCGTGTACGCGCACACAAAAATGCGCTGTATCCATTCATTGTGACTAAGTACCCGGCCACCGTTTTACATAACAAAAAGCGCAGGTAGACTAAGTGTCTGGGTGTTGGCTATCTGAATGCATCTCCCCCTTCATTCTGTGTGACACAGGCAGTGGAGGTGAATACTAATGTGGCTCGGAATTCGTGATGGGGGTCTACCTGCTTATGATATTGAATCAAGCGTCTGTGCTGCGCGCCAGCTTTCCACGCGCACATTTACACAAATAGAGAGCAAGAAGAGCTTGTATGATAGAAAGATTGCACTTGCGTATATGCGCTTGTGTGTGTGCGTGCGTGTGTGTGTGTATAATTCAGTTATGTGCGCATGCACGTGGCGTGTTACCAGTTCCCATATTAGGACTGCACCACTGGGAGGAACCTACTTCCAGCGACTGACGCTAAGCTAGGCTAACGGTGCGCGTCTTCCTACTCCTACTGCATGCACAGAGAAGAAAAAGGTTTTTGATTGATTGATTGAAAAGTTTATTAACAGATTGCAGAATGGGTACAGTACAGTACAGCTCAATACATACAATTGTTAAGAGGATGCAGACCTGAGAAAGACTTTCGTCTTGTTTCCATCAGGGTCCCCCATTTTCAATTCATCATATGACACACACGACATACAGATAGATAGACAGTACTGCTACATCTATACATTTATGACATACCAGATTTGCAAATACAGTACTGTTTGTGATACTAAAAAAATCCAGAAAAAGAGTGTATATACATTTGACATAGAAACTGTGCATTGGAGGAGGTAGGGTATGTGGGGTGGGGCTGTACATTGGAGGTGAGGGGGGGACACACACTGTACATTGGAATACTGACATACATTTGACATAGAAACTGTACATTGGAGGAGGTTGGGTAGGTGGGGTGGGGTTGGGTGGGGCTGTACATTGGAGGTGGGGGGGGGGGGTTGGGTAGGGGGGGGGGCACTGTACATTGGAATACTGACAAAGCCATGCTTGGTCTTTATTGTACAACTGGGTTAGGACATTTGTAGGGGCCAGTTTCGAATTGCAGTCTCCCGTAGGTGTTCTTTTGTGTTTTTGAAGGTGGGTAGTGATTCACATTCCTTTACAGCTTTGGGTAGGGCGTTCCACATTGATGTGGCATAATTGCGAAACGTGTTTAGTCCCTTGTTTTAGCCGAATCTGGGTTTTACATGATTTGTGGAGCTCCCTCTGGTGTTGTGATCGTGGTATTCACTGACCTTTGGGAAGTATTTTGACATGTACATGGGTACCTTGGTCGTGTAGTGTATCTTGTAGACCAGGCCCATTGCAAGTTGCTGTACTCTGTCGTCTACTCTAAGCCATCCTAGGTTGGCAAAGTGTGCAGGGGTGAGGTGGGTTCTAGGAGTCAGGTCAAGCAGTAGTCTGACTAGTTTGTTTTGAGATGTTTGTAATTTGGTTTTTAGTGCCTTTGAGGTGCTTTGGTACCATGAGGTGCAAGCATAGTCGTAGTACCCTTGAATGAGTGCTCCTGCCAGAGTCTTCAGGGTGTTCTTGTTTACCAGAGAGGAGATCCGGTACAAGAATCGAGTTCGTTGGTTGACTTTTTTTATTACATTGGATGCCATTTTGTCACAGGAAAGATTAGCCTCTAGGATGGAACCCAGGTAGGTAATTTCATCTTTCCTTGTGGTATGTATCTTAACACTCCAACATTTTGGGAACCCTGGAGTTAGACAAGAAGATGCATACCTTTTTCTTCTCTGTGCATGCAGTAGGAGTAGGAAGACATTTGGAACTAGGCTAATGGAGGAACCTACTTCCAGTGACTGACGCTAAGCTAGGTAGCGGTGCGTGTCTTCCTACTCCTACTGCATGCACAGAGAAGAAAAAAGGTATGTATCTTCTTGTCTAACTCCAGGGTAGATGCCAAATAAGCTAATTTCCCAAAATGTTGGAGTTTTCCTTTAAGTACAGTACTTGAGTAAAAATACTTAGATACTTTCCACCACTGCTCATAAAGCTATTATTTAATGGTTGTACGGTTGGCTTGACGGTATGGCTTTACACTCTCAAAATAGATGTGTTGTCCCAATGTGTTGAAAAGCAACACACCATGGTTAAAGATTGTTGACAGAATTCGGCTATAGGTCGACAATAATGTGGTCAAGAGGCATGGTTTCTACCTTGAGCCTTAACTGGCGTGGTTTATTATTCACATGGCAGAGCAGTAACACTACAGGCCTCCTCTCACTGAGAGGCTGGGGGAAAGAGAAAGAATGGGAGGAGACATCTATATTTTTACTCGACACCTGGTGGTGTACCTGAGTGGCTCCGCCTAGAGCGCCCTCTAGTGGAAACAGTTATATATGCAGTTAGACAGTTACTGGTGGAAACAGTTATATATACAGTTAGACAGTTACTAACAATCCTACACAGAACCTCTGACTTCAACACTCCCACTTAGGTTTGTATTAGCATACTGGATAACTTCTTTGAAAAACATTTTACAAAGGAAATAATATAATCCAAAACATCAACAGGGTGTGACAGTCAATATTTTCACATTAAACATGACCCTTGCAAATCCCTTCAATTTTAATTTGGAACAGGTTTCCTCATAGTGTCTGCTACCCTGTCGTCCGTTGGACAGTAAACCAGTGTCATCCTTTCTTCCCTGATGACAGATCTGATGAGATGATATTTTCTATATTGACATGTTTACATCTATGTTGACACACTGGGTTCCTAACAATCACAATGGTTCCCTGGTTGCCCTCATAAACAACAGCCTTCATATATACCATAAAATGGTGTTGACAAAACGCCCCTCATCTTCAAAAACCACCTTATCTGGTATAGAGGATACATTCCAATTACCTATTACATATTAAGCAATATACTCAGAATCTCCATCACTTCTAGCAGTTGTTCTGGTTAAATACACTCATGTATGGTCATAGCTAGAGCCGTATCTTCGGCTTCACTAGTTGATAGTGCCCCTGTGGGCTGCTTCTTTGTTTTCCCATGAAACCAGTGAGCTGTCTGTATTCAAACTCACGCAAGATCCTGTACCTTTAAGACAACAGAAAAACATGCTTGGCTGTAATCCAAATGTTCCTTGTGGGGCCAGCAAAATGCTGTGACAGTCCACTCTCTACGAACCATTGGTCAGGGCGGGTACACATTGTTAAATAAATGAGGCTACCCACAGCATCTCTATACATTTTCAGTTTCTGAGCATCCTTCTGATAGTCTAGTCTTTGATCACATGGTGTTTCCTTTGATCTACATTCTTACATGTCTAAACGTTTCAGGGTCTTTCCCACATAGTTACATCATTGAGAACATGGTAAGTCATCCACCTTTGTATTTAAACATGGGATCCATTTTTGTATTTAAACATGGTAAATCATCCACCTCTGTACTTAAACATGGAATTAAACAATCATCCACCTCTGTACTTAAACCTGGGATTAAACATAGGATCCATTTCAGTATTTAGACATGGACTCTAATCAGGTATTTTAAACCTGGATTCTACTCCTCCCGTATTTAAACCTAGAGTATCCTCCTCCTGCCTTTAAGCAGTGTAGCCACCCATCTTCATTATTTAAACATGGAGTACCCTCCTTCAGCATTTAAGGAATTTGCTACGAACCACACTTTGTATTTGTCGTGGCCTTCAATACCCTCCTGGATTGAATACACCCATTTTCCTCCCACTGTCTGTCTGCCCTCTGGTAACTTGGTTGAATACACCCATTTCCCTCCCACTGTCTGTCTGCCCTCTTCGGGGGACAATGTGGCCTCTTTAAAGGTCGGGGTTACCCCACTGACTACCCTGTAGTAGTAATCAACGGGGGTAGGTGTACTGTCCTCCTCGTCACTCCCTTTCCGGGCATAGTCTGTCAGATACTTTGGGGGTTTGTGTTCCCTTGAGGGATACCTCCCACTGCTTGGGGCACTTGACGTCACCCTCGGGTGCTCCTCGTCATCGCCCTCTGGGGGTCGCTGACTGTCTGCCTGCACGACCGTACTAAGTACACTGGGCTGATGTGTCTCTGTTTCTACATACCTTACTCTGGAGTCCAGCTCTGGCTCCTCTGTCTGTGTCTCGCTCTCACATGTTGCCTTTGTGACAAACTTGACTAGCCTATGCTAGGCTAGGCCTAGACTAGGACACCAGAGCTCAGCGATGCCGCTCGCGGCAGCATATTCTCCCCGCTGGCTGAGCTCTGGTGTCCGCTGGAGCAAGCCAGAGACAGCCGGCGATGCGATATTTAATTTGTTTGTCATGACAAACAAATTACATAATCCAACATATGTGTAAAGGCACAACATATTCCAGTTAACGGTATATTTTTTTAATGATTCGTTACGGCGCAATCAATACTTCCATGCATTCGGGACCTCCATGTTTTGGGGGTATTCATCAGACAAATCGGATCCGGGATTCGGCTCCCATCAGTCGGGCAAGAACTGCGGGTTTTCAGCCTCTCTCCTGGAGCTTAAGGGGGAGCTTAGTATTCCTGCCTCTGAGGAGGTGGCTACAACAACACACAGTGACTACATGCAGTCACTGTGTGTTGTTGTAGCCACCGGGTAAATCGCGATTTTTTTATTTGTTTGTCATGACAAACCAATTACATAATCCAACATATGTGTAAAGGCACAACATATTCCAGTTAACGGTATATTTTTTTAATGATTCGTTACGGCGTAGTCAATACTTCCATGCGTATAAATTGAGGAAGGCAGGGACCTCTGCCGCGCGCTGCAACACAACACACAGAGCGAGAGCGGCAGGCGTGGAAAAGGGGGCGTGCTAGCGCGCGGTCACGTGGGCGTCGTGGCCAATCAGAGAAACGCTGAACGCAAGTTAGTTACCTTAAGTGTTCACGCGCCCCGGAACCCCGTTGCGTGCCACCCACTTCAATGACAGAGCTCTCATATTTGCGAACGCATAAACTATATCTTAAATTATGGCTATGTGTCTAATATGGCCATTGCTTAGCAATGACTTGTTTGCAGTCAACATTGTCGAAACTGATTGTTTTTTTAATCGGTTCATTTCTGTTTTATACCATTTTGAAAAACGCTCGTTTTATGAAAGTTCCAGAAGAAAATAAAGATTGTGTGATAAACGCCCTTTACTGGAATACACTGGAATACACAAAACACGTTGTCATTTTTCGGCCTATTTATGAATCGTTTTCAAATAAACGCTAGATTATCGATAGTATATGTGTACTTATGCACGCTATAGAAGCGGGCTGAAAAATCGATTATCTTATTTCCTGATCGCACACAGACACACACATATGGCACACGCTGATATATAGGTGAAAATAGCTCTGATTATCCCAAGACTGGTCAAATAGATTCCTTACCTCAGATCAGATGTTCTCCAAAAAGATTATTCCAATTCCTGATCGCCATTCCAAATATCGATCGTGTTTATTGATCCAACGCTGGGTACTGGAAACACACATTTTCCGCTGTTCTGGTGGTGGGCGATGACTTCGATCGTCTCCGGTTACATGTCTGACAAGTAAAATGTGGAAGCAGGACTTTTTTTTCTCCATGCGTTTCATTCAATCCAATCCAAAGGTGTGCAGTACCATCCGGAGAGACGATAGGGGGCGGTATTTTCCCTGTTTGAGTTCAGACAGATCCCCACTGGTAACGCGAGGCTAGATTGATGAAAAATGAATGGAAATCGATAATAGAAAAAAAAATAGATCTCTCGTCGTTGGCACTGAACGGTTGGCATGAACTACCGAGAAATCTCGTCGTTGGCAGTTAACTGTCTGTAGTGTGGTAGTGAAAGGGTTAAGCATACAATGTACAGAACAAGCATACCATCATGCCAACAATATTTCAAAAGCAGGGAGCACTTGAAACAATCCCCTCCATATGGAGCACATATACTGTAGATAACTTAATAGATCAAAGTATATACATGTCATATCATATTTATAATTTTTTGTATAGATGTCTTTTTCTTGTGAAATAAGAAATACTTGAAATCTAAAGAACCTCCTCCATTCATGAATCAAGTTACATAGCCCGAGAAGATCAAATTAAAATCATTATTACGTGTCAAAGTTCAGCATTATGTCACTAGCAGGCAAACCAAAAAGGTTAAGAACCGCTGCTTTATGTGTTGAGAGCTTTTCATGACCCTATGACTCATGAAGAGCAATTCAAATATTTAATCTCACCAACGCATAGTTGTGAATTGTCAAGGTATTTTCTTCATTTCAGAGAAGTAGACATTTCTGATATATTAATGTTTTTATCTGACAGCAGGGTATTTTATTTTAGAAAAGAATTATCTGACAGAATATAGCTGATGATGTTGTTGATGTTGATAGGTAATACATTGTGTTATATCTCAATTTCTAATGCAAATCCACGTTGCTGCTCTTCTCCTTTGTACAGGTTCCTCTGGAGTTGAAGTCGTTCACCACTCTTGGACCTAAGAATGGTGTGTTTGTGAAAATGACTAAAAGAGAAGGACAAGTGAACCCCCCACCAGAAGATCACAGGCGCTCCCCTCCTCCAGAAGACTAGAGGCTCTCCTCTCCCCTCCTCCAGAAGATTAGAAGCTCTCCCCTCCCCTCCTCCAGAAGATTAGTATCTCCCCTCCTCCAGAAGATTAGAGGCTCTCCCCTCCCCTCCTCCAGAAGATTAGAGGCTCTCCTCTCCCCTCCTCCAGAAGATTAGTCTCTCCCCTCCTCCAGAAGATTAGTCTCTCCCCTCCCCTCCAGAAGTTTAGAGGCTCTCCCCCCCCTCCTCCAGAATATTAGAGGCTCTCCCCTCCTCCAGAAGATTAGAGGCTCTCCTCTCCCCTCCTCCAGAAGATTAGAGGCTCTCCCCCCCTCCTCCAGAATATTAGAGGCTCTCCCCTCCTCCAGAAGATTAGAGGCTCTCCCCCCCTCCTCCAGAAGATTAGAGGCTCTCCCCTCCTCCAGAAGATTAGAGGCTCTCCCCCCCTCCTCCAGAATATTAGAGGCTCTCCCCTCCTCCAGAAGATTAGAAGCTCTCCCCCCCTCCTCCAGAATATTAGAGGCTCTCCCCTCCTCCAGAAGATTAGAGGCTCTCCCCCCCTCCTCCAGAAGATTAGAGGCTCTCCCCTCCTCCAGAAGATGAGGCTCTCCCCCCCTCCTCCAGAAGATTAGAGGCTCTCCCCCCCTCCTCCAGAAGATTAGAGGCTCTCCCCTCCTCCAGAAGATTAGAAGCTCTCCCCCCCCCCCCTCCAGAAGATTAGAGGCTCTCCCCCCCTCCTCCAGAAGATTAGAGGCTCTCCCCCCCTCCTCCAGAAGATTAGAGGCTCTCCCCCCCTCCTCCAGAAGATTAGAGGCTCTCCCCTCCTCCAGAAGATTAGAAGCTCTCCCCCCCCCCCTCCAGAAGATTAGAGGCTCTCCCCCCCTCCTCCAGAAGATTAGAGGCTCTCCCCCCCTCCTCCAGAAGATTAGAGGCTCTCCCCTCCTCCAGAAGATTAGAAGCTCTCCCCCCCCCCCTCCAGAAGATTAGAAGCTCTCCCCCCCCCCTCCAGAAGATTAGAAGCTCTCCCCCCCCCCCCCCCTCCAGAAGATTAGAAGCTCTCCCCCCCTCCTCCAGAAGATTAGAGGCTCTCCCCTCCTCCAGAAGATTAGAAGCTCTCCCCCCCCCCCCCTCCAGAAGATTAGAAGCTCTCCCCCCCTCCTCCAGAAGACTAGAGGTTCTCCTCTCCTCCAGAAGATAGAGGTTCTCCTCTCCCCTCCTCCAGAAGACTAGAGGTTCTCCTCTCCTCCAGAAGATAGAGGTTCTCCTCTCCCCTCCTCCAGAAGACTAGAGGTTCTCCTCTCCTCCAGAAGATAGAGGTTCTCCTCTCCCCTCCTCCAGAAGACTAGAGGTTCTCCTCTCCTCCAGAAGATAGAGGTTCTCCTCTCCTCCAGAAGACTAGAGGTTCTCCTCTCCTCCAGAAGATAGAGGTTCTCCTCTCCCCTCCTCCAGAAGACTAGAGGTTATCCTCTCCTCCAGAAGACTAGAGGTTCTCCTCTCCTCCAGAAGACTAGAGGTTCTCCTCTCCTCCAGACGACTAGAGGTTCTCCTCTCCTCCAGAAGACTAGAGGTTCTCCTCTCCTCCAGAAGACTAGAGGTTCTCCTCTCCTCCAGAAGACTAGAGGTTCTCCTCTCCTTCAGAAGACTAGAGGTTCTCCTCTCCTTCAGAAGACTAGAGGTTCTCCTCTCCTTCAGAAGACTAGAGGTTCTCCTCTCGTCAAAAAACTGATACAAACCATCCAGCAGTTACATATTGTAACAATTTCCACAAGATAGCTATGATAAGGAGATAGTTGGATAAATAGATAGATACTTTATTAATCTAAGTAGATTACTAAACATAAAAAAAACTCTATTAAAGTAATCACTTTTCTGTGTGAAAACAGCGATCCAAGTGCCTGTCCTGTGTGCTTCTCACGGAGGAGGGAACATGAAGGTGGACCGAATATAAACAGCGCAGCAGCAGCATTGCTACGCTCCCGTGGTAAATTACATCATCGTAGGTCGGTCCGAGGGCGCTTGACCTTTATAATCAGGTAGTATTCTGGACAGAGGTCAGGCTGCGCCCCTTGCCACTGGCACATTGATCACTAACAGTGATTCTACAGCGTAAGGACAGAGAGGGAGACGTTATTGATCACTAACAGTGATTCTACAGCGTAAGGAGAGTGAGACGTTATTGATCACTAACAGTGATTCTACAGCGTAAGGAGAGTGAGACGTTATTGATCACCAACAGTGATTCTACAGCGTAAGGACAGAGAGGGAGACGTTATTGATCACTAACAGTGATTCTACAGCGTAAGGACAGAGAGGGAGACGTTATTGATCACTAACAGTGATTCTACAGCGTAAGGACAGAGAAGGAGACGTTATACACATGAGACCGGGAGATGGGATGAGATGAAATGCTGCTATATTTAGAATACCGGTAGTATAACTGATCTCGGTATAATACCATCGACCATTATGTTGCCATGAAGTTGACCAGGCTATTACACAGCTGCACTACAGAAAAGAAGGGAATTTGTCCAAAGCGGTGTTGAGATCCTTACCAAGTCTGGCTTCCAATAAGTGTCCATTTATCTGGTTGATTCAACTGCAGTGACTTTGTTTTCATTTCAACTTTTCATCAACTCTGTGCAGCGTTGGTTATTGTTTTAACTTATTTTCCATGAACGTGTTAAGCACAAAAATGTACCCATCAAAAAAATTATAATCTGAAAACTGAGCACAGATAAATATTATACAGCAACCGGAAATTCTCTCAATAAACAAATGGTGGTAACTTAAAGACGTGTGCCTCCAAAGCTCATACAAGGAGCAAACAAAACAATAACTTCTTATTCCACTGAATCAGCTTGTTGTGGCGTGTTATTACTGTGGTGGTGGTCCCCTTATGAAAATGATAAAACCTATAGTATTCTTTTGTTTTTTATTTCCATACACACTATAGATTTACCACAGAAATACTGAAGTGATTCATAGTATTCCTGTAGTTTTTTTTCATACACATTATGGATTTACAACAGAAATACTGTAGTGATTCATATTCCTGTATTTTTTTTCATACACATTATGGATTTACAACAGAAATACTGTAGTGATTCATAGTATTCCTGTAGGTTTTTTTTCATACACATTGTGGATTTACAACAGAAATACTGAAGTGATTCATAGTATTCCTGTAGGTTTTTTTTCATACACATTGTGGATTTACAACAGAAATACTGAAGTGATTCATAGTATTCCTGTAGTTTTTTTTCATACACATTATGGATCTACAACAGAAATACTGTAGTGATTCATAGTATTCCTGTAGTTTTTTTTCATACACATTGTGGATTTACAACAGAAATACTGTAGTATTTCTATACAGAAATACTGTAGTATTTCTATAGTAGAATATTATAGACATTTATGGTGAATTGGGATTCCTGTATTTTTTTCCCATACACACAATGTACACTTACCATAGACATACAATGTATACAGTATGCTTATTACTATAGTTTGACTGATTGTGCATTTTCGTTTGGTTTGGGTGTCAGTCATGACACTGGCAGCTCTAAATGGATAGCATCACATGGAGAGAGACGCGTATGAAAGGTTCAAGTGACAACAAAGCCACTGATGTGATGTCTGACATATTCAAGGATGTACAGTAGTGGAGGGTGAACCGGTCTAAACTAGATTCACCAACCATAAATCTTCACAATTTGAAATTCATAGATTATAGTAAGTAGTATCTGATTGATGCAAGTTACATTCATTAGTTTTGTTGTTGAGGAAATCAAACCAAATAGGTGATTATTGGAAATACCCACCTTTTATCTTACTACTTACTATATCACTGTATATACAGTATTGTTCACTTCTGTATATTCATAGTACCGTAGGAAATACTCAAGGCTCTTGCTGTAGGACGACAACTTCCAATTCCTCCCACTTCAAAGCTGGTGTTACTGAATTAAGTTTTAAGCTTGAATGTATATAGATTTGAATGAGTATGTTGATTATTTCAAGTGCTGAATTTTGAAATGCCCTCTTATGATCAACTGTGATTGATCCAGGGTAGGATTACTGTGTATTGGAACATTTCTGTATGTGCACTGAATTAAAGATGGATGGAGGTGCGACGGAGTTAAAAGGGTGAAATAAATATTGAAAATAAGACCTTATTGTGTTACTACTACATGCATTATTTCAATGAAAGAGACACAAAGAGACTTTTAATCTTACTACACAATGACAATCGGAATCAAATTTGATAATGAGTTTATTTCAAGATAGCTTAAAGATTCCCATCACACATGTTTTAAAATAAGTGTATATTGAATAACAATTAACATACCAAACTGGTTTAGCAGCATCCATAAACCTTTTCCCTCATTGAGAATGCAATAATCTACGAATGCTCAGTCACCCCTTCCCCCCTCACATCTTCTCCCAAGCACTTAGTCTTTTTCCAACTCAGATTTTGAGGAAGTACAGAGTCACGCCTCCAAGAGGAATTAACTGTAGAAAACAAAATAACAGAATATTACTCCAAAAGGGAACTACCAAAAATCCACTCGACCAACAGAATCAAACAACAGAGGGTTAAATAAAGCCGTGAGCCATCC
This sequence comes from Notolepis coatsorum, assembly GCF_963971535.1. Taxonomy (NCBI): domain Eukaryota; kingdom Metazoa; phylum Chordata; class Actinopteri; order Aulopiformes; family Paralepididae; genus Notolepis; species Notolepis coatsorum. The sequence continues at coordinate 36,528,258 of NC_140182.1, read as the reverse complement.
CATGGAGGTTCCCACTGCGCATTGCTTCTTCTTCTTGGTGTTTTATGGCGGTCGGCCACCAACTTTTTGGGGCATTACCGCCACCTACCGACCCGGGGTGCGGGCCAGTCTCCAGGCTCCCCTCTCTAACCCCGAAGCAAAACTAACTAACCTACAAAACTTCCTACAACCACAATATTTTCCCTCCCAATCATCCTCCATCTACACTATATACCCCACACATTATGCACTGCGCATTGCAGAACTCATAAAAAGCCTGTCAAGACACACAAGAACGGTGACCGGCCCTCTGAGCAAAACAACAACGACAAGAGATGTCGTTAAATTCCCCCTGCCCACATTCGACAAACAACTCAGTTCCTGAGTTTCCCCCAAATGCCACATATCAGAAGTCAGATTTCTCATGAATACTCAATGATGTACTCTGGATAAATCTGATGTTTCTCGAACACGACAAAGATGCTGGGGTTGCCCTCTGAATCGACACAGCTGTCGTAGAAGCCTTTGCCGGCGTGTTTGGCCGGAGGTCGCAGGAAGTTGCTGCTTCCCATGGTGTAGTCGCCCACCAGGATGAGAGCGACAAACATGGTCTTCTTCCGGGTGCCTTTAATACTCGCATATTTATCAGAGTACGAGGCATCTCTGGCAAAGTAGCTCCCTATACAGTAAGAAAAGTAATGGGCCATTTTAACATAAAACATGTTTAATATAAAAAGTGTATTAATACTATTACATTACATTACATTATGATTGCAGACATCTTGGTAGGCAAACTAGGAAGCTCCTACCTCCCAGTTCGGAAGTCATAAATACCACATGCCATGCATTCAAGTGCTTTTGTCAGAAACTGCTCTTGTTATTGGTCGTAAAATCGGGAATGAAAACAATATGGACAATAGAAACAAGATTTTTGAGGTGCTCGTTTTATCTGAAATCATGCAACACACAACTATGTTACACAAAACAAATGTAATCGATGTTTTAATAACCTAAGACATGAAGTGTGTTTATCAGCTCACTCCGAAATCATAGAAAGACTTTTCCATTGGTAATTCCCACGTTGTTGGACGGTTCATGTGCACTCAAATCATATTTCTGACATTTGAGACATGACTTGGAGGTGCCTAAAGACCAGGTGACTGTAATCACGTAACAGGTGATCATCATTAACACATTGGGCGCCGTGTATTGTACCCATCATTGGGTCCAGTCTGCCACCGCTGTAAGCCTATGGAGATGTTTACCTTCTTTGCAGGGCTATAACTTTTAAAATATTATAGCTATATCGACATTACTATGGCCCATTCAACATCGGGTATCTATCGTTTCGGATGTGGGAACGTTATATTTTTTCATTCATACATTGTTGTGTTAATACCGTCGAGAATATAAGTATGTTTTTAAGCTTTTCTGCTGTAATTCCAAAAACGCGAGTTATAGGCCCTGAAGCATATGATAGATTATCGATTGGCGTTTCTTTCCTATACACGCTATATTAAAAAATTCAAATGTATATGATCGGTATACATTATGCTTCATCATGCGTGAAGGAAAGGGGGGGGGGGGGGGGTCGTTTATAATTCCTTGATCGTCAGTAACGGCTTTATTTAGTATGGGTTGATACATTGTTCAGATGGATTGCCGTGAAATGAATAAACAATCGGGCTGAAAATAACGTTATATTCCTCTTACCGTTCGCTGATGAGACTGGAGGAAAAATATTCCAATTATTTGACGTCGATCTGCTAGATCCATTTCCCGTTTGTATGACGCAATAAACGCCGAAATCATATAGATTATTGCGTTTCGAAAGCGATCCGATGCACTCGAGTATTTGTCTGGACCCACGTAACAAGATATTACTGCCGGAGGGATTTCCTCTGTGCACCAGCGCCACTTCCGGTTTGGCGTGGAGTGTAACTCACCCGATCAGTCACCAGGCGGTGGTATTGAGGCGTTGCAATATCAGACAGGGTGCCGCTGCAGTCCCGGAGGGAGGCTGGATGAATTATGAATGCCATGGCGAAAAAATTGAATATTGATCCCAACAACATGTTTATTCGTTGTTGGCCTTCAACGCATGGCGGGCAATAACGAATTATCACGTGGTTGGTGTCCAGTGTGTTAAAGGAACATGCCAACATTATGGAAAATGTCTTCTCCAGAGTCAGACAAGAAGATAGATGTCCTCTCTGTGCGTTCAGTAGAAAGCCTAATACAAGCTAGCCTAGTTTAGCACAAATGAATGAAAGCGGATACGGACCAGTTAGCCTAGCTGCCAAAACACCTCTCCCGCAGTTTTAAGCTAGGCTACTGGTCCGTATCCGCTTCCGTTCATTAGTGCTAAGCTATGCTACCTTGCAGCCGGATAGCTTTCTACTGAACGCAGAGAGAGAAAATTGGTATCCATCTTCTTGTCTGAATCGGGAGAAGACAGTAAGCGCATAATGTTGGTGTGTTCCTTTAAATGACAACCATGGCCAATGAGCTGTGTCTATGGCATAACATGGACATGAGAACTCTTGTTTTGGTGTTATGTTGACAGTTGACAGTTGACATGGCTGTAAGAGGGTAATGTGGACGTACCTTTGCCATAGCTCGTGCCGTGGCTTGTGCCGCAGATCCGCCAGTCAAAGTTCTGCTCACAGATGGCATCGATTATAGACTCATCTGTTGTTCCATGGAACAAGTACCGCTCATCCACAGACTTGCCTGCACTCCTCTCCTTCATCTGTTCCTTCTGCCTGAGCACAGGGGGAGAAAAGGACAAATTGTGATAACGTTGAAAACATGTGCGAATATCACTTCAAAAACCATGTCAGGAACAAGGACCGTGCTTCCCAAAACACACCAACTCTCTAACGATGATCTCTGGTGATCACAATATACAGCTAGAGGGCGAGGCTAATCACCGACAGTATTGTGATTTAAATGGATATGTAACGTTACAGTACATAGGACTATAGATGGAAATTATAGCTTCTTGCTAAATCTGGTGCACCCATCTACAGTATTTGCAAATTATTGTCAGTAGGCCTACACGGTCCTTAAATGAAATAAACTAAAGGTGCATAAATTATGCATTACTATATTCCATCACAATAGAATATATATAGCTAGGCTACTGACATTGTGATCACTTGAAATGTGTATTTTTATTTTGTCACAATATTATTTGAAAAATATTGTGTAAAATTGAACTGTATTTCTGAGTTGCAGCACTTAAAAACATTAAATGGACTGTTATATCTTATTAAATTGTGGAAATGTATTCATTCCCACTTATTAGACACTATTTCTGATAGTAAAATGGGCGTAAAAGGCAAAATACAGAATTCTGAAATATTAAAATGGAAAAAACTGAATTTGGGAAAAGATATAATGGAATTTGGAAAATAATAAAAATGGATTTCATATGGCTCTACGTATCTGTGTGTGTCTCGCTCTCTCTCCCTCTCCCTCTCTACATCTCTCCTGAACCTATTTAATTCAAAAGGAAGACATTGATGGACAGTAGCTATAGTATAAATTATAGCTCAGTTGTAGCTGTAACAGAATAATTGTATTAACTATTAATTAACTATTATTCAATAGCGTTTCAATTATAATGAATTAAATAATTGTATAAAGAATTTTCAATGTTCTGTCATCTAATAATATATTCCATTGCCTTTCCTATCTGTATCAAAGTCAAAATGTTGGTATCATAACAACACTACAACATACAAAAGCAGCTTGACAACCGATATCCTTTGCGTCTAATAGGCATTGGCCAATTTGTAATTTTGGTGGTATGTGCTATTTGCGCAGATGTTTAGCCCTTGAATGAATGAATGAATGAAAACTTTATTTAACAGATTGCAGAATGGGTACAATACAGTACGGCTCAATACACACAATTGTTAACACTTTCAGAGCCCAAGCTTAATCTTGATTTACCGCTTGAATGCCCACCATCCACTTCAATGTTAGCGTTAATAACGCCTAATCTATGTTTATGTCTATGTCGCTTATCAATAACTCGTTTTCCAGTCAACATTGTCGAAGCGGATTGTTTTTTTTATCGGTTCATTTTCGTTTTATAGCATTTTGAAATATATATGAAAATATAAATATTCCATGATAATCGCCCTTTACTGGAATATTCTAGAATGTTGTCATTTTTCGGCCTATTTATGAATAGTTTTCAAATAAACGCTAGATTATCGATAGTATATGTGTACGTGTGCACGCTGGTGCCGCGCGCTGAAAATCGATTCTCTCAGTTCCTGATCGCTCTTACAGTCAAACAGCCATATCACATTATAGGGTAAAAGCTTATATCTCCGTGAAAACGGGTCTGATTATCCTAAGACTGGTAAAATAGATTCCTTACTTGAGATCAGATGGTATCCAAATGGATTGTTCCAATTCCTGATAGCCATTCCAAAAATCTATCCTTTTATTGATCCCACGCGTATACTGTAAAACACAGTAACCACGCTGTGCTGAGGGTCCAGCATGAAGCGGATCGGCCCCGGTTACATGCGTGAGAAGTAAAATGTGGAGTCCGGGTTTTTTTTTCTCATGCATTTTCATTGAGTCCAATCCAAAAGGGTGAATTACCATCTGTGAGACGATAGGGGGCGCTTTTTTCACATCTGAGCGCCTGGGGTGGCTGATTTACCAACGGTAGACTCGGTTGATGAAATATGAATTCAGATCGCTAATAAAAATAAAAAAAACGAGAGAAAACGAATATTCTCGTTATGGGCATTCAACCTGCGGGGGGTAAACCAGAGAATATTCGTTATGGTCATTCAAAGTGTTAAGGGGGGCAAAAGAAGCCCTGGAATTTATTTTTTACTTTCTAACCCACCTGTAATTAGAGATCTTGAGGAATCAGTCTATACTGGACATTACACAGCTTACTGTTAGCTTAATGTAGCACAATCTTGATGGGGAAACATTTGGTGAAAATCGGACTCATTGGAACCAAGTTTAGGGTCAAGTGGAGCTGTAGCGTGTGAGACAACAAGATATGTGTCTGTGTGGAGGAACAGGACAGGTGTCTGTGTGGAGGAACAGGACAGGTGTCTGTGTGGAGGAACAGGACAGGTGTCTGTGTGGAGGAACAGGACATGTGTCTGTGTGGAGGAACAGGACAGGTGTCAGGTGTCTGTGTGGAGGAACAGGACATGTGTCTGTGTGGAGGAACAGGACAGGTGTCAGGTGTCTGTGTGGAGGAACAGGACAGGTGTCAGGTGTCTGTGTGGAGGAACAGGCAGGTGTCAGGTGTCTGTGTGGAGGAACAGGCAGGTGTCAGGTGTCTGGGTGGAGGAACAGGCAGGTGTCTGGGTGGAGGAACAGGCAGGTGCCTGGGTGGAGGAACAGGCAGGTGTCTGGGTGGAGGAACAGGCAGGTGTCTGGGTGGAGGAACAGGCAGGTGTCTGGGTGGAGGAACAGGCAGGTGTCTGGGTGGAGGAACAGGCAGGTGTCTGGGTGGAGGAACAGGCAGGTGTCTGGGTGGAGGAACAGGCAGGTGTCTGGGTGGAGGAACAGGCAGGTGTCTGGGTGAGCATGAGAGTGTTACTTACCACTGAAAGACTCTCCAGAGAGAACGGTTCTGGATCCTTTTGATGCTGCTGATCTTCCTGCTCGACATGGTGTTCCTGAACAACTTCTCCACCATTGTGTACTCCTTCATAGAGCTTGACAGAGGAACCAGCTGAGAGGAGGGAGCGGAGAAAGAGGAAGGGTTGTGTACAGGGCTTGACATTAACTTATTGGCTCACCAGTCACTGTGGCTAATGGTTTTCCAAAGTCACTAGCCAGAACACTCTCACTCTCACACTCACACTAAATATCCAGTTTGTTTTTATAGTGTAAAGTTTGGCTACTTGAGACAGAGAGAGCTACTCGCACTGCGTTCCGAGAGAGAGAGAAAGAGACTCATTACGCACGATGCAAGTAAGCGTGCACTGCGTTCCGAGAGAGAGAAAGAGACTCATTACGCGCGACGCAAGCAAGCACGCACTGCGTTCTGAGAGAGAAAGAGACTCTCATTACGCACGACACAAGTAAGCGCGCACTGTGTTCCGAGAGAGAGAAAGAGACTCTTCACTAAAACTCTAAAACGGTCTACCGGCCAAAGTGGCTGGTAAGAGTGACGGAGTTACACGCCACTGCCGAATTCTACCCGCATTTGGTGGGTGTTAATGTCAAGCCCTGGTTGTGTGTATATGTGTGAATTATGTATTCAATCATTTGGAAGAAAAAGAACACTTGGCTGATACCTTGTATGTAGATCCAGGTGCAGGGAGGGCGGCCTCGTCCCAGTGAGACGGGACGGCCACAGCTGTGCAGGACGAAGCGGAGCCCTCGGATGCCAGACTACCACGGCGGAGACAAAGGCACACAGTTCAGTGAGGGTGGATTGCGTTAACAGTCAGAGATTGACTAATCTTTTTCAGGTGACTGAGACCTACAGTAGAGACATAAATAACTACTAACTTAATCCCACTGCTCAGGGGGTCGTTGATAAATAATATCCCCTTTATGTTAAGATTTTCAAATGTATTAAAGAAATTATGAACACTTAACGACTTTTTCAATCAATGTTTTTTTACTGTCTTTACTGCTATGTACTATGAAACTATGTCTACACTACTACCTACTATGTACTATGCTACCATGTCTATACTATTACCTAGGGCTGTCCCCGACTAAGGATTTGGATGGTCGACTAGGATTGGCCAAAATGTGCTGTGGGGATCGACTGAAGGCGTCTTGTCCTCTGCAAAAGCATGCAATTGGTCCACTGATGGATACATCTTGATATTTGTCTAGTAGTGTGTTCATTAGATGGGTGAAATCCTCTTTCAGTGCCTCTGTGTCTGTTTTCGTAGGCAGTTAGCCTCTGGTATGCGTGCCATTAGCGTTAGCCACGCTTCTATGCCTCTTTTCTTTTGAAAAAAATTATATATAAAAAAAGAAAAAAAATATATATATATATATATTTTTTTTTATTATATTCGACTAAGAGGTTGGCCAGTCGACTACGGCCCCTTCCGACCGATTAGTCGACTAATCGATTAATAGGGGTCAGCCCTATTACCTACTATGTATTATATCTATACTACTACCTACTATGTACTATGCTACCATGTATATACTACTACCTATTATGCTACTATGTATATACTACTACCTACTGTACTATGTACTATACTAATATGCCTAATATTACCTACAGTATGTACTATGCTATTATATCTATACTATTACCTACTATGCTACCGTCTATACCAGGGGTTTCCAAACTTTTCTGGCCGCGACCCCCAAATAACGGTGTCAGAGAGCCGCGACCCCCACTATTATAGGAGGTATAAAAAAACATTTAATATCTTAATTTTTTTTTAATAAATGGAAATGTATAGTTGAAACATGCAAACATTCAAACGCACACACACATTGCATTGCACAAGCATTGGAGGCTTTTAACCAGGGCCGGACTGGGGAAATCATTCAGGCCAGGACATTTTTTGTTACAAAGACTTCATTTCCTGCATTCTGGTGCAGGAATTTTTTTATTTGTACCCTTTAAATGCCAGTGTTTGTGATGGCATCACAAATTATTGTTAAAAAACAGGCTAGCATATGTATGATTAGCAACAACACTGATTTTGATGGATTTTCAGTTTTTTTTGTAATGTCAGATTGAAAAAAAATAGAATATTTTATTCAACTTCAGCCCTGATCACAACACCACATATTCATTTTATAATTCTAACCCTTTAAATGCCAGTGTGTGTGATGGCATATATTTGCAATATATCAAATGCAAAGTAGATTTTTCTGGGGGGGATTATTACAGGCTAGCATGTGTCAATGATTAGCAACATTCCCTCCACCAATCACATGCGGCTCCCTTTGTGTGTGTGTGAGAGCAAGAGAGAGAGAGAGAGAGATAGTTCTCCAACTTGTGTGAGTTGCAGTGATCTCCTGGTTGTTCCCCACCTAGGTTATCCAACTATTGCGCTGCTGCAACTAGAAACACTGGCCTGGCCTGCTTCCAAGTTCAGTGGCCTGACTGCATAAACAAAAAAAATCATCTGGCGACCCCCCCCCGCGGCGGCTCGCGACCCCCACTTTGGGTACCCCTGGTCTCTATACTACTGCCTACTATGTACCATGCTACCATGTCTATAATATTACCTACTATGTACTGTGCTACTATGTCTATACTACTACCTACTATGGTACTATGTCTATACTACTACCTACTATGTACTATGCTACCATGTCTATACTACTACCTACTATGTACTACACTACTATGCCTATACTACTACCCACAATGTACTATACTACTATGCGTATAATACTACCTACTATGCTAATATGTCTATACTACTATGCACTCAAGAGTGTATCACTCAAGTTCGGTGTAGCCCTACTGCTGACATGTTGTACACAATTTGTACGTCGCCTTGGATAAAAGCGTCAGCTAAATGACTGAATGTAAATAATAAGGAGAATACCTCTTCAGCTTAGCCTCCACATCCTGAGCTGACACAAAGCGTGGCCTCCTCCTGACCACTCTTTTGGTTTTGTGATGTGCATTCTGCTGGTACATCCCTGAAACGGAGGTTATAATTAGATAAGCTAGATCAGGGGTGCACAAACTTTATGACATAGAGGGCCATGGACCAAAATGTAACGGAGGCGTTGGGTCATGGGCCAAATAATGCACTGGACATTGATCATTTAATAAAGGTGACAGGGTCTCAGGTCTAGTTTCATTGTATTTGTACCTTGTGCAAATCCCTCCTCAGATTCTTAAATTGCATCAAAACAGATTATCTAATAATTCTCTGGAACCATTTTGAGGACCAAATGTAATGCTGTGGAAAGTCACCCTTTCCCTAACCCTAACCCTCTAGGGTTAGACAATGACACATTGGCAAAGATACCAGTGGATATATGTGGTGTAGCCTACCTTTGAAGTGGAGAATGTACTTGTGCTTGCCCACACTAAAAGGGATCTCAGTCTCTGTGTCTTCTAGATAGGCGTTCTCCAGAGTCTGAGAAGTGACTCCAGCAGACTTGTCGCCACCGGCCTGCAGGGAAAACATGATCACATGAACACTCCATCCAAGTCACAATGGAACTAAAGTCCAAACAAACACGCCAAATCTAGTTACAGTACAACCAAATCTTTCCCATAGATCCTTCGGTTGTTTAGTGGTGGTGGCCAGCCAGTTAATGCATTACTTTATCAGTTTGTGAGATCTATTCGTGGTGGGTTTGTCTGATATTGTGGTGGGCTGCCTCACACTAATAAATCACAGCACTTGTGTGATTGTTCGGTAACTTTTTTCAATAAAATTACCATGTTTTCACCAGCTATCAGTGTCAGAGATGTTTGAAACGGGGGCTACTTCATGTCCTGGGTCTGATTATCACTAAGACTATGGGGCGACAGTGGCTCAGGAGAGCTGTAATCGGAAGGTTCCCGGTTGCATTCCAGCTCCTCCCGGCAGTGTGTCAAAGTGTCCTTGAGCAAGACACTTAACCCCTAGCCACTCCCAATGAGCAGGCCCGCCGTCTGTGTGTGAATGTGTGAGTGAATGGGTGAATGTGAGGCATAAGTTGTAAAGCACTTTGGATAAAAGCGCTATATAAATGCAGTCCATTTACCATTTACTATTCCTCACTCAGTAATACAAACTCACCTCAAGTCCGTACTCCAACCACACCCCATCATCGTTCCAGTACCACACCCACTGTGTGGTGAGGATGAAGTTGGGGGGCTTGGAGACCGAGGAGGCGGTGGACAGGCGACGGACCGGAGACCCTTCATAAACCATTGTCAGGAAGTTAACAGACTTATTACCGCGGGATGGAGATCTGAGAATAAAGGTAGACCAACCATGGTCATTGTGTGAGTGTCTGCAGATTTACAAGTTTAATAATACATGTTTGAATAATGCAATGACAATAGTGTGTGATAACAGATACTAGGGCTGGGCGATATTATATAAATATCGGGTACAGGTCATTAACGATACACTTTTTAAATGTATCGTGGATATCGTGATGTTTTGCCCTCACGTTAGAGGCCGCCGCGGCTGAGATGAGACTTACAAGCGCAGTGCTAAATGCTTTCCTCTCCCTCTCGCCTCTCCCTCTCGCAGAAAAAAAGTCAGTCACACACACACACTTGCCCAGATTACGTCATCTACACGAACATACACGCACGCAAGCGCACACACCTAGCCAGAACAGAGAGGCGGTGGCTCGGTGCCACAAGATGAGTGACCAAGGCGAAAACGAAAGCAAGGACTCTACCATAGAATTAATTCCAAAAAAGGGTTCTACATCAGTGATATGGACCTGGTTCGGCTACACGCGAACAGACGTGAGTCAAAGCACCATTCTGTGCAAACTTTGTAAAGCTAAAGTCGGGGCAACGGGAGGAAACACTACCAATATGCCGAAAGCATTAACAGGGCTCCAGAGTACGACTGTTTTGGTCGCAATTCAGTGCAGTGCGACTGGATGTTTTCCCTTGTCGCACTGGTGCTGTCTGTCTGTCTGTCTGTGTGTGTAGCGTCTTTTTCCCCGTGGCCATGTGTGTTCTAAAAAAAAAAATCTCTGCCTTTGATTGGCTATAACACGTGCATTCTACAAGGACCAGCCCTGATCTGCCTCTGATTGGCTCTGATCATCACCCTGAAATTCGTATTGGCTGAATGACAAATAAACAAAATAGCCATGTCAGCATCAACTTTCCAAATTGAAAGGATAAATGTCTCATACTGGTTTCATAATACAACGTTTCCAAATGGACGTTTGGATTAAACAAAGTGTATGCAGTGATGCTTTCACAGCGGAACACAAGCTGCTTAACGTTACAGGTATGTTATGCATGTTAATTAAGCCATGTAACGTTAGAGCGCAGCCCTTTAGCTTGCTAACGTTAAGATAGCAGGAGCCGTCGGCCAACAAAGCTGTTTCAACAAATGTATACACAAAATGGATTATCATTCAAACGTATTCAACCCTCCCGTGACAAGTAAGTAGGTAGTCTACTACTCAACCGCAGCAATGTGCGCTATGTGTAAGGCTGACCTTCGAAGCTTTTTTTGGCAATCGAAGCTTCGGGGCCGAGCTTCGATTTTAATTCGAAGCTTCGAAAAAAAAAATATATATATATATATATATATATATATATATATATATATATATTAATTATTAATATGTTGTGAGACTTGGTAAACTTTGTTGTTTTTAAATGTGCTCTATAAATAAAGTGGATTGGATTCATTAATTAAGTAGCCCCTTTCGTGACTGTGACGCAGCCAACAAGGTTTCACTCGGCTGCGCTGCCTGGGTGCAGTGGGGCTGCTCTCACAGCCAACGACATGACATTACATAATTATGTTGCAACCTTCATCTATCAAGCAAACAATTATATTATATTTAATTTATAATTATATCAGACAATGCACCTACAAAAGCAGATGATTACAATTAAATTAGCCAACACATTAGTCATAGCAGCATAGGCATAGCCTTATTAATGTTTTGTGTGGCGTCGCCGTCGTGTACTTGGAGATGCATTTTGGAGGCAAAAAATAATAATAATATTTTTTTTACACTTCGATTTTTTTTTTATGTTCGAAGCTCATCCCATCGAACCAAGCTTTGAAGCTTCGAAGTATTTAAGACAGCCCTAGCTATGTGCCTAAACTTTGCTAAAGTCAAGACTCAACAGTACGCTGGTTTGAGGCGTGGACGGAAGTGGGAATTTTTCAAAATAAAATACCCGAAAGACTATTACATGATTGCTGTTTCCGGCTGGTCCATCATCTTGAAAACACAATGTATTTGCCCATTGCCCATTTCTAAATCGTCTCGTTTAAAACAATTAAAGCATCAACATTTGCATGGTGTACCTTTCTGTGCGTATTCATATAAAATAATTAAATAAACGCTGAATTTGATTTCAACCAAAAATGCAACAAATAATGTTAGTGATAGAAGGGAACTCATTTTGTGCAAAAATGGAAAGCTTTCCAAATGTTCATGAGGTAGAATTGTTACAATAGCCGATAATCCATTTTCCCAAAGATAAATCCCTATACGGGTGGACCTCGCAGGTGGTCCAAAGTGACGTCACTCAGACTACACCTCCCTATTTAGGAGGAAATTGTTTGCATGATTAAAATGATGGTTCGAAAAACCCTGGTGAATGTTCGAATCCAAAAAACAGGCTTGGGGACAGCTCTAACTGGAGCTGAGCTGAATGTGTTAAAATAGACATAAAAAAGTGAAGGATTAAAGTGTAACTGTAATTGTAGAAGCAGAAACCGACTTGGTGGATTTGTATTGCTAGAATATCAAAATATCAGAATATCATATCGTTTAGACTAGTGTTTGAACACTAGGGGGCTCACCACCTCCATTACAGCCCCACTTCTATAAGTAACCTAGGTGATCACTGCAATCTCATGCACCTGCCGAGGATTTACTTTCAAACCTGTCTCACTGTTGGAACTGCTTATCCGTAAACAAACAATTGACAACTGGGCCCTGTTCCTCGTACCTGGCTAACTGAGTTAGCCAGATAATTTTCAGCATAGCTTGACTTAAGCCAGACATTTCCGTTCCCCGACGTCGGATTGTCTATGGCAACAGATCAGAAAGTTTGAACCTGGTTGAGGGCAGAGTTTAGTTCAGTTAGCTGGATTCACAGCTAGATCCCATTATACCATTCTGAATTATGTTGTTGTGCTTCGTTCTTCTAGAGGGGGCTTTTGAAATGTAAAATAATATACCTAAGATGCTGATAATAAATCACATTCAGCCTATAGATATACTTTGTCCTAAGTATTTATACGGAGCTCGGTGTCGCGATACACTGCATGTGGTTATTTTAATAACGGTGCATTGCAAATGTGAATCCCGCAGGGATATTTTTAATGAATGAAACCTATCGGGCGTTTGGCTCGGATTAGTTTAATATTCTTCGCTGTGTATTTCAAGCATACATTGAAGCGTCTCTGCGTGGATTGTGGATATGAATTATGAGGAATCTGAATCTGTGGATTGTTTAATTGTATCACTGTCACTGTGACAGTCACACGTTATTGTGATATTGTAACTGGGTTTAAAATATGAGGAGATGCGCTGTTTGATGGATTTGATGACGTGACGTGACTTGATAAATTGAATGAGCCTTTGACGTTTTTGAGAATGAATTTGAGAAAATGCATTTATCTTTTCAAGCACTGTTATCTGATGATGAACATGAGGTGTCACTGGTATAAACCAAAGGTTAATCAATTCAATGCATGTATGGATGATTTCCAAAACAGATTAAAACCTTGATTAATAGTGTAACTGCAAGCCTCCCTCCAAGCCTCTCTTTGGGAACCATGGATTTATATAGTACATAATACCTAAGCACATACAGTACAGATATCCTCATAATATAATTCGTATCAATTAGATATACTATTTGGGCTTGTTTTTATCCTTATTCTGAAAGAGTTGAACTAATTATTTTCGCTAGCAAGATCTCATTTGATTATTCATTCCATTAAGCCTACTGCCAGCAGGCACATTTAAAGAAATATAATCTGATTGATTGGGGTAATGAGGGACTTAAAATGAGCCTATAGATTATGCATTTAACTTCTCGGCGAGGCTATTGAGCCGTACTGTATTGTACCCATTCTGCAATCTTGTTAATAAAGTTTTAAATCAATCAATCAATCAATGCGTTGGAAAATCAGGATTTCTGCGATCTACACCTGCTGTCTTTTCAGGTGAGGCGGCCGCGTGCAATTATCCTGAGTATCAAGTCTGGTTCGAATTAACAAGACTGAATCCACCTTCGAGGAACAGGGAAAGCCTGGATTCAAACATCGGGTTAATTGAATCTGGATAATGGGACTTTTGATCGACTTAGTTGAACCAGGTACAGGGAATAGGGCCCTGTTCTGTTCAACATCATCATACTATCATTCACCTTTGGACAACAATAAAACCCTGTAAACCGTACCAGCTGCAACTTGGACATTCAACTCATTCAACATCCACAACTTTGGTACTGAGTAGAGAAGTAATTGCGGGTGCATCGTGGACGCCTGTCAGCACACCCAGGAATGACAGTCGGCCACTACAGTAATACAATGTTATTTTTTACAATAATTTACATAACATCTTAAGAAATTACTAATGTGTATGGAAACTGACAAAAAAGGTAATGGCAAAGGTAACGCTTAAAATGTATTATTGCAGTGGCAAAAGGCGCAGTGGACATTTTTGGGTGCACCTAAATTATGTGCTGCACCTAAATGAAAAAGTTAGTCTGGAGCCCTGATTAAGTTGCGCGGTAGCCCTACTACCTCGAGTGTTTTAAAACCACAGCCAAAACAGACGACGCTAACTACATAATTTGCCAGCAGCAGCATCCCTTATGACAAGAAGAGCAAGCGATGGAGGGAGATCACAGATGCGGTAACGTTCGACATAGGAAAGGACATGGTTCCATTGACAACCGTGGAAAAGACAGCGGAGCCAATGTTGTCAAAGCCTTGGCTTTGAACAAGTGGACTCGACTACAGTGTTTTGGGCACAGGCTTCACCTGGCCATTGGTAAGTGGAATAGTTCATATAAATGTATGCAAAAGCATTCGATTACCAGTTATAAGCTACTAGTTTGTAGATTTACATAAAAAATATCAGTATTTATATCTAATGTAACAATTAAAGAAAAATTAGTCGTCATGTGTGAGTGTGGTCGTTCATTTATTTTTAAACAGTCAAACGTTTTTTAATAAGATAAGTACTATGTATGCCCTCTGTTATATTTGCCCTACAATAAATAGTTACAATAAATAATCTAATAATCTAAATCTAATCTACCGTACTTTTCGCACTATAAACCGCACCTGACTATAAGCCGCAGCAGCTAAATTGAATGATGTGTACATATATAAGCCGCACTGGACTATAAGCCGCAGGTGTTTTAATGTTTAATTACCATATGTAATTACCATTGGGACACAATACTGTCGGACAAATAACAAGAATTAACTCATTTACAAGTTGTATTAAGTTTAGCAAATAAGGGAACAGATAAATAACATTTCAATGCAGTCAAAAAAGCAATATTTTGATTTTTTTTTTGGTCTTTTTCCCCCTCCATTTTCCTCCGATTTTCTCCCATCCCAATGTTAGTCGTATGCCAATTCCCAGTCCCTTCCTGGTCGCTGCGCACTTACCCCCCACAGTCAGATCATCTGGGAGAGTGGAGGCTACCACGTGCTTCCTCCGACACACGTCCAGCCAATCACTGCTTCTTTTCACCTGGCAGCGCGGATTCTCATCGAGAGGGCGTAGCGTGTGGGAGGACCACACTATCCCCCTCGAGTCCTATCCGCGCTTAGCAGGCGCCCCGACCGAACTGTAGGAGTCGCTGTTTACAACGACCCGGACCCACCCCGCCAGCTTCTCCCACCCTCTAATACAGCCAATTGTATTAGTGCAGACGGCCAGCCAAGCTGGTGACAACCCCGGAGCTGTGAGCTGGATTCGAACAGGCGAATCCAGCTCACAGCTCCGGGGCTGGTGACGAACGCAATCTCCGCTCGGCCACCTAACCGCCCTGCAATATTTTGATTTTAACATTTTTGGGTTTGGTCACATCGAGTCACATATAAGCCGCACCGTTATATAAGCCGCAGGGTCGAAAAATGGGGGAAAAAGCCGCGGCTTATAGTCCGAAAAGTACGGTAATATATAATCTAAAAAAACGAAAGGCTAAAATGCTAAATATATAATCTAATAATCCAATCATCTAAATCTAATATATAATATAAAAATGCTAAATGCATGAGTCTTTTGTCTTTAATGTTAGTTTGCAAACTCAAATACTGTCTTGGTAAGCCTCATAATGAATTGTTTGGGGGAAAAAGGAAAAACATTGTGATGTGTATCGTGTATCGCCGAAAGGTCCGAAAATATCGTGATATCATATTTAGGTCATATCGCCCAGCCCTAACAGATACTACCTTCCTGGTCAACAATACCGTTGTGTTTTCAATAACACTTTACTTGGGAGCTCTGCTTGTGAGGGATTATGAAAGAATGAACCCTTTCACTACCACACTACCAAATGGTTAACCCTTTCACTGCAGCAATAGACACATAGCCACATGACAAAGGGTTAACCCTTTCACAACCACTACAGGTTAACCCTTTCACTACCACACTACAGGTGTGTGTGTGCCATGCTCAGATCGGCAAGCACTTGTAATCTCATTGTGTGCTAAGGTTCTAGGGTCTGACTGCATATCTAATAACAATCCCATAACAGTTTTTTCAGATTCATACAGTTTTGCTAAATTTTTTATTTTATTTTTTATCCACTTTTTCTCCCATTTTCTATTTTTCTCCCATCCCAATTTCGTATCATCCAATTCAACCCTCCCCTGTCTCGAACGCTGTTTCTTGCCTCCCACAAGCCGGCTGCAATGTGGACTAAGTGATACATAGCACGAGTCCCCTCCGATACTCGAGGTAACAGCAGTTGCATCTTTTCACCTGCGCGGCACGATCTTTCAGTGTCAGGGGTCTGCGCTTTGGAGGGGCGCCGCCCCCATCGCTTCCTGATTCTACTGCGCAGGCGCATCAACCGACCTGTAGGAGTCGCTGTCCACAACGCCCGATCCCCACCTATCAGTTTCCCACCCCCTAATACTGCCAATGTGTATTAGTACGGACGACCAGCTAAACTGAAAGCAATGTGGAGCGCTGGGCTCGAACAGGCAAACCCAGCGTCTCCAGTATTCGTGGTGAGCGCCTTGCCCACTGCACCACGTAGCGTTTTGCAACATTTGTTGAAGACTGGTTGTACTGAGTGCTCTCAGGTGTGTGCGTGTGCGTGTGTGTGTGTGTGTGTGTGTGTGTGTGTGTGAGAGACATTTCCTGTCCCTGCAACCATGTCTAGGGGCCATTGCTATAAATAGCATGTTCTTAGTTAACTTGCCTGGTTAAATTAATTAATTAATTATGTTATGAACCTTGGTTCGAGAGTCAGAAATCCTAACCAGTCATTGGTCAACTGATCAGTGGCGCTCGTGTCTTGTTCAGGGTAACAGTACGCTTTCTCAATGTCCTCCGCGTCGGGCAAGTCCTTCCAGGTCACTCCATCGCTGTCGAGGACCTGCCACTTGTAAGGCAGGTGGTGGTGGACACGGACACACTTCTCTGGTAATAGAATTATGGTATAAATTGACACAAGCAGAGGCACACAGACATTCTCTCTCTGGGCGACTACGGCACCTTTAACATTTATTCTAGTGTGATGGGCAACTAGCCTAGAGTACCTTTAACATTCATTCTATTGTGATGAGTGACTATGGTACCTTTAATATTCATTCTAGTGTGATGAGTAACTAGTGACTACGGTACATTTAACATTCATTCTAGTGTGATGAGTGACTACGGTACCTTTAACATTCATTCTAGTGTGATGAGTGACTACGGTACCTTTAACATTCATTCTAGTGTGATGAGTGACTACGGTACCTTTAACATTCATTCTAGTGTGATGAGTGACTATGGTACCTTTAACATTCATTCTAGTGTGATGAGTGACTACGGTACCTTTAACATTCATTCTAGTGTGATGAGTGACTATGGTACCTTTAATATTCATTCTAGTGTGATGAGTGACTATGGTACCTTTAAAGCTGCAGTGTCTGCGGAGGAAATAGAGGCAGATTTCGTTCCTGTCCGTCTCGCTGATGGAAGTGGTGGCAGCTGGAGGAAGTAAAAGGGACGACATCAGGCACCTGCCTACATCTGCGATCTACTGCGTCCATACACCACGAACAGATCGCTCAGGTCGTCTGATCAGGGCTTGCTGGCTGTCCCCCGGTCTAGATTGAAGACAAAAGGGGACCAAGCCTTCGAAACCGTGGCCCCCAGGCTATGGAATGCTCTGCCCTTGGACCTTAGATCTGTGGTCTCGGTAAACACCTTTAAAAAGCAGCTAAAGACTGTCCTGTTCAAACAGGTGTTTGGCAAATTATGCTCTGTGTAAATCTTCTATGTCTTTTTATCCGTTTTGGTTTTCCTGATCTTTCACGTTTTTAATTATTTTCTTTTACCATGCTGCTATCTTTGCACTTTATTGATGTTTTTACTATGTGAAGCACTTTGTGACCCTGGTCAGTGAAAGGTGCTATATAAATAAACGTTACTTACTTGTTTACTTATTTACTTACTTACATGCACACATGGAGACGTGTGTGTGTAAACACCAGTGGTGGAAAGTATTTTTACTAAAGTATAATTTTGAGCTACTTGTACTTTTGAGTATTGAGTATTTTCATTTTAGGGAACTTTGTACTTTCACTCCACTACATTTCAAAGGAAATATTGTACTTTTTACTCCACTACATATATCTGAACCCATCGGCTACTAGTTATTTTGAAGAAAAAGATTTTGCATAGAAAACATGGCAAGAATTGATGAAGATTATGTACTTTCACATTTGAAGCCTGTCAACTTCAGAGTTGTTGAACGTAATCAGAGCAGCATAACTGGACCACATACTACTTTAACCTTTAGAGGTCAATGGTTCAAGGTTTGAATGCTCCAAAGCACTGGAATACACAAACATCATGTAGAACGCATACTTTTACTTTTGATACATAAATACATTCAATATCAAATACTTCTCTACTTTTACTTAAGTAGGATTTTGAAGGAAGACTTTCACTTTTACCAGAGTACTATTTTATATGGGTATTTCTACTTATACTTAAGTAAAGGAACTGTGTACTTCTTCCACCACTGGTAAACACATACATTTTTACACTAGTTTGATCAGTATGCGCAGGGGACATATTATGGAAAATGTGTTTTGCTTATAGTCTTTGTATGGATTTGACATTATGAAATGTTATTTAGGAGCTGGGGGGGGGGGGGGGGGGGATTGACATAGGTACTCCTTGCTGTTGCTGACCAGGGGTTTGAAGACTTCAGATTAACAAACCAAAACAAGCTCCTCAGAAATATTGATCATTGTGATGTCACAAGGGGGGCATAAGCAATTATTTTGATTTAATTAATTAGCTGTGGCTTTTCAGCCCAGTTTGGAAACCGTTTCTTACTCTTGGGTGTAGGGTAGCAGGGAATATAATGATGTATCTAAGATTTGGTTTGAGCTACAGCACAAGAGAAGAAAGAAGTGCTGGAATAGGACTGTCCCCGACTAAGGATTTGGATAGTCGGCTTTGATTGGCCGAAATTAGCCGATAGTCAACTATTAGTCGACTATGAAAAAAAGAAAATGTGAAAAGAAAAAAGTATATATATATTTTTTTTTTTATCATTCCATTTGGGCTGTGGGGGGTGCTTAATATCTAAGGAGTCGACGGAAGGCTTCTTGTCCTCTGCAAAAGCATGCAATTGGTCCACTGGTGGATACATCTTGATATTTGTCTAGTCTAGTGTGTTCATTAGATGGGTGAAATCCTCTTTCAGTGCCTCTGTGCCTGTTTTCTTAGGCAGTTAGCCTCTGGTATGCGTGCCATTAGCGTTAGCCAGGCTTCTAGGCCTCTTTTCTTTTGGAAAGAATAATAAAAGAAATCTTAAAAAAGAAAGAATTATTATTATAATAATAATTTTTATTTTTTATTTTTTGCATTAGACTAAGAGGTTGGCAGTCGACTACGGCTCCTTTCGATCGATTAGTAGTCGACTAATAGGGGTCAGCCCTAAATATAAGTAATTGAAATAGTTGCACAGATTCAAGGAAGTTGTATAAAATTGGTGAAAACATACGTAATTATGTCCCCCCCTTTAAAGATATGTATTTCTTATATCGTACCGGAAACCGCAGTAGCTGGTCTCTCTTGGTGACCCAAGATGATGAAGTTGTTCCTGTAGATCTTGAAAAGGTTTCCAAGGTTCTTGGGGCTGAATCCTCTGCCAGTGAGAATCTTCATGACGTGATCGTCAAGCGTATGGGCCCTCTTACACGCAGGCCCAAACTTACAGTCGCCTTGGACAAGATGCAGGCAGAGGTGAAGGTTGGTACAGGTGGTCGTGAACCTACAGGAACCGTGTTCGCCGTTGCCCTTGTTGTAATGCAGACAAATCTGAGGTAGACAATAGAAGGACGGAAATGTTTTTAAATCTCAAATAGAAATGAGGGGCGACTGGGTGGCGTAGCGGAGATTGCGCTCGTCACCAATGCAAGAGACTCCGGTCTCGACTCCCCGAGTCAGCGTTGCCTCCGGCTTGGGCCAGTCGTCATACTATCTCAATTGGCAGAGGTAGCGGGTGGAAAGTCGATGGGTGGGGATTGGACGTTGTGGACAGCGACTCCTACAGGTCGGTTGGGTGATGCCTGTACAGCAGAGACAGGAAGTATCGGGGGCAGCGTGAGCCTCCCACGCGTTACTCCTCGCCACTGAGAGTCCGCGCTGTCTGGTGAAAAGATGCGTCAGGCTGCGTCCTCGTGTACCGGAGGGGACACGTGATGCAAGGCTTCTATCCTCACTACAACCGACCAGTGGGAGGCATAGTCTAGCAACCTTCAAGACAGGGGAGGGCAGAATTGGCAATATGAAATTAGGATGGGGGAAAAATAGAAAAATAAGGAGAAAAAGTGGATAAAAAAAATCTCAAATAGAAATGGTAGGGGTGCGACGATCTCAATACATAATCTAACATCACACATACAACGTGTCAGAATTTCACATTTAAAAGTTCATTTTGAAGTTAAAAAAACACATTTTTGACTGGAAGGGACCTTTAACACATTCAGGGCCATTCTATTTCCCCATCTAGCTATAGCACGGCCAGGTTTTCATTACATAGTTTCACTGTGCGTCACGTTGTTTGTAGAGCTAAATCTATATTTTATATTATAGCTATGGATACAATACCATGGTAATTTGACAGTACAGTAACTATCTTCCGTTCAAGATGCAAATGAGAATAAATGTTTTCATGAATATGTTCATGCGTTATCCCGTGGTGAATAGGAGTATAATTTCAGAATGATCCGGGCTAATTCCTGGGAGGCTGGCTATAGGGCGCAACGTGAATTCTACTAAAACCATTGGCGTTTCGTCCCTGGACACGCTATTATTTTCAAATCAAATGCATATGATAGGTATTATGTTTCATCATGAATGCATGAAAGGGGGGGGGGGGTCGTTTCTGATTAATTGATTGCCAATAACGGCATTCATTATTACCACAACACACGCCGATCAGGGGGATGGGTATGAAAACCATGCACGATCAAGCTGAAATTGACGTCAAGATTGTCCTTACCTGTGATCGGTGGTATTCCAAAAATAATAGGGGTGGGAATCACCAGTTTCATCATGATACGATACGATATCGATTCTTTGGACAACGATACGATATTTGCCGATATCACAAAGTCTCTCACGATACAATACGATACGATTAGATTCAGGTGCCTGCGATCGATATGAGATGATATCATATGCCCATTTAACACAATCAGTAACATTTAGATCAACAAAAAAAAGTAATGAAAATATCATTTGACATTTGTATTTTTGAGCTCTTCCAGACATTTAAAGGAAAATCAATCTATTGTTTTTAATACAAATAGACCTCCTGTTCACTGTAAAGTGCCATGTTTTTATATATTGAGCTTTAAACTTTAAGCAAAATTTTTTGGAACTCAAAACTCACAACCTACCTCTCCCAAACCGTTCCTACAACAATTTGTTGATGTTGCATGATCATGTATAGGCCTACATTTATTATGTATTATATTGTTTATGTTTAAATAACATTTAAACATCAAACTCCTCTGACCTCATCTGGTCTTTCC
Source organism: Notolepis coatsorum (assembly GCF_963971535.1). Lineage (NCBI taxonomy): Eukaryota > Metazoa > Chordata > Actinopteri > Aulopiformes > Paralepididae > Notolepis > Notolepis coatsorum. Next base: position 36,506,368 of record NC_140182.1, on the reverse strand, counting down.
AAAGACGCGCGCACACACACACACACAGAAAGGGAGAATGCTATGCTGTAACATCTACACACACGGAGCTACTGCTGTTGTTCTTGGGCGGATATGAGACTCGCCACAGGATTTTCAAAATAAGAGTATCGATATGAATCGATCTTATTACATCGCATCGATCCGATTCGATTGTTGATAATTACATCGATGTATCGATCTGGATCGATGTATCGTCCCACCCCTAAAAAATAATATTCCAATTATTTGATCGCCATCTGGTCCATCCTATGCCCATCTGGTCCACAACATAACCCACCACAACATATGGATCGGGGGTCCCGAAAACGATTCAATGCGATCGAGTGAAGCCCTAGGTTTCCCATTACTAGAAAAGTCTGTCCGGAGACATTCGAGTGTAGCACCTGGTCTGGAACAGGGTTTACTGCACTCTCGATACTGCCTACTAGCAGGATCTGGCCGGTACTGCACCTTCGGAGTCCCAGTATGCCTTTTAACACTTTGGACGCCGCAGCGATATGCGTGATGTGTTGTTAAAAGCGCGACGCTCTAAAGTATAGGAATATGTGGCGGTGTTTGCAGGGCTATAACTATATTCTATATTATAGCTATGGATACAATACTATGGCCCATTTGACATCGACTATCTATCGTTCAATATGTGTTAAAGAAATCATTTTTTCATCCATACATTCCCGTTTTATACCGTGGTGAATATGACTATAGTTTTAGAATAATCCCAGAAAACTACGATATGCAGCAATACGTGCAATTCACTAAAAACTTTGCCATTTCTCGCCTGTACACGCTACTATTTTGAAATAAAAATCATCATGAATGCATGAAAGGGTGGGGGGGGGGGGGTAGTTCTTTGATGCTTTGATCGTCACCAACGGCACACGTTGTGGAGTAAAATACACACATATTGTGATCGAAGTGAAATCATGGTTGGATCACAGCAGGATTGATACCATATAGGCCTTACCTTTACTAGGATGTACCCCAAAAAGAGTATTCCAATTATCTGATCGCGAGTCCCAGTATTGGTGTCGATCGTGTCGCCAACATAATCCGCCACACATCATGGATCGGGAGCAATTCACGCTTCTCAATCCGATCGGGACAACCGGTCCCCTTGTCCGACCAATAGAAATCCGACCGGAGACCTCTGATCGACCCACAGGCAAAGATATCATGTTTCAAAGGGTGCTCGATACTGCCACCTGGGTGGATGCGGCCGGTATTGCACATTGGCATTCTCAGAATGATTCCCCATGTTAACCCAGATGTCCGTGTGCCTGTAATGAATGGAAATATCAAATAAAAGAAATAACGATGAAAACCCGACTATACTCGGGTTTGGCGCCCAAGCGTCAGCGAGTTAACCCGACTATCATCGGGTCTGGCGTCCAAAGTGTTAAAAGGCAACATACAGGTCCCTGACATTGAATAGGATATTAAAATCAAAAAAAGGGAAAACTAACCGTTAACCGTTGCCGCCCAATAACGTATGTATACGTGAATGGCCCTGAAAGTGTTAAGAAGAGAAAAGTGAATATAAGATGTGAGGCATCAGCAGCAAGAATGGGCAAACTGTAGGACCCCGACACTTGTTTAAAGTTTCTTAGTTAACTAGCTTGCTAACACATAGCTAACATTAGCTTACTAACAACTAACTTGCCCCATCATCATTTTAGTTCCAAACTATTGCCATAAACGTTACTTTTCCTCCCTCCTGTGGTGTGTCTAACCTGCAGATATTGACAGTATATTGTTTGTCAATATATCTTGCTCTCTGGTAGACGCAGGGTGCTACAATAATCCTTTCACATGCCGATATTTCATGTTTTTAACTATAGCTAAAGGCATTTTTTTTTGTCTACCTTTTTCTCCCATTTTCAATTTTTCTCCCATCCCAATTTCGTAACGTCCAATTCTACCCTCCCCTGTCTCGAACGCTGTTAGGCCATGCCTCCCACAAGCCGGCTGCAATGTGGACGAAGCCTTACATCACGTGTCCCCTCCGGTACTCGAGGAAGCAGCCGTCGCATCTTTTCACCTGCACAGCGCGATCTCTCAGTGTCGGGGGTCTGCGTGGGAGGGACACGCCGACCCCGTCACTTCCTGATTCTGCTGCGCAGGCGCACCAACCGACCTGTAGGAGTCGCTGTCCACAACGTCCGATCCCCACCAATCAGCTTTCCCACCCCTAACACTGCCAATTGTGTTAGTATGAACGACCAGCTAAGCTGATAGCAATGCGGAGAGCTGGGCTCGAACCCAGCGTCTCCTGCATTGGTGGCGAGCACCTTGCCCACTACACCACCTAGCTAAAGGCATTTTGTTAGGTTTCCTCCCTTGGTTGAATATTACTGTGCCAATTGTTTCCCCTCCAGAGGGCGTGGTTGTTAGAGTATGACTTGTTGTGCTCTGTCTCGCCTCTTTATCGTTTCTTGTTTATAAACAATGTGTTCAAGCCAATCAGTAATACCCACTGAGTCACGTGACTGAATTGCCCCCTATCTGTGTTGAGCTGCGGCACTAAAAGAGTACAACAGAGCTCTATGGAGAACCCATGGCACTCCCCTGAAAGTTGTTTCAAACTAAAATGGCTGGATGCTATTTTGCCACATCAGCATGGCTGTGAGTGTGAGTCTGTCACCTTTTACATTAGCTAGTGTTGGAATGGATTGATTGTTTAGATCACTAGCATGGCTAACAATAAATGTTAATATACTGTAGTCTGCCCTATTGCTGACCAGGATTACATTCCTTTTTGCCTCCTTGATGCGCGTGCACACCGAGTCTGATGTGGACGAGAAACCTGTCTATAAACAGGGATTTAGTCTACTTCTTGTTTCTACAGTATGACCGGTTGTCACCCACCTCAGGAAGCAGATATGGGTCATTCTGGAGTAATAAGCAACACAGCTCTTGCTCACTGAAGTTTTGAAGACCAACACTCGTCAAAAGGGCCACATTGTGAGGAGAAGAAACACTGTGGGAATTCTTGCATTTGTTCCTGAAATTATAAAGATATACAATTATAAAATGAATGACACGTTTCACAATAGGCCAAAAACTACATACATCCATCTCATAAACAGCCCTTCAAAACATTTAGGTTAAATAGACCACATTATGCCACATCAATGTGGAACGCCCTACACAAAGCTGTAAAGGAATGTGAATCCCTACCCACATTCAAAACCGCTCTTAAAGAGCACCTACGGGAGGCTGCAATTCGAAACTGGCCACCGTAAATGTCCAAACACCCCCACCCCCTCCTAATAGACAGTCACGTCCCCACCGCATGTATTCTCTCCCGAGTCCCCACCGTATGTATATTTCTCTCCCACCCACCCACCCCCTCCTAATGTACAGTATCCTCCCCACCATATGTATATATCCTCTTCCCACCGTATGTATATTTCTCTCCCACCCACCCACCCCCTCCTAATGTACAGTCTCCTCCCCACCGTATGTATATATTCTCTTCCCACCGTATGTATATTTCTCTCCCACCCACCCACCCCCTCCTAATGTACAGTCCCCTCTCCATCATATGTATATACTCCGTCAGGATCTATGGGTAACAGTACTGTATATTTGCATATCGTATATGTCACAAATGTAACAGTACTAAATACCTGTATGTCATGTATGTCCCTATTATATGCCATAAATGTCATGATGTCATGTATGTTGTGTATGTCATAAATGTCACTATGAATAAAAAATGGGGGACCCTGATGTAAACAAGACAAACGTCTTTCTCTGGTCTGCATCCCCTTAACAATTGTGTGTATTGAGCCATACTGTATTGTACCCATTCTGCAATCTGTTAAATAAAGTTTTCATTCATTCATTCATTCATAACTGCAAGCCTCCCTCCAAGCCTCTCTTTGGGAACCATGGATTTAAAGTTCTAATAAAGTTTTTCATTCATCATTCATTCATTCATCATTCATTCGCCCTAGCTGTGCCCTCTCTCTCCATTAAAACACTAGATGGCGCCACATTTCACTTGAATGATTTCCCAGTATGCCACTAATCTTCATCACCACATTTGTATTCAGAATTCTCATGATTTTGTTATTTTAACCTATCTAGCTCAAATGAAATTCAATTTCCCTATTATTGCTTCTTGGTGTCAGAAAAACAACAATTTGTCTAAATAGCTTTTCTGCTAATTATCGATACTCATTTATTTTTACATGCACCTTTCATTAACTGTTATAATAATGCATTGCATTGCATATATTTTACTCGAATAAATTGTCTACAGATAAGCACACATGGAAGTACAACTTAAAATACATTGTTTAACACTTTGTGTTATCTCACTTTCTGTAAACATTTTCAGTTCAGTTCAGTTCAGTTCAGACTTTATTGTCCCTCAAGGGGACATTTGCTTTGCAGCAGTGGTAGAGACAACAACAACAACAACAAATAGGACAACACAAGAAACATCACATCTTACAGAATCCAACCAGGAAAAAGAAAATGAAACTGCATTACTGTTATTTTAAAAGAAGTTAAGTGCATTTAGTGCCCTGGGCCCGGGGATGTACGAAAATGTAAATCTGTTGCTCTTTAGCCTGGGGAGCCTATATCTCCTGCCAGTGGGGAGGGGGACAAACTCCTCCAAGAGAGGATGGTCTGAGTGAGAGTCAGATTGTCTGAGCCTTCCGCAGAATTTGTCTGTTATAAATGTCTGTCAAGGAAAGCTGCTGGCCTGGGTCCCGAATATCTTGATGGCCATCTTGACTATGTTGGCCAGACTGTTTTTGTTCTGTATTGACAGGTTGCCATACCAGGAGACAATACAAAAGCTTAAAATGGACTCAACAAAAGATTTGTAAAACAAAACCATAACGTGTTTTGTCCACATTAAAAGTGTTTAGTTTGCGCAGGAAGTAGAGTCCCTGCAGACCTTTTTTTGCAGATTGCAGATGTATTCCGATTGTGGTTTAACTTGTTGTCAACTACTGTTCCTAGGTACTTGTAGTGATCAACCTTCTCAACAGGTGAGCCCTTAATTAACAGACTAGTTGGTTTGTGTCCCTAGTTATCAGAATGGTATAACATGTAGGCTAAACAGTAGACTACTCACCCGAATCTGCAGTTACCGCATACAAAGTACCTGCAAAGGTGTAGTCTGTCGCACCGTGCACAGTCCCCGGGGGGGCTTCGACAAAGTCGCAGGGAGGTCTTCGCCACAACTACACTGTCTGGACTCAGAACATGCCCGGAGTCCTTCTCCCTGCCGACTTTAACAGCGATCTTCCCGTCGTCACACAGCACGCCGCGCAGCACCGACTCCGCCAGTGTGAAATGCTGTCCTACGATCTCGTCGAGGCGCTTGAAGTCCAAAGATCCTTCGTGTTGGCAGAGGGTCTTGAGGACACATTTCGAGACAATAGAAGACATGATGTTGTCGACACATATAGCTGTTGTAGCAATAATATCACCCGAACAACTCTCTGGATCCTCTCCCACCACCACCTCTCTTCCTGTTCTGGTCTGGGCTTTAATTCCAGCCAAGGGGCGTCAGTTGTCTTGAGCAGAAACGAAAACGAAACCTAAGGAAGTAGGTTATAATTAATTAACTTATTATTGTAGTGCCGAGAGATGGGAGTCGGAGACGGTGGCTCGAGGCAGAGCGAATAGTATTTATTGAGTACAGCTACACGATACAGTACATTACTGGAAAGCTAGAATGACTGCCAATAAGAATGTTCAATGTTCTAGAATATGACATCATCACCAACGTTCCATAATGTTCGGGTGGAACTAATGTTCTAGAATGTTTGCTATGACATCATCACCAACGTTCCAGAATGTTCGGGTGGAACTAATGTTCTAGAACAGGGGTGGCCAACCAGTCAGAGACTAAGAGCCACAAAAATGACTGTGGTACCACAAAGAGCCACACCATATACCAGCGTTTCTCAACTTTTTTTTCAGTCACGGCACCCTTCATGTGTTTATAGGTCTCACCCTCTGGCCTCTGAAGTTGCTATTGTCTTTTTTATTTGGGCCTCACAGGGTTAAAAGTACCCTGTGAGACCCACGGTTGCAAAATTACAAAATCACTTTTAGCCATTTAAAAAAATAATGTTTATTTAAAAAATGTTAAAGGGGAACTATTTTACTATTTCTTTCACTATTTGGGCACTTTTACACAATTCCTGTGAGTCTATGGAACACCTAGGTTTTTTTCAAAAAAAATGCATTGTTTTGTATTTCTAATCAAGTACTAAAAACCGCATTTTTCTACCTCAGACCACTGTGTGGCCTGGTGCCAACTGCCACATCAACTGCCACATTATTATGCAGCTGAGAAATCTCTGACATCACAGATATGCACATTTTCAGATGACTCAGTTCAGTGAGGGTGAATATTGTGAGAGGAGAATTGGAAGAATGCGCCAATATGAGAATTAGAGACATATATCCTATTAATATAAGTCCACATAGCTAAGAAACAATGGTAAACACTGAAAAAGGCCATTTATAAGATAGTTCCCCTTTAAGCACATGTATAGTCAATTGGTCCTGTTGTTCAGCCTCACAATGCTATTTTATAGTAAATGTGTTTATATGTCCCACCCTCTGGCCTCTGAAGTTGCTAATTTCTTTTTAATTTGGGCCTCACAGGGTTAACCTCTTAAGCCCGAGATATACAGTAAAAGTGTATATTTTCAGCATTACGTTTGTTTACCAATTATTTTAACTGTTATTAGTGAAATATAAGATTATAGATATCTCAGGGCATTGAGTCGGAAACCGGCGCATATTGACAGGAGGAAGTGGCACAGCCAAAAGTGAGTGTAGTCTTTTGAAGGAAGAGACTCAGGGCTTTCAAATTTCGAAAAACTACCCTACCCAGCTCACACCAGCCCCTGTCAATCATCTGACTTCTGGATTTACTTTTTAATTTCTCTTATTTTTTTCGGATTATCTCCCACAAACCTGAACGTTATTGCCATAAAACAGAACGCAGTTAGTTTCTCTACCTTTCTGTGAACGTCTTGCAAAAAACGGTGTTGCAATATGATGAAAAATGGTGGAGAAATTTACATTATAAAAAAGATGTCAGAATTCAGTACTGTATCTACAAAACCTTCTGTTTAATCATCTTCCCTTTATTCATTTGCTTAGATTTTTCAGGTCTGGTCAATTTTAGCATGGTGTTATTCACAGTCAAAGATAAATTTTTTTTAAATAGAATTGATATTCTCCTTTGGTTCATTACAATTTACTCAAGCCTAGTAACAGACACACTATTTCTGACACTGATCCATATATGTCCCTAGATTCAGATACCAAGAACATGCAAATGGACATTTAAAAAAAAATTGTAAATGTTTATTCTACGTCCTTATGGAATGAGTGACATAAAAAAAAAAAAAAGAGTAAAAAAAAAAAAAAAAAAAAAATGTATGGATGGAAGAGCCGCACATTGACGGGCAAATAGCCGCATGCGGCTCGCGAGCCGCGGGTTGGCCACCCCTGTTCTAGAATGTTCTGCTATGACATCATCACCAACGTTCCAGAATGTTCGGGTGGAACTAATGTTCTAGAATGGCCTGCTATGACATCATCACAAACGGTCCAGAATGTTCGGGCGGTTAATGTTCTAGAATGTTCCTAACAATAGTTCCGTGGGTGAATTATGTACGATCACTACATTATTGAATTAATTAATTTATTATCCATTCATTGTCCATTTATTATCCATTCGTTTATCTATCCATTTAACATGGCATTTATTTAACGCAGCGTATCTTATTGCAAAACTATTTTTGTCTTGACTTTCAGTGCTGTAGCAGGACGAGTCAGAGATTGGTACAGTATTTAACCTCGTTCCCAGCTTTATCTCGTGAGATGATACAGTATTACTTAGTATTCACTCACTGACGTCACATGCTACTGTAGCTGTCCACAAGAGTTTTATCTATCATGCCACAGAAGCTATGGTAGATGCTAGATTGGTGAACCTGACATTCTATGATTCTGTCTGTAGAGTATCTAAAAACTATCTATCTAATTAAACAATCACTTTAAACAAAATGTCACTTTAAATAATGGAAAAGTCACTTTAAAGGAATGAGGTATTGTAGATGCTTTAAGTATAAAAATGACGGAGTTAAAATAGTAAAATTGTATATTGTATAGTAGTGTACATAGGAACCAGTTTCTCAGGAACTTAGCATGTCTATTTTTATCATGCACATCTTGTGTCTTACCTGTGTTTTTCTATGTCTATTTTATTCTTTTATTATTGTATTATTGAACAATCGATGCAGGCATGACCACCCGCATTTCACTGTATGCCCTGGTATATGTGACAAATAAACCTCTTGATTCTTGATAGTGGACAACAACATTGCCACAATGATGAGTTGGTTTGCAATATTGTTTATTGACTTATTATTATTTTTATTTTATATATATATATATATATATATTTTTAAAGGTCCTGTGTCTTATAAATGGCATTTCCAGTGTTTAGCATTGTTTCCTAGCAATGGGGGTTTATATCAATGGGGTCTGTTTCTCTAATTCTCATTTTGGCTCATCAGTTTAGTCTCGAGTTCACGAGATCCTCACTCAACTAAGCCGTTCTGATTTGACTGTTTTGCTGACGTGAATAAGGCACTGGTTGTAGTCACCGCCCACAATCAACAATTCGCTCAACAACAGAGCGAGTGGAATTACTTCCTCAAACGGGTTGACGTGCACGGGTGCCGACAGAGAGAATTAACAATTCGCTCAACAACGGAGCAGTGGGAATAATGCGGAAGCTGTCTCCCTGTCCCTGACTCTCCCTCTCTCTCTCTCCCTCTCCCTCTCTCTCTCAACCTGCATTTTACACACAATCGCAGTTGAGCCGCTCACAGCGCACACGCACGCACGGAGCGATGTATCCTCTCTCTCTCTCCCTCCCTCTCTCTCTCAACCTGCATTTTACACACAATCGTGGCTGAGCCGCTCACGCAGTACACACGCACGTGTGACCGGTGTGATCTCACTCTGCATTGTGTTTGTTTCGATTCGACCCATGTTAAGGGATCGCCCTGAGTGGGAGTTGAACCCCGGTCTCCCGCGCTGCGGGCGGCATCACAGACCACTATACCAAGAGGTGAATTCACTTCTTTTTTATTTTATTTTTTTTATTGATCTTTTTTCCCCCTCCTTTTTCCTCCGATTCTCTCCCATCCCAATGTTAGTCGTTATGCCAATTCCCATCCCCTTCCTGGTCGCTGCGCACTTACCCCCCACAGTCGGTCTGGGAGAGTGGAGGCTATCACGTGCTTCCTCCGACACACGTCTAGCCAATCAACCGCTTTTTTTCACCTGGCAGCGCGGACTCTCACTGAGAGGGTGTAACTTGTGGAAGGATCACACTACCCCCCTTAGATCCTATCCGTGCTGAGCAGGCGCCCCGACCGAACTGTAGGAGTCGCTGTTTACAACGACCCGGACCCACCCCGCCAGCTTTCCCACCCTCTAATACAGCCAATTGTATTAGTGTGAACGGCCAGCCAAGCTGGTGACAATGCCAGAGCTGTGAGCTGGATTCGAACAGGTGAATCCAGCGTCTCCGGTGTTGGTGACGAACGCAATCTCCGCTACGCCACCTGACTGCAGGTGAATTCACTTCTAAGTACTGGGTCTGGATGCCTCTGGGGAGTGAGTTTACTTGCAGTACCGCTTAACGTCCACAGTCACTTCACTATACAAGTCCCTTATGACTGTGGATAGACATGCGGTACCTCTGTTACACACGCACATAGCGATGTATCCTCTCTCTCTCTCCCTCTCTCTCTCGCTCGCTCGTTCTCTCTCTCGTATACATGTATCACGCTGTGTGGGTGACTGTCACTCAAAGCGCTTATGGGCGGAACCCAGCCCAAAAACAGCTTGAAATCTTGAAGTGGAAAAATGCTGCTTTAGAGTAATTGATTAGAAATAGAAAACAATGATTTTTTTTATTTTTTTTTTACTTTACAGATGTGTTCCATAGACTCACAGGAATTGTGTAAAGTTGCCCAAATAGTGAAAGGAATAGCAATGCATGTCCCCTTTAAGTTGTATGTATTTATTTATCTTTCTCTCTTAATTTTATTATGTATATTTTTACATTGTACCATTCTATTTTGTGCTTGTGTTTTTGCAATTGTTTTAATTTATGTTGTATACAATACTCCCTGTAGACTTATTTATATTGTAATATGGTGGCCTGGATCGTTTTTAAAGCATACAAAAAACTTGCAGAATATACTGTCTATTCTATTCTACTATTTTATTGCACTGCACTATTGCACTACTTTACTCTGTCTATTTTTTTTTATATATTACTTTTTATTACAGGTTCTAAACTGTTGGGTATTAAACTGTGTGGGTATCAAGCAAGAAAGCCGGTCAGGTTTTAAAACTGTGTAGGACCCAGGCCTAGAACTGCACCCTGAGAGGGAGGTTTGCCCTGTGTGGGAGGTTCGAAGGGTAAAAGTGGGTATCAAACAGGAGGGAAGACTGTTATGTCAGGTTTTAAACCCTCAAAACTCATTTTTAAAAGGCAGCTAAAAACATACTTCTACAGGCAGGTTTTTTAAACACCCATAGACATTTCTTTCTGTTTATGTATTTTTCGTTTTTTGCTGTCTTAGCAAATTTTTAAGTTTTTTCTTCTCTTCACGTGTTTTATTTCTTGTATTTTTACTGATGTTTTAAAATGCTGTGAAGCACTCTGTGAACCTGTTAAGCTGTAGCCCTATTTTCAGAAATCTCGCCTAAAGGTACATGCCTTAGTAAATGGAAGATTGCTCCACTTCTACAAGGCCAATTTGCATGTTCTTGGTATCTAGGAACATCTAGGGACCTGGGGGTATGTATTTCCAGTGTCAGAAATATTGTGTCTGTTACTAGGCTTGAGTAAATTGTAATGAAAAAAGGGAGAATATATGAATCATGATTTATTTTTGCATCTGTGCCGGTGAATAACACCATGTTACAATTGTGAGCAAACCGAGCTCGCTCACTGAGCTCATTCAGCACCTTCTTGAGATCAAGTGTAAAGAAAATCTAAGCAAATGAATAAAGGGAAGATGATTAAACAGAAGGATTTGTAGATACAGTAATAAATGATAATCGATTTTAATTATAAATTCATATTTGACCTTGAACTTGACCTTGACCTTATTATGGCCAAATCATGCATCTATGGATAGGGAAAAGGCTCCAATGGCAGGGTTGAATCTGGATTTAGTCATTTCCTTGCGGTTTTACGATAAAATAGATATAATTAGCATGTTTTCGATAAATTCGTATTTTCTGTAAATCGTATAAAACATTGGTAAAAAAATATATACACTTTGACTACTGTTTTGATAGGGTTATGGTCTTTACTCTAGGCTACAAAAAATAAAATAAAAAAACAGAACCTCATAACATCCAAGGGCCCACATGTGGGCCCTCATGAGGACGATTCGCGACACGCCACTTTGCCGATCTCTAGCGGCTTGGGTGTGCATTTCTTTTAATACAATATATAGAATTAAAGCCCTATTTGTTGCCTGTCAATTGCCCTTTCAGGTGACAAAATCCGTTCAGCGGTTCTCGAGTTACATGCCGATATGTGAGGCGTGCGCCAAAGTACACATTACCACCCCCGACCTCCGGGGGCTCTAGCTCCGTCAATCATTTGGCGATCTCGAAAATGTTTGGACAGCGTTGTAGCCAATGAGTGTGGCTTTCCAATGATACCCCATGATATGATAATTGGGGATCTAATACGGTCTCTATTGATCGATTTATGATCAAGAAAAGCAGGCTTAATAGGTTAAAATGCTGTGAAGCACTCTGTGCACTCGTGCTGAGAAGGTCGCTATACAAATAAAGTTTTACTTACTGTTACGTTCCAGCATGTGGCTGTTGTATCTTGTATGTTGTTTGTACTTTTGTCTCTCTCTCTCTCTCTCTCTCTCTCTCTCTCTCTCTCTCTCTCTCTCTCTCTCTCTCTCTCTCTCTCTCTCTCTCTCTCTCTCTCTCTCTCTCTCTCTCTCACCCCCCCCTCTCTCTCTCTCTCTCTCTCTCTCTCTCTCTCTCTCTCTCTCTCTCTCTCTCTCTCTCTCTCTCTCTCTCACACTCACTCCACCTGCTACTCTGATCCAGGTTCCTGTCATTCATCAGGACACTAATTGGAAACGAAGGTTATCCTATAACCCTAGTTATATGAATACTGGCTGAGCGTCTCGCTCTGCCATTATGAGATATCATCTCTCCAACACCTACTGTGCCCGTGGAACATTTTACATGCACCTCACTTGCACGTGACCACGCCTACTCCCGTGCGTGCCTCTACAAGACACAGGAAGTGGTCACGTCCACGCCCTTCCAAGTTTGAATTCCATACGTGGAAAACATCCAAGGGACCTCAGGGCGCTGAAGAGCGAGACGCTCAGCCAGTATTCATATAACTAGGGTTATAGGATAACCTTCGTTATATAGCATACTGGCCAATCGCCATTATGAGATCAAAAGGGGCAGAGCGGATGCGTGGCCACATCAATTGCACCCCCTGAGGGCCCGTAAGCCCCTGCCAGGGAAAAGGGGAGTCCCGAGACGCCTGCTATCGGCCCGCATAGACAGGTACTTTGACCGCACCGAGAGAGCACACAGCTCACCCATGCGTTTAGCGGAGGTGATGGCCAAAAGGAACGCGGTCTTAAAGACAGACGATCCAATGGCGCCTGCTCAAGAGGCTCAAACGGGGCCCCCAACAGCCTTTCCAGGAACAGTTGGAGGTCCCGACTCGGAGACAGAGCACGTTCCACAGGCTTGAGACGCCATGCGCCAAGCAGGAAACGTCCCACGCGAGGGTGGCAGAACAGTGTTCTGCCCTCAAAGCCCACATGACAAGAAGATATAGCTGCAGCGTATACCTTCACTGTCGAGGCCGACCGCTTATCCAGGATAGACTGGAGAAAGGACAGAACTGAGTCCAGGGGTCATGACACCGGGTCCAGGCCCCCAACCTCACACCACTCTCGAACCATACACCACTTCCCTGCGTAAACCGCGGTAGTGGGCGGAGTGGGCTTGTTCCGGATGGCGTTAACCATAGTAGAGTTAAGACGCATCCCCTCCAGATTCACCCTTTCAGCAGCCAAGCCATTAGAGGCTGCCCCAGAACAGGAGGCAGAAACAGTGTTCCGCGTGCCTGAGAGAGGGCCCGCGGTGACCACAGAACAGGCCATGGCGGGGCCACCAAGAGCTGAATCAGGGCCGGGAACCACACAGCTGTGCCCCGGTCCGGCGCGACCAGGATCAAAGTCCTGCGCTCCTGACGTACCCGCCCCAACAGCTGAGCTATCAGGTGTATGGGGGGGAACGCATATAGAATCCCGGGCGGCCATGGACAGAATCGGCCACCGCCCGGTGTAGACGGGGGGAGCGTACTCCTCCCTGTCTGTTGATATACGACGCCGACGTTGTGCTGTCCGTCCTGATCAGAACATGCTCGCCCATCACATGATGGCCGAGCTGTCCGAGGACTAGAAGCACTGCCTTCAATTCCAACACCAACACGGTCCTTGCCAGCTGCCCCCTACTGCGTCGGTCCGACACGTCCCCCTCCCATCCCGTGATGGAGGCGTTGGTGAAGACTGTGACGTGTGACAGCCTGCTGCCCATGGGGACCCCGCTGGTGAGGGCCCCAGGCCGCCCCCAGAGGGCGAGGGCCCCCAGTACTGACATGGGAACCTTCAGCTGCTTCCACTTGACTCTCACAGGGTCTATTTTCATACTGAAAAACCCACCTCTGTATCCTCCTCATGAAGAGGAGGCCAAGAGGGACCACAGCTTGAGCAGATGCCATAATACCGAGCAGGCGCATCACGGACAGCGCCGTAACTGTCTTACCAGGACGGAACCTCCCGAGCGCGCCGAGAATATCCTCTCGCTACTGCTCTGAGAGGGATGCCCACATAGACCTCGAGCTTAGAATTAAGCCCAAGTACTCCACCCGTTGACTGAGAAGAGGAGTACTCTTCTACCAGTTTACAGCAAAACCCAGGCTGGTGAGGAAATTCCACCACCTGCCTGGTATGAGACCTGGCGATCTCCTCTGACCGGCTGAGTCATACTTGGTGAAGATGCGAGGAGCCAGAGAGTAGCCGAACGGCAGCCTCTGGTACTCGTATGCTAAGCCCTGAACAGGAAGCGTAGGTATGTCCTAGGAGGGAAGATCGGGATGTGAAATATGCATCCTTCAGGTCTATGGAGGTGAACCAGTCTCCCACTCTGACAGCGCTTAACAGGTGGTTGACGGTCAACATTCTGAACCTTCCATGGGACAGGTCCAGTATGGGTCTGACACCCTCCCCCCCCGATTTCTCGGGCACCAGAGAATATCGGGAGTAAACGCCACTCATCGCATCCTCCCATGGGACCACGACGATGGCCTGCTTCGCCACCAGAGAACGAATCTCTTCGGCCAGGGCTGTCACTGCCGCGGACTCTGACAACAGAGTCTGTACCAAACCCAAAAACGGAGGGTGGGGGTGTGCAAACTGTAACACAAGCGTTCTCTCCATCGACACTGACATATGGCACTACTGTAGCCATACGTGGTAAAAATCCCAAAGCGCCCCCGCCGCCAACTGGCACCGGTTCGCTAAGAATCGTAGACAGGTGGCCCGGTCCCTCCCGCTGTGCATTGTCAACCCTGGTCTCGCCAACCGCGCAAGCAGGGTGTCTCACGGAGCCGGGATATTGCACCCTGACTCTACCAATGAGGCAATCGCACCCAAGGGGGGACCCCGACAGAAAGGGGCGGTCTGATACGGGGGGAGCGGCCATCACCCCTGGTGAAAGAGGCTCCCCTGCTGCGGGCATGTTCCGACATGCCTGCAGTTGTCTTTGAACTTGCCGTTGGGGGCTTGCGCGCTGGCGCCTGGGGGCGCTGTCCAATAGGAGAGCGAATATTACTCTGGTCTGAACGCAGGTAAAGGGATATTCCGTGTATATATATAAATAATATACAAAGTATATCAAACAATAAAGGTAGATTCTCAGTTTAATCTGGCCCTTCACAACAATTATCATTGTATATAAGTTCAGGTGTTTTTGTTTGTATACACTGTATATATAAGGCACAATATATTACTTTCTTTCATCTAAAACGTGTGGGCATTGCTTTATTTTTTCCTTTGGTTCATTTATCACAAGTTACAACACAATCATCCTTATGTTATTCACCCCTCTGGGGTTGTAACACTTACTTACTTACTAAACTGTGGATACCAAACAGAGAAGGTAACGACAACTTGAATCTGTTAAACAGTAATCCAGAACTATTTTATTGCACTGTAAAAAAACTGATTTTATGTCTGCAACATGTGCTCATTTTATGTCTATTCTATTCTACTACTTTATTGTACTGCACTATTGCATTATTTTACTCTATTCTATCTTACTCTTTTTATTATTGTATATTTTTTACCATAAACAAGGTGGCCTATTGGGATGTTAGATCCTAATGTGAAAAACTGTGATTTTATGTCTGCACTATGCATTATGTTTTTCTATCCACTTTTTCTCCTTATTTTTCTATTTTTCTCCCATCCCAATTTCGTATAGCCAATTCTCCCCTCCCCTGTCTTGAACATTGCTAGACTATGCCCCCCACTGGTCGGTTGTAGTGAGGATAGAAGCCTTGCATCACGTGTCCCCTCCGGTACACGAGGAGGCAGCCTGTTGCATCTTTTCACCAGACAGCGCAGACTCTCTGTGGCGAGGAGTGGCGCGGAGTCTCTTGCAATGGTGACAAGCGCAATCTCCGCTACGCCACCCAGCCGCCCTGTTATGCACACTTTCAAAATAAATTACGAAAAGTCAAATGAACAAAAAGAAACACCAAAACAGAACATGGGGGGATTTCTTATATAAATATGAGAAAACAGTCTACAATAACTAGACATGTACTGTCGCTACTCCTGAACGATATAACGACACTACCTGCGTCCGTACAACTAAAAAGGGTTGTCCTAGCGGGCGTCACAGCAGCGAAGAAGCTAATAGCATTGAGATGGAAGGAGCCTGAGAAGCTCACAGTGATTAACTGGTCCCTAACACTGTTGGATGTGATTTATCTTGAGATATCCACAGCGCGGGTGATTGGGGTGGGGCAGGCTGGTATTGACCTGTGGTTTGCAACAGCTGAGAAGATCAGGACCGCCGTGTGCGGCTGAGCGGGGTTGAGGTGCTTGTTCGGGGGAGTCCGGCGGTCTCGTGGGAGGGGGAGGAGGAAATGTCTTGTCTGTCTTGCCTTTTGTCTTGTCCTTCTTAACTTTAACTGGGGGAATTTTATTGGGGGGAGCTATTTTGCTATTTTGCTATTTCTTCACTGTTTGGGCACTTTTGCACGGTTCCTGTGAGTCTATGGAACACTCTGTAGGGTTTTGTTTTTCGAAAAGGTTCATTGTTTTGTATTTCTGGTCGGGTACTCAGGGGCAGCGTTTTTCTACCTCAGGATCTTAAGCCGTTTTGAGGCTGGGCTCCAACCACTGTGTGGCCTGGTGACAATTGCCACATTGTTATGCAGCTGGAAATCTCTGACATCACTGATATGCACGTTTTGAGATGACTCAGTTTGGTGAGGGTGAGGGTTGTGAGGCCAATATGAGAATTAGAGACATAAGTCTTATTGATATAGAGCCACACGGCCGGGAAACGGTACTGAATACTGGGAAAGGCCAATTGTAAGAAAGTACCCCTTTAAAATTTTAAATGTTGTACTCTGTTTTTATAAATTGTTATTTCTTTTATTATTATTGTTCTGTTATCTCCCTGTGAAGTTCTGTGTATTGTTATTATGGTTATTGTATTGTGTTGTCTTGTTTTCATGTTAAGTAATAATAAAAAGATTTGATCAAAAAAAAACGAGACATGTACTGTATAAGAAACAAAATAATATATACAAAAAACGTAAACATAGAGGAGCCGAGACTAATCTATTTTACTAGAGTACATTTTCTTTAGAGATGAGAAATATAGTTTGAAATCATTCATAAACCAAACAAAGGAGGGCTTACTACTTTTCCACTTGCTACAATGAATATGACGTTTACCCATAAGCAGGGGCGGTGCTAGCATCAGACCTTTAGGGGGGCTCAGCCCCTAGAGCAGTAGCATAATTTCACTAAATGCCATGGTCAGGCAAGGGAGGGTGTGTTTTTTTATTTAATTTTTTTTCAAATCACTTGTGCAATAGTCAATTTTGGTGAGTTGTTTCTATACTTATGACAGTTAGGTTACATTAATGAACAACTACAGTATTAAGGAGACAACTACACAGTATGTAAGTAGTAAACCTATTTTTTAATTTTTTTTATTCCAGTCGATCATAATGATCATGATCATATTACGGAGCGCTCACTGCGTTCGAGAGAGAGAGAGGGAGAGAAAGAGAGGGAGAGAGATAGAGAGGGAGAGAGAGACTCACAATTTCGTATATCCATCTATGGGAAAAAGACATTTCCAGTGAGTGAAGGTTTGTTCAAATCATGAGGGAACAAAATACTATTTTGAGACCACAAAATATTATTTTGGACTGGGACTTGACATGACGTTACCACGTTACGTTTTTTATAGTTAACCAATGAGGTCAACAGGCTACTACCGGCAATCCATGTCTGTAATAATAATAAAACAAGAATAAAAAATTAAATAAATTATTACAAAAAAAGGTTCTTTCTTTTTTCTTTTTTAAATCTTAGGGGGGCTAATAAAAAGGATCTAGAATATTAATCATCAAATTTAGAATATGATGAGTTTAAATTATCCATATAAAAAGAAATATGAGAGATGTCGAAAGTCGAAAGAAATTTTATTCTCTCTCTCTCATACAGGTTTCCATTAAAGTTAAACTGTAAGACTGTCTCTCACATCATCACATCATAATAACAAAGCCACATGGTTCCTCACCTGAACGGTGTTAGGTAGGGGAAGGGCTATGTGTAATACATACACAATCATACATTGTGTATTGATCAGTGTTCAGCATGCATCGTTAACAGAAAGAGCTCCAACTCATCAAAAATCATCATGGTTCATAAGACATAGATTGAAAAGTATCCGCTCGAAGTGATGGCTTATTTTGAAGGTATGAACCTGTACTTTCATATCAAAATGAGATTTTTTATTTACATAAATTTGATCAAGATTGCTCAACAAGGGCGGCTGGGTGGCGCAGCAGACTAAGCGCTCGTCACCAACGCGAGAGACACTGGTATCAAATCCGGCTGTCAGCGTTGCCTCCGGCTTGGCCGGCCGTCATACTGGCTCAATTGGCAGAGTCAGTGGGAGGGAAGCCAGTGGGTGGTAATCTGGTCGTTGTAAACAACGACTCCTACAGGTCGGTCAGGGCGCCTGCACAGCGAGGAAGGGAGATGGTGAGGGTAGTGTGAGCCTCCCACATGTTACACTTCACCAATGAGAGTCCGCGCTGGCAGGTGAAAAGAAGTGGCTGGCTGACTCCGCATGTATCGGAGGGGACATGTGATAGTATCTATCAACCCCCCCTAGACCGGCCGGTGGGGGGCACATGCAAGCAACGACCAGGAAGGGGAGGGGGGAATTGGCATGACGACTAAATTGGGATGGGAGAAAAACACAGAAAAAACAGGAGGAGAAAAAGCGGATGAAAAAAAAGATTGCTCAACAAGACCCTAAAGTCTGTGCCTGGTCACATTTGATGACTATGCTAGAGAAGACCTCATCCAGAAGGTGGAATCCTACGGTGCCAAGTACAAAAGGGTGGACATAGTGTTTGTCTGATGTGTACAAGAAGTCAAGTCTGAAATCTGAAGCCAGGTCAAAAAGAGTGACAGGAACAAGTAAGACTCTGAATAACTGGAGAAGCTTTCTTTGAGATGACAGCCACAAGACTGAGCTGTTTCACTTGTGGACAAGATCTGTGAGTCACAGACAACAAGCACACTCATTGTCACAAAAGGAGAAGATGCCAAGAGCAACACAAGGAAGACCCGACGGCTTCTCAGTTACAGTGGGTGACAATATAATAGAAATTACATACCTGGGTTCCATCCTAGAGGCAAATCTTTCCTGTGACAAAATGGCATCCAATGTAATCAAAAAAGTCAACCAACGAACTAGATTCTTGTACCGGATCTCCTCTCTGGTAAACAAAAATACCCTGAAGACTCTGGCAGGAGCACTCATTCAATGGTACTATGACTATGCTTGCACCTCATGGTACCAAAGCACCTCAAAGGCGCTAAAAACAAAATTACAAACATCACATAACAAACTGGTCAGACTACTGCTTGACCTTACTCCTCACATCACTACCCACTTTCAAAACCACTCTCAAAGAGCACCTACGGGAGACTGCAATTCGAAACTGGCCCCTGTAAATGTCCAAACCCAACCCCCTCCAATGTACAGTACCCCCCCCCCCCTGCCAACCCCCCCCCCCCCCCCCCCCCCCCCCCACCACTCCACCCACCCAACCACCTCCAATGTACAGTTTTCCACCCCACTTGAAATATAAAAAAAATCGAAAAAAAAGAATAGGCAGTGTAAACAATATAATTAACTCTGTACGATGGATTCCAGTCCATTGGGGTAGTTTCTGCAACAGGGCCTGAGAAGAAGGCCAGTGGAATACCATACTTTCATGCGTTCACTGGATGTGATGTTGTGTCTGCCCTCCACGGTAAAGGGAAAAGGACTGCATGGCAGACTTGGAACATCTGTGGTTTCTGAAATCTTCACCAATCTCAGCCAGCATCCAACATCAGTTAGTGATCTTGATCTGCAAACGGCTGGAGAGATTTGTTGTCCTCATGTAGGACAGATCAAGCACAGCCACTGGTGTGTGTGGATCAGGACTGGATCTCTTTGCCCGCAAGCAGAGGCCGTAGTACAACTCAATTCCACCAACACAGGCAGCACTCGGAGAGCCTGCCAAGCGTGCTGGTTATCAGGCTGGGATCCACTGGAAGACAGACTGGATTGCAGACTGGTCTTGTTCATGAAGAATATCTATATCTCAAGAGAACCTATCTGTTTGTATTCACAGCTAATAACATGTACACGTGATGCATGCCTGTAGGGAAACGTTCACACTGCTACTACCAAACATCAATGCAGCAAAGAAAACTGTGTTATATAGAGCCATGTCATATTGGAACAAACTGCCAGTACATCTTACACAGATAACCAGTAAGATAAGTTTGAAAAATAAATTGAAAACAGCATTGAGACAAAAAGAAATAAGTTTACATTAAAGAAAAACACAGATACTGTAGTGTACACTGTAAAGATATGACTGTCTGAGAGTTTAATCCCTTTTGTTGTATTTTCTGTGATCTGATACTCTGTTTGTGTACTGTAATGCTATTTGGAATATTTTTTACATGTAGGAATATTGGAATGTATTTTTAAATGTATGCTACTATAATGTTATGTATGTATGTATGTACTGTTTTGTTGTGTGTGGCCAGGAAGACTAGTTGTTGCTGCGGTGATGACTAATGGGGATCCGTAATAAAGATAAAGATAGAGATCTGGGGCCAGGCTACCATCTCCACGCCAGGCACCAGCAGATACGTGGCAGATATATGTTACCCCCAATTGCAGCTAGCTGTCAGGAACTGACAACGTGCAACCGGACATGCAAGTGCTTCAACTCAGCAGGGCTCCCGTGTACAGCACTCTGCAGCTGCATGTGACCACAGTAGCAGCCAGAGGAACATTCACATATTATACATAGCTTTGAACACTCAGCCAGGCTTTCAGCAGTTTAAACTCACAGATAGTAGTTTTGTGTGGAGTTACAACTGAAGAACAGATCAATACAGTTATAATGGCATTCTTTTTTGTTACTTTTCCAATAAAGTTATATATTAACAATCACGTTTTTCCCTTTTCCATTATTAATGTCATCTATGTATCTATCTATCTCTTAACAAAATACAAATAATAATAATAATAATAATAATAATAATAATAATAATAATAATAATAATAATAATAATAATAATAATAATAATAATAATAATAATAATAATAATAATAATAATAATAATAATAATAATAATAATAATAATAATAATAATAATAATAATAATAATAATAATAATAATAATAATAATAATAATAATAATAATAATAATAATAATAATAATAATAATAATAATAATAATAATAATAATAATAATAATAGGCTAATTTGGAGACCATCTTGATAAATGGCCGCCATCTTGGATTTTCAAGTGGCCAATCAGGCACATTTGATCAATAGGCCCGCCTAGTCGGCCTAGAGAACAATGAAGACATTTCATGCTTGTATCATAATTAGTTGAATGTTTCTGTTATCTTCTGCACTAATGCCCTTGACCGCTATATACCCTCCTCTTAGTGTGGGTGAAATCAGCCAGTACACTATCTTACAAATATGCATTTGAAGTTACTCCCACATAGGCCTTGTCCGAGGCTCAAGCATTACAATTAGGGTTGGTCCTCAGGTGCAAGATTGTAGCTGCTCACTGCTCCCAACCAGCCAGGATGTGCCAAATGCAGATAGTATGTTTCACATGGCTGCTCAAGAACACTGTGCAGAGTTTAGCTCCAGTATCTCTGTAACTCCTTCCAAGCACTGCAGACACAAGTGGTTTCCTTTTGACGGGTTTATTAAAGGCTTGGTCCTCCAATCCACCATGAAAACTTAAACAGAAACATACGTTGCGTCAGGTCAACACAAACAATAATATACACGGTATGATGAAAACAACACATCAGAAAAGCAAAATACAAACAAACATTAAATACCTCGTTGGCTGCATGCTACATAAAAAGGGGTATTATTCTTCTGTTCTTGGTAACAGTCTTGATAGTGGTACACTAGACATAGTGGTACACTCTTAGAATTTAGAGAGCCTGTACAACTCGTCTCTGACCATTCCTGCCGCTTGCTCGCAGGTGTCTTAATCAGTCCCAGTCTCAGACCATCCCTGCCGCTTGCTCGCAGGTGTCTTAATCAGTTCCAAAGGTAAAAACGCGACAGCAGCCTAACGGGACACCATATATGACCAGACGTCAAAATGAATATATTATAAATTGTAGCAAATTAAATAATAAAGAAAATAAGAAATGAAACAAATACATTCTCAAATATTACACTTACAAACTGAAATAACATATAAATGATGAAACCATATAATGGCCACAGTTACACTCCCACCAAATCGCACACACGTGGGATTTCTCTGAACATAATTTGGTTATCTTCTAAATTAAATATTTCTTGTGGTCATTCAGCCGCTAGTTGTGCCCCTCCTGGGGACTTGTACAGAACTTGTAAGTCGCCTTGTATAAAAGCGTCAGCTAAATGACTAAATGTAAATATCATTATTAACATAAGTTTTAGGCAAAACATTAAATTAGTCTGCTTCGAGTAGCGTTATAACCTTCTGTACAGGTATCAAGGAACACTTTTAGTTATAAGTTTACCTTTTAAGGTGGTGTCACTCACCAGTAATTTCAATTTTCTCACCCTACCATCTGACCCCGTGTATGGCCCTTAAACATAGCCAGGTAAGTAAGAGATCATATATTTTGAGATTCTTCCTCCCTTCCACATAGATCGGATCAAAGCAGTCTATGCCAAGCAGTCTATGCCACCGTAAGTGAAGGGTGGAGTTGCCCACTCTGTCCTTCAGTACATCTTCTGTACTTTCTACACTTGACACATTCCGAGAATCTCTGTAGGCGATCCAATAATGATCTGTTTCCCTTTGCTTTAGTGTTGCACACAAAAGCCTTGTGGAGTTCAGGATTATCTTCCTTCATTTCTCCCACCTTGAGTTCTCCGACAGGTCGTTTTTTCTTCTTTTTTCTTTTTCCTTTTCTTTTCTTTTCCTTTTCTTTGAATGGTAACGGCATGTCGTAGTGACCATTGTTCTTTTGCGTGATGGTCTCTCTCAACTTCGACAGGCACTTGATATGTTCTTGAGACACAGGGTCATGTTCTCCAGTTCTTTCTGAGAAGTCTGGTTCAAGAACTCTTATGTCTGAGGGAGTCATTTCTTTTACTTGGGTTCGGCTCACATAGTGTACTTCAGTTTTGAGATTAACAGAACGTTTCACACCTGCTGTAACTCGTCTTAATACTATGCGATGGCTGATTCCGATGTCTACACAGGGATTCCCATGGCCAACAATACTCCATCCAAGGTCTGTACGCTGTGCATAAGGCTGACTTTCTTCGCCAGACACAACTTCCCTTGGAAGCAGGGCTTGTGAGCAGTCGTACCCAATGAGCAGACCTACTTTACAGTCCTGCATAGGTGCAATCTTTCCTTGGAGGTGCTCTAGATGGGACCACGCTTTTGCAGTTCCATCTGTTGGTATGTGTGTTCTGTTGGCTGGAATGAAATCCCGCGTATAGACTGGTGGTAACAATATCTTCTTACCAGAGTAAAAGCCACGGATTTGTAAGTTGTCTATTCTTTCAGAGCTTACTACTGTGGTTCTTGAGGTCATAGTAGAGAGCTTGACTTTGACCTTGACTTTGGTTGCTTCCAACGCTTCTGCTACTTCCCTTATAACAAAGGTTGTGTCGCTTTGAGAATCCAACAGAGCGTAAACAAGGACTTCTTGTGTTGGTTGAATCATGGATGAAAGCCAGACAGGAATTATTGCAGTTGTTTGTGTGTTAGCTTCATGAAGTATTACTCTATGTGAAGTAGAGTTTGTGGTTGTTTCTTTGCATTGTGTCGATTGAGGTCTTTCTTTGTACCATTGTTGACTTGTACTTGGCTTTTCTTCATTTAGCTTTAGCTTGGCTTGTGGTGGTCTTTGTCCTTCTTTGGCTCGCTCCTCATGCAGACATGTAGGATGTTGCTTGTGGCACACGTCGCACACATTCCTACTGTTGCAGCTCTTTGAGTAGTGACCAGACCTGAGACAACCAAAACATAGCTTTCCGGTTTGAACAAACTTGACTCTGTCTGAAACAGTTTTCTCCATGAACGTCCTGCATTTATGCAAAGTATGCCCTGACTTCTC
The DNA here is from genome assembly GCF_963971535.1 of Notolepis coatsorum. Lineage (NCBI taxonomy): Eukaryota > Metazoa > Chordata > Actinopteri > Aulopiformes > Paralepididae > Notolepis > Notolepis coatsorum. Next base: position 36,482,263 of record NC_140182.1, on the reverse strand, counting down.
ACAGAAAATACATGTTATGACAGTCTTTTCATTGGAACATGTGGTCAGTGCCTTTGCTTCAAAGCTTTGATATCTTGGGCATTTTGGTTTTTCAGTCTCACCTTGTTTCAGTGACTGTAGTGATGTAACAGGGTTGCAGGCAATTTTCGCTTCTCTTGTCAGAAACTTTACAAATTGGCTGAAGGAGGGGAATTGGTTACGCTCTTCTTCTTCTTGGATAACCATCCTGTTCCATCTCGCTGTTAGCCAATCAGGCAACTTTAAAAGAATTTTCCTGTTTTCATTACAGTCATTTAAAATGTCCAATGCCTTGATGTTGACCATGGCAGCCTCGCAACTCCTGAGAAAGTCTGCAAACTCTCTGAGCTCAAAGCTGTCCTTAGATCCCATCTTGGGCCATGCCTGGAGCTTGTCTCTGTATGCTTTTGCTATTGTAAATGGATTTCCATATCTCTCCTCCAAAATCTTCCATGCTGCAACATAGGCAGATTTGGTTCCGAGTAAGAAATAGCCATCAAGTGCTTTCTTAGCTTGTCCACTTACATACCTACGGAGGTAGTATATCTTCTCCTTGTCTTCAATGCTCTTCTGATCAATCAGTGTTTCAAAGGAAAGTTTCCAGTCATTGTATTTCAATGGGTCCCCACTGAATAATGAAGGTTCAGGAATTGGAATTCTGTTGACACTTAAAGCACCTGCCAGCATCTTAACAAGCTCTGCTGTACTGTCATTTGAGGAGGTGGTCACAACTTGTGGTACGGGAGACGTATACAGGGACAGAGGACTTGTGGGAGCAGGCACTTTGTTGTCTGCTACCCTCTCATGTTCTAGTAGTACGTCTTTCCGCTCTTCTTCTGTGGCCTCCACTTGATCGTACACAAGAATTCTTGCTCGTGCTGCATTAAGACCTTTCACTGCCTCCAAATGCTGTATCTTTCTCCGTTTTTCCTCCAGAGTCCTTTGTATAGCTCCCTGTTCTTCTTCCAGTTGAGCTTTAAATTTAGCTTCCTCTTCCTCTCTCTTTATTCTTCGTTCAAGCTCTTCTGCTTCTTGTCCTAAACGACGTTTAACCTCGTCTGTTCTTTGTTCAAGCTCTTCTGCTTCTTGTCCTAAACGACGTTTAACCTCTTCTGCTTCTCGTTCTAAACGACGCTTTATGCCTGCTGCCTCTTGATCAGCTAGCTTCTTTTTAGCTTCTGCTTCTAGGCACTGCATTTCCAATTGTTCTTTTTCTTGTTCTTTTAACACTTCCAGAACAGCTTGGCTTGCAGCAGCATCAGCGACAGCATCTCGTCGCTTTACAGAAGAACTGCTTGAATGCACTGAGGTGCCTTTCCTGGAAGAAGTGGCAGAACCAGATTTATAGGCGCTTTTCCTGGAAGAAGTGGCAGAACCAGATTTATAGGTGCTTGAGTCAAAGAGAGAGCCTGCTTCTGGCCACTCTTTCTCTCCTTCTTCTAACACACTTCCCCCCAGTCTAAATGTGGCTCTGGACACAATTATCTCAGAAATCCCTGCACACAGATCCACTCTTAGACGTGTGTCCTGGTCTGGAGTTGAGATGTCACGTAGTTCATCATAAATATGCTGCACATCATTAGAAAGACCTGTGACATCTGTAATGATATCAGTAAGCAGCTCATCAGACAAATGTTCTGTTGATTGTGATAACGGACCTTTAGAAGATTTAACTTGTGTCCTCCATTTATTGTAAATGTAATTAAATCTTTGCTGCAGCGCTTTAATCTTATCCTCCTGCATTGCTTTACCCTTCTCTGTTAGAGTTCTGGTTCTTTGAGATCGTTTTGGTACCTCTTGCTGGGCTTCAGCACCTTCTGGCTGACCTTCTTCAGGTCGGTCTTGGGAATTTGCACTATCCCTAACACTGTCCCCTACTTCAATTGCAGGCCTAATTGGCTCTGTCATTGTAAATCACTACTTTAAATTGACCAAAATTTGTAAAGAAAAAATAGTAAATACACCTTTAAACCTTTAGCCTGTGTTGTACTCAAATTTGAATTAAATGCAGTACTCTCAGAGCAAATCAAATTGCTTAATTCAATTGGCTTTCAAAATAACCTCCACATATTAAGCACTTCAGAACGCTTAGGAACATAAATATTAGATGCCAATAATAGCCTTCACCTATAAATTATACATGCCTTTTATAGGTTATAATTTCCAAAACACACTTTAAATTAGAAATGTGTGTTCAATCAGAAAATATTTATACTTTAACGTTGACACCTTAATGTGTACAAATGGTTAGCTTCAGTTAAATTATATAGGCAAATAAGTCAAAACATTTTAGCACGCACACCACAGTAATTAGAATTCACAGTCAAATATATTATAGAAACGTTTACAAAGCACTCTTCTTGACCTGACCACTCTTAACTTATAATGTCCAAGTCCTTTATGGCTTTATCTTGAAACGCTGCTCATTATACTGTGTGCATCTTCTTACTTCTTTGTGTTTATGCGTGTAGTGCATATTGTTTGTGACTCATCTGTCCTTTGATGTCGGCGCGCAGGCAGCGCAGCAAACAATTGTCGGGGAAGGTCCGCTGGACGCCGGCCTTAAACTTGGACTTGCTTCATCGCCCACTTGCATCGATGAACAGTCGAGTTTTCACTGTAACTCCTTCCAAGCACTGCAGACACAAGTGGTTTCCTTTCGACAGGTTTATTAAAGGCTTGGTCCTCCAATCCACCTGCGTCAGGTCAACACAAACAATAATATACACGGTATGAAAACAACACATCAGAAAAGCAAAATACAAACAAACATTAAATACCTCGTTGGCTGCATGCTACATAAAAAGGGGTCTTATTCTTCTGTTCTTGGTAACAGTCTTGATAGTGGTACACTACACATAGTGGTACACTCTTAGAATTTAGAGAGCCTGTACAACTCGTCTCTGACCATTCCTGCCGCTTGCTCGCAGGTGTCTTAATCAGTCCCAGTCTCAGACCATCCCTGCCGCTTGCTCGCAGGTGTCTTAATCAGTTCCAAAGGTAAAAACGCGACAGCAGCCTAACGGGACACCATATATGACCAGACGTCAAAATGAATATATTATAAATTGTAGCAAATTAAATAATAAAGAAAATAAGAAATGAAACATAAATACATTCTCAAATATTACACTTACAAACTGAAATAACATATAAATGATGAAACCATATAATGGCCACAGTTACAATCTCTGTACCACACAGTATTGCCTCATGATGAAGACACCACACATCACAGGAGGGTGGAGATGGTGAACACCTACACGTTTCTGGGAGTACATTTCTGTTAGATTTGGTTGACTTCTAATTCATGTTACTTATCCTGTCTTCCTAGACTTTGTTGGATGTTGAAGTAAAGTCACACAAATTAAATCTCCCCTGGAGATAATATACGACACACGGGCTCCCGGTATTCTCTTTATAACACAGGTTTATTGGTATAAACAGCAAAATAGTTACAATTAGTTTTCTCTCAGGTTCTCTCTGTGTGAGCTGAATACTGAAGAAGGAGACAGAAGAAGCCTCTCTCTCCTCCAAGGTGAAATACCAAAGAGACAACAGCAGATTCGCTCTCTCCCTGGCATAATATATGCCCATTTGTTATCACCCTCTCCTTACTTATCTCCCTGTCTGGCTTCATAAAGTTCAACATAACCTTGGTTCTCCTAGATTTGTTCCCCCTGTGAGAGACGCCATCTGGCTACCTCTCTAGTCTAGCTAACTACTTGCCGTAATATCAGGTCAGAAATAAGAATAGACTGTTTTCTATCAACACTGTCTTGGCTTAAGGTCCAAGTGAACTTAGACCTATATAATTGTCTATAGTTTTAGATAATTAAATGAGATCTGCGTTATGAAATGTGAGGAAAAAAACAAGAAAAAAGTCATGGGTACAAGTGGGCGGGGCTAGGGGGTGGCTACTTGGGCTCAAGCCCCGAATGTTTTCTGAAAAGCCCCGAATCTATTTAAAAAAAAAAAAAAAAAAAAAAAAATTATTTTATTTTTTTGACAATTCATCGTTGTTACATGAAAATATGTTTGCACCAGATTTAGCAGAAGCTAATTTCCATCTGTGGTCTATCCAGCTGCTAACTGTATTTGAGTGAGTTAAGTCTTGGTGTTATGGTAGACTCAGACCTAAGCTTTAAATCACAATCAACAAGTTGACAAAAACTTAATTCTTCCACCTTAGAAACATAGCTAAAGTACGGCCATTTATAAATCAAAAGGACGCTGAAAACCAGATCCATGCCTTTATCTCAAGCCAACTCGACTACTGTAATGCACTCCTTACCGGCCTCCCGAAAGAATACGATGATAACTATTTTATTGCAATGCACTATTGCATTATTTTATTCTATTTTACTAACTATTTTATTGCACTGCACTATTTTACTTTGTATCAGTGAATCATAGACGCCTGGCCATAAGAGCATTCGGAGCATCACTGCTCTCCCACTATTGAACTTAGGGGAGCAAAGGTATGCTCTTGCTCCACCACTTTTTGATCATATGAAAAATATGATATATCCGCCCCCAATATATAAATCTAACCATAACTACGTTATGGTTAACTGAGTTTTATAGTGAAAAGAGCAGCTTTATTGGTCAAGATTGAAGGCTCTATATTGCAGGAAATTGCACGTACAGGTTCATTAAATAAAAAAAATAAAAAAAAATGCCGTGGAGGGGGTCGTGCCTGACCCCTCCAAACCACCCCTTGCCTGCCAAAAAAAGAAAAAAAAAAAAAAAAAAAAGGCGGGCACCTATCTGGGCTAAGCCCCGGATCTCCTACAATCCTAAATCCGCCCCTGGGTACAACACTGTGTATGTGTGGCGCCAAATGTGTGGTGTGTGTGTGTGTGTGTGTGTGTGTGTGTGTGTGACTGTGTGTGTGTGTGTGTGTGTGTGTGTGTGTGTGTGTGTGTGTGTGTGTGTGTGTGTGTGTGTGTGTGCGTGTGCGTGTGCGTGTGTGTGTGTGTCTGTGTGTGTGTGTGTGTGCGTGTGCGTGCGTGTGTGTGTGTTCGTCGAGCACATTTCTTGTACCTTTGAACTGAATTATAACCTATTGTTATGGTACAACTGTACAAGCAAAACTGTACATTGGAATATTGACAAAACCATACTTGGTCATTTACTGTACATTGGAGGGGGTTGTGTTAGGACATTTACAGGGGCTAGTTTCGAATTGCAGTCTCCTGTAGGCGTTCTTTGAGAGTGTTTTTGAAAGTTGGTAGTGATTCACATTCCTTTACAGCTTTGGGTAGGGCGTTCCACATTGATGTGGCATAATTGCGAAACGTGTTTAGTCCCTTGTTTGAGCCGAATCTGGGTTTAACATGATTTGTGGAGCTCCCTCTGGTGTTGTGATCGTGGTATTCACTGACCTTTGGGAAGTATTTTGACATGTACATGGGTACCTTGGTCGTGTAGTGTATCTTGTAGACCAGGCCCATTGCAAGTTGCTGTACTCTGTCGTCTACTCTAAGCCATCCTAGGTTGTCAAAGTGGGCAGGGGTGATCAAAGTCCTTTTAGCTTGGCCCTCAGAGCCCACCACTTCTAAATATTCTATATATTTTTTAAAGTGACATAAAAACGCCACTGTGCGTGCGTGCACGTGTATGTGTGTGTGGGGGGGGCCTCCACAAGAATCTGGCCCAGGGGCCTCTGAAGTCTTAATCTGGCCTTGCTCTCAGGGCGCAGTTCCAGGCCTGAGTCCCCCACACAGTTTAAAACCTGACAATCTTTCTTCCTGCCTGATACCCACACAGTCCAATACCTGTAATAAAAAGTAATAAAAGAGTAAATTAGAATAGACAGAGTAAAATAGTGCAATCTCATCTTCAGTACAACCAAGCAGCAGAGTGTATTAAAATGCTATGGTGAAGAGGTAAGTTTTGAGCTTATTTTTAAAAAAATATTTAGAGATAGCCTCCCTAATGTCCATAGGTAAAACCCATTTTGATAATTTATTTATGCTTTAACAAGTACACCACACACCCATTGCCACTAGAGGCCAACACAGTACATGGTTGGAAAATGGCTATGCCATAATAATTAAGCATAGTAGTACTCAGAGTCATATTATATAATATAAAGTAGGCCTATATCATATTACTGTATATCCCCATGCAGGAAAGACATGTTCGCTAAAAGATATGGTAAATTGGAATTGAAAAAAAGAAAAACGTTATAATATGCAATACTAATGAGTGGTGATACAGTGACATAGCTGCGGCAAGTCACGGTGTTTGTGATTAACCCTTTCACTGCCACACTACAGAAGGTTAACCCTTTACTAGTCTATCTCACACTACCGACGGCGTGTTTCCTCGGGCTGCAGGACCGCTTCGCAGACGCACGAGGTCACTGCAGCCCCTTAGCAACCACAGTGGTGGCTAACTATACCTTAGTAACCATCATGGCCGACGACGCGACTCAGATGAGAGAAGGCAGCAGCAAGGTGATCACACAAGAAGACAAGAAACTACTTTCCGAACGCGTCCAGCTACTGAAGTAATGGAAATAATATCAAGTGTAAATGTGTGCTCTGCATTCGACAATAGTTATGTGTTTGTTTGTTTGTATGTTTGTTTGTCTGTTTGGGACATGATAGGAGGGATACTGTACTGTCCCCAACGTCGGGAAAACCTGTACTTAGAGTCTATCGCTCTCTCATCTTTCTTTCATAGGCATAAAAATGCAGTCCTTCTCCAGGAGAATAGCATGTTTGAGCGGTTTCTCAGCCGCCTGGATCCCCGGGTCTTTGAGCCCCAGGAGGGGGAGGACCTGGGAGAAATGGGTGTCTCCCCGATTGAGGTTGGTGTAATTCAGCCCCTGAGACGGGGCTTGATTGATTGATTGATTGATTGATTGATTGATTGATTGATTGAAAATTGTATTAACAGATTGCAGAATGGGTACAATACAGTACGGCTCAATAATACACACAATTGTTAAGGGGATGCAGACCAGAGAAAGGCTTTCGTCTTGTTTACATCAGGGTCCCCCATTTCAATTCATCATAACATATATGACATACATGACAATGATGACATACAGATAGACAGTACTGACAGGGGCGGATTTAGGATTGTAGGAGATCCGGGGCTTAGCCCAGATTTTTTTTTTTTATACTTATACCACCACCTTAAAGCGGACAAAAGGCACTAGAGAACACTTAAATGCACACCCTTTAATTAATGAAGCAAACAATAATAATAATTAATAATAATAATAATAATAATAATAATAATAATACACTGTATTTGTATAGCACCTTTCATACAAGAATTGCAGCTCAAAGTGCTTCACAGCAGTACAAAAAGACAGGCATAAAATTAGCACAACATTGGCAGATCAAGAGCAATGCATAAAGTGCAGACAAAGCATTGCAATAAAATAGTTATCATCGTATTTTTTTGGGAGGCCGGTTTTGATTGATTGAATTGAAAAGTTTATTAACAGATTGCAGAATGGGTACAGTACAGTACAGCTCAATACATACAATTGTTAAGGGGATGCAGACCAGAGAAAGACTTTCGTCTTGTTTACATCAGGGTCCCCCATTTTCAATTCATCATATGACATACACGACATACAGATAGACAGTACTGCTACATCTATACATTTATGACATACCAGATTTGCAAATACAGTACTGTTTGTGATACTAAAAAAATCCAGAAAAAGAGTGTATATACATTTGACATAGAAACTGTACATTGGAGGAGGTTGGGTAGGTGGGGTGGGGTTGGGTGGGGCTGTACATTGGAGGTGGGGGGGGGGGGGGGGGTTGGGTATGGGGGGGGGGGCACTGTACATTGGAATACTGACAAGGCCATACTTGGTCTTTACTGTACAACTGGGTTAGGACATTTGTAGGGGCCAGTTTCGAATTGCAGTCTCCCGTAGGTGTTCTTTGAGAGTGTTTTTGAAAGTGGGTAGTGATTCACATTCCTTTACAGCTGTGGGTAGGGCGTTCCACATTGATGTGGCATAATTGCTAAACGTGTTTAGTCCCTTGTTTGAGCCGAATCTGGGTTTTACATGATTTGTGGAGCTCCCTCTGGTGTTGTGATCGTGGTATTCACTGGCCTTTGGGAAGTATTTTGACATGTACATGGGTACCTTGGTCGTGTAGTGTATCTTGTAGACCAGGCCCATTGCAAGTTGCTGTACTCTGTCGTCTACTCTAAGCCATCCTAGGTTGGCAAAGTGGGCAGGGGTGAGGTGGGTTCTAGGAGTCAGGTCAAGCAGTAGTCTGACTAGTTTGTTTTGAGATGTTTGTAATTTGGTTTTTAGTGCCTTTGAGGTGCTTTGGTACCATGAGGTGCAAGCATAGTCGTAGTACCCTTGAATGAACGGTAAGGAGTGCATTACAGTAGTCGAGTCGGCTTGAGATAAAGGCATGGATCTGGTTTTCAGCGTCCTTTTGATTTATAAATGGCCGTACTTTAGCTATGTTTCTAAGGTGGAAGAATTATGTTTTTGTCAACTTGTTGATTGTGATTTAAAGCTTAGGTCTGAGTCTACCATAACACCAAGACTTAACTCACTCAAATACAGTTAGCAGCTGGATAGACTACAGTTGGAAATTAGCTTCTGCTAAATCTGGTGCAAACATATTTTCATGTAACAATGATTAATTGTAAAAATAAAAAAAATTAAAATATATTATTATTATTCTTTTTTTAAAGTAGATTCGGGGCTTTTCATAAAACATTTGGGGCTTGAGCCCAAGTAGCCACCCCCTAGCCCCGCCCTATTATGACCAGATTTACAAATACAGTAGGCCTACTGTTTGTACTGGCTGCTGTTAAATGTCTGTTTAGTAGACAATGTTACAGTGTCGAACTGAACAAATCACATGGCATCTGGTCGTTTCAATTCTGATTTGGACCACTTTCATATTATGTGACCACTAAAATCAGATACAGGTCAGATTCTTTTCGACACAATTCTACACTGGTGGGAGTCACTCTGTGACTGTGAATACAAACATGGAAGACAGCTGTGGTGGAGGTGGTCAGTGGAGGTGGAGGGACAGGGAGGTGTTTACCTTATAAGTACTTGGGGTGATACTTCTGTACAAGCAACACCCGAGGGGACGTTTCACAACTGCTCTGTGTTTCACCTCCTCCTCGCCCGCATTATCATCTGCTCACGAATGAGCCGGCTTCCACTGCACATCAAGGTATACATTTAAAAATGTTTACCTCCATCGTCGTTATTGTTCATTTTTGCGCATGTGGGTGGAATTGGCTAAATAAAAAAAAAGACAACGTGGAAAAAAACAAAAAATGGGATCTGAGCAATAAATCAGAATTGAGCACAAAGGCCTTACTACCTTGTTTCACCTACCTGTCCATTATTTTTTTTATCTTCCTTGTGAACCACAAAGTCATGTCAGCAGATGGAACACCCTCTGCCCAAGTTACATCGCTGATCGCTCGTAACGAAAAACATATGGTGTACTGTACAGTATACGCTTCTTATGGTGACATGGGCAATATAATCATATTCAATGTTGTATATAAAAGGGGATGTTTTTCATTTAGCAATAATTAGCTGATCAGTCTATGGGTTTATATAGTAATCATTGTATTGGCGTGTTGTGAATCTGTTATAAAAATGTAGCTATTTTTCTGATGAAACTGGACTAGAGGAATAATGAAACTCCCAATCCGTACTGTAGCTGATCGTTCCATGGTCTCCCTTTGCCTTTGGTCCTCACTCTGGACCCGGGACAGCTGTTCTGTCTCTTGACTGGAGCCCTGCCTTGAGTTCTAGATCATCTGTGAGCTCCTAGTGAAACTCTCCCCAGATCCCTCCTATTTAATACACAATGATCACGAGCAATTTAACTGTTAGTTTCTAAAATGTTCAATGATGTGAATTGAACTAAAATTGAGCCCAACCCTGGTGTGTGTGTGTGTGCGTGTGTGTGTGTGTGTGTGTGTGTGTGTGTGTGTGTGTGTGTGTGTGTGTGTGTGTGTGTGTGTGTGTGTGTGTGTGTGTGTGTGTGTGTGTGTGTGTGTGTGTGTGTGTGTGTGTGTGTGTGTGTGTGTGTGTGTGTGTGTGCGTGAGTGTGCGTGCGTGTGTGTGTGTGTGTGTGTGAAGCAGTTGACCCTGGAGCAGAAGTGTTATGTGGCGCAAAGAGAGAGGCAGGAGACGCTGAAAGACCTGGAGAAGATTACACAGGAGAACAAGGTAGCAAAACACAAATACACCACACACACACACACACCAACAGCACGCATACATGCATGCGACAAGCAAATCCACTAACTCCATCAATGCCCTTGTGTGTCATCTGTGCCCCCCCCCCCCCCCCCCCTCCTCCCCCTACAGGTAAATCAGGACGTGGCCGAGAGCCAACTGGCAGAACTCAGGAAAGCCAGGAATGAGTTTGAACGAGATGTAGCCATACCTCTGCGGGAGAAGATAGGAGTGGTGGGAGCTGACCGGGTCCTCCGCTACTTTGAGAACAAGAAGAGAGCGAAGGTCAGATAAGACAGGGTCAGCCTGGGGCAGAAAACGCTGTCACGTAGCATTTAGCATCTGAAAGAACGCACTCAGCATCTCTTACGGTGGCTGCTATCACTTGTAGAAGCTGTTAGTGTTTTTCCCCCCTCATTTGTCAGACACTTGTTATATATAAGGGGAAACTATTTTGCGTTTGACCTTCTACTTAGGTAACAAAATAAATGGCACGTTAGCATTCCTCATTCAAACCACTGAGCCGCCTCGCAGCTAATCTCATGAAGTCAAACCTCACCAAGAGAAACACTCGTCAGAAAGTCA
>NC_140182.1:36391438-36468938 GCF_963971535.1 Notolepis coatsorum | reverse complement strand
TAACAGTGTATAATACTTGTATAACAGTGTATAATACTAGTATAACAGTGTATAATACTTGTATAACAGTGTATAATAACAGTGTATAATACTTGTATAACAGTGTATAATACTAGTATAACAGTGTATAATACTTGTATAACAGTGTATAATACTAGTATAACAGTGTATAATACTTGTATAACAGTGTATAATATTTGTATAACAGTGTATAATACTAGTTATATACCGAATATATATATTTATTGATTGATATATATTGCATAGTATTTGTATATCGTTTGATATCCCTTGTATATTCCTTGTACATATACACGGAATGTCCCTTTAGCCTAGTGCAGACCATAATATTTCATTCTCCTATTGGACAGCGGTCCACAGGCGCCAGAGCCATGCCTCCAGAGTCAGGTTCAAGGCCACCGTCAAGACATGTCTGTACATGCCCGGCCTTGCCCAGGGATACGAGACAGAAATGAGATTGGCACTAGATTGTTCGCCGTGCATATAAATATGGCGCAGGTGAATACAGAAGTAGAGTTACCCAATAAGTTGAAGCCTCACCCACGATACTCCGTGCGGTGAAGTATGGCCTGTTTGGCCCCAAATAGAGCATTGAGACCGCGTGCGAATTAATAACTGAATTGTCAGAGTTTGGCGCTATACCGTCGAGTGCGACATATTTCTATTAAGTCAGTAATAGTCTATTTGTGTATAGTGTATCGTGCGGCTAAAGTTCTACAGTGACCAGCATCACCAACGCTTCCTCGTACCAGCTAGAGTGCTTATCCAGGCTGGGCTGCTTTCATGGCGCTTTCACCCGAGGAGACCTAGACGAGAACCGTGTGGACATGTACACTGGATTAATCTACCCGACGACTACATAGCCTTTTGCGGCTGGATTATATTTGTTTTGGTCCTGTGATTTATGGAGCGGAGAATCGCCGACGCCTACACGTGTGGGATTTACCCTGTGAGGAGCCAGGTCGAGTCGGCGCCTCAGAGAGCCTGAGGCCGGCTAGCTTTCTTCACTGTGGAGCTACAGTCTACGGAGAACAGCTGTATTCGTCTGTGGATCAAGAGACTATTGCACCGTCTCCTGTACTTGGAGTCTCCTTAGTCATCATTGACCAGACTCTCTACTACCGACAGATCCTCTACCCCTGCTGGCTTACAACCGGGGGGACCCTTCCAGTATCTCCCGCTATATATTACTAGTGTACCATAGATATAATTCCCTAAGATTCAGGTTGTATAATTACCTCCTGCGTAACCAGAGAATGGACATTCATTATTGATTTGCCTACGCACATTCCTTTGCCTTATAAGCGCATCCAAAGTAAAATACAGAGAAGTATATTATGTACCTTTTGCTGCAATAAATACTTGATTACACCTTGGTGTGGAACCGATTCATTGTGGGAAGTGTTCATCATATTTATATATCATGTACTGTATGGCCAGTAATTAAAGTACATAAAGCGGTAGTGGTTTAATGATACCATACTTATCAATACAGTCAGGGAATTGTACCCCTCAGTTACAATTGGTCCTTCGAGCCGGAGGGTAACTAGTGTAATATTAATATAGTTGTAACTGAGGGGTACAATTCCCTGACTGTATTGATAAGTATGGTATCATTAAACCACTACCGCTTTATGTACTTTAACTACTGGCCACACAGTACATGATATAGATATGATGAACACTTTCCCACCATGAAACCAAGTCCACACAAATGTATAAGTCGAATATTTAATATATAGCAAAGGGTATATACAACGTTCACTTAATGACATTTATGATTTGAATGCACTTGTAAGGCAAATGAGTATTCGTAGGCAAATCAACATTGAATGTCCAATCTCTGGTTACGCAGGAAGCAAGTATACAACCTGGTTCTTTAGGGAACTATAGCGATGGTACTTTTTTTTTTTTTAACTTACATTTTTATTTGCATTTTTGATTTACAAACATCTCAGACAATACAATTAAACAGACAGAAACAATAAAGAAAAAATTATAACATCCAAAAGAATAGTGATGCACCGATGTGAAAATGGTGGCCGATACCGATAACCGACATTAATATTGCTGTTCTGGCCGGCACCGACATCCACCGATGTCGACATCTCTGCACAGAAAACACTTTTTTATGATAATCAAACAAAGAGCTACTTTCCAAAACGCATACTTTTTTTTTACTTTTGTAACTTATTTTCAGAAATTACTGATATTTTGGAACAATTTAAGGCCAAAACATGTAAAAAGAAAAAATAATATTAAATTTTAATAAAAAAAAAGAAAAAATTATATCGGCCCATATCGGCCCTATCTTGATATCGGGCCGATACCGATGTGTAAAAAAAACGGCCATATCGGCCGATATTATGTCAGCGGCCAATATATCGTGCATCACTAAAAAAGAAAACAAAAATAAAAGAGAGGGGGTGACGTGGGTTCAACGGTCAATTCTATCTTTACCTTGTTTATTTACATTTCAATTTATTTTATAGTTCCCTTGTTCCCTTTTCATTCTTTTTTTTAAACAATATGTTTATAGGTATTTTCTTTTTTTTTTCAGTTTAACAGCATCAGTTCAACAACCATACAAAAGGAAATGTTGCCAACTGCCCCCCCCCCCTCCCCGAGTTACAGAAAAATAGATGCATATTAACCCCCCCCCCCCTGAAAAAAAAAAAATCGGCCAGACCCCCCCTCCCTCCCCCCAGACTAGGACCTCGACAAATTCAGTTTTTTCTTTTTTTTTACACATTTTGAGAGTTTTGTAAACCCAGTTACACCCGTCTAACAGGTGCCCATACTTCTACACCAAACAAATAAATGTCTACCATTACATCTTTTCTCTTCAAAGAGCAACTAATAACATTTACAGTATCATTCATTGCAATATATACCCTTCAGAAAGACAAAAGGGAGCTTCAATAATAGCCTATATCATCAACCTACTATGTAATCTGTTCTAAGTATTGCCTAAACCCAGCCCAGCATTTATCAAAGAGACGTGGTTTTTTCTTAAGATTGAACATTATTTTCTCTGATGCCATGTACGAAGAGATTTCACTAAGCCACATAGACATGGGGGGGGATTCAGCACTTTTCCACAGCATGGCAATACACTTGTTCCCTGCAATCATGGCCAATTTAATGATCCGCACCTTGCCTCTCTTATCTGGAGAAATGTCAGACATGTCTCCTAATAATGCTAATTTAGGTGTACATGGGATCTCAAGGCCTGTGACCTCTTCGAGAGTCTCCCAAATTGAGCCCCAGTAAGGTCTCAGTTTGTTACATTCCCAGAACATGTGGAGCAGGCTACCTGTTTCCGTTGAGCACCTAGGGCAAAGGTCAGAGATAGCCTCATTCATCCTGTGAAGTCTTTCCGGCGTAAAATAGGTTCTATGGAGAATGTTAAATTGCATAAGTTTATGTCGAGTGTTATATGAAAAAGATAGTGCAGACTCACATAGTGATTCCCATTCATCTTCATCAAAGGTACAGTCCAGGTCCCGCTCCCATTTGTTCTTGGCATTTAGGGGTATAATTTCTGTACTGGTCAGGATTCTATCATATGTTAATGATAGGATGCCTCTAGTGTGAATAACTCCTTTTAGAATATCATCTATGAGGAGGGGTTTTGGAAGAGTGGAGTTTCCTCCCTGACCTGTACCTATGAAGTGTCTGACCTGTAGGTATTTAAAGAAATTAGTAGTTGGAAGGTGGAAGGCGGCATGTAACTGTTCAAAGGACATAAGTATGTTATTATCAAATAGGTCCCCAAAAGTTTTAATTCCCTGAGTGTACCACTTCTTGGTGATGCCATCTCTAAGTGATTCTGGCAAAGCTGGATTGTTGTGGAAGGGAGTCTTCCTGTGAAATGCAATAAAGCTACCAAGATGTGTCTGAATCTCAAACCATGTTCTTGCTGTGTGTTTAATAAATGGGTTATCTGAACAATTCTTCAGGGTGTGGTACTTCCTGATAAAAGGAATTCCGGCCAGCGGTACGTCCATCGTATGGCATTGTTCTATTTGTCTCCAGGCAGGGGAATTAGTCGACTCATTCTGCCAAATCCACAGAGCCCTTGTCTGTGCAGCCCAGTAATAGCGTTGGAAGTCCGGGAGTTTCAGTCCACCACACTGGGGGGAATTATATAGGGTTTTAATTTTAATTCTAGGGACCTTCCTTCTCCATATGAATGCAGATATTATCCTTTGTAATTTCTTGAAGAAGTTCTTATGTATAGATATAGGGAGGGTTTGAAAAAGATAGAGAAATTTAGGTAGGATGTTCATCTTAATGCAGTTCACACGTCCGATTAGCGAGAGAGGCAGCTGCATCCATCTATCTAGGTCCTTCTCCACCTTTTTAAGTAGTGGGTCATGATTTAGTAAGAAAATTGTATCTATTTGGTTCGGGATTTTTAGACCCAAATATGTTACAAATTGTGAGTTCCACTGGAAGGGGAAATTGGACCTTGGCATTTTTTCGGCTAGTGAGTTAAGTGGCATGGCCACGCTTTTTTGTGCATTAATCTTGTAGCCTGAGATTACATTATACTTTGACAGTGTTTCCATAAGGGCAGGCATGGATGAGTCGAGATTGGTTAGAAACAGGACTATGTCGTCCGCGTATAAAGAGATGACATGGCTCTCAGGACCCACCTTGATCCCACTAATAGCTTTATGTGACCTTATTGCTATAGCCAGGGGTTCGATTACCAGCGCAAAAAGTGTCGGGGAAAGAGGGCAACCCTGCCTAGTACCGCGCCTTAGAGGGAAAGAAGGTGAAATCTCTGAGTTGGTCTGTATCCTGGCTGTAGGGTTAAGGTACAGCATATGGATCATTCTTAGCATATTTGGGCCAAAGTTCATTTTTTGTAGAACAGCGAAGAGAAAGTGCCACTCTACTCGGTCAAATGCCTTCTCCGCGTCCAACGAGATCGCTATGACTGGGTCTTCTATGGATTTGGCACAATGCGTCAAGTTAAGAAATCTTCTCACGTTGTCTATTAATGAGCGATTTTGTATGAAACCGGTCTGGTCCGTATTAATAAGTGAGGAGGTTACTCTCTCAAGTCGAGTGGCTATGATTTTAGTAAATATTTTATATTCGTTGGAAAGGATCGAAATTGGTCTGTACGACCCGCATAAGGTAGGGTCCTTCCCTGGTTTTGGCAGGACTATAATAAGAGCTTGCTCAAGGGTATCAGGTAGTTGATCATTCTCAATAGAGTAGTTGAACATTTCTAGGAGAGGGTCTATCAATTTGCTAATAAATGCCTTGTAGAAGTCTATGGAGAAGCCGTCCGGCCCTGGAGCTTTCCCTGGCGTCAGTTTTGATAAGGCATCTAGTATTTCTTGCTTAGTTATCGCCTCGTCAAGGACCCCCCTTGTGCCTTTTGTTATCGTAGGTATGTCTAGGTTGTCCAAGAACTCACACATCTCCTGTCTCTTCTCCCCCTGCGAGGAGTAGAGAGACTTGTAGAAGTCTGAGAAGGCCCGATTTATGAGCAGTGGGTTCCGGGTCAACTCCCCTTTGTCGCTTACCCTAATGGCCGGAATACACCTAGCGGCATCCTCCCTTCTAATTTGCCACGCTAGTAGTTTCCCTGCCTTGTCACCCTGCTCATAGTAGCGATGTTTCAACCTTGACATAGCGTTTTCTACCTCTCGCGAGGTGATAGTGTTATATTCTGCCTTTTTTGCCGTTATCTGAACCAATAAGGTCTGTGATTGTAATAGGGAGTGTTGATTTTCAAGCGCTTTTATATCAGACTCTAGTGAGCGTAATTTGGTTTGATATTGTTTCTTTTTCCAGGAAGAGTAACTAATAATGTAGCCTCTTATGTAAGCTTTAAGGGTCTCCCAGACTATAGCTGGTGAGGCCGAGCCCCTATTACTCAATAAATACCAGTCCAACTGTTTGTTAATTAATTTGACAAAATCCTCATCGTTATTTAGAAAATTAGGAAACCTCCAGCGTTTGGAGTTTGTGTGAGAGTCGCTTAAGGCTATTTTAGTCAAAAGGGGGGCGTGGTCTGAGTGTGTCATGGCTAAGTATTCGCAGGACGAAACAAGATGGAGTTTTGCTGTATGTATAAAGAACGTATCAATCCTAGAGTAGCTGTTGTGCATGTGTGAGTAGAAGCTGTATTCCCTTTGAGATGCATGCCCCTCCCGCCATGTATCCAACAAATTAAGATCCATAAGTTCTTTTTTAAGAGCCTTGGCCGCTGAGGTCAAAGGTTTAGGGGTAGGGGAGGATCTGTCCATAGCAGGGTCTAATACCAGGTTAAAGTCACCACCAATTATAAGTTCTGAAGGGGCGCATGTCACTTTAAGAAAAAGATTCACATAGAAGTTAGGGTCATCGTGGTTCGGACCATATACATTCAGCATAGTGACCAGTTGGTCTCCCATATATCCCCTGACTAAAATATATCTTCCCCCTTTATCCTTTTCAACTAGGTTCGGTTGGAAGGGGATCCCTCTTCTTACCAGAATAGCCACCCCCCTTGCTGACGATGTGAATGAGGAGAAAAATATTTGCCCTTGCCATTGTTTCCCCAGTTTACTGTGCTCTGCGTCATCCAAGTGAGACTCTTGCAGGAAGGCCACGTCTATTTGATGTCTTCTGATGAAGCTAAGCACTTTACGGCGTTTAACTTGCCGGTTAAGACCATTAATATTCCAACTCAGAAACGAGTATGTCATTCACCCATGTGGTTGGTATAGCTGTTTAGTAGGACACTGGGATACCTGAAAACATGGTATACAATACCTAGATGTGTAAACATTATAAACCAATTCACAAAAACAGTCCTGTCTGAACCCCTCCCTTTTCCCCTTAATGCCCCCCCCCCCCCCCCCCCCCCTTCCCAAAAAAAAAAAAATTAAATAAATCCCCCTGGCCTATAAATCCTCCCGTAATCTTGCGTAGTACCATACCCTATCCTACCAAGCGGAGCCGGGCTCCCTACCAGGTTTAGGTTAAGTAATTAAAGGTGTGGGTACGAACATCTCCTTTAAGCATTTCAAAACATGTATATATATATACACACCTTTTTTTTTTTTAATATCTTTTTTTTTTTTCAGGGGTAATATCAACGCTTAAAATGCATAAATGTAATGTGCACACATGTATGAATAAACATGTACACCTACGTACATATACCCATTAGCACATAACCGTCTTGAAATTAAACTTAGTAATATGAACTCACAACAAAAGGTCCCGTGAGGCTTAACAACATCTCAAGTCCAGTGTCGCCAATAACGACATGTATTACCCGGCGGTTAACATTTCAAAAAGTAATTAGAGTATGAGGCTTATTGCCTGGTATGTGTCTTTATTTACCGCTCCTTTATGGTCGAGTGACGACCGCTGGATCACTTCAGCATAGCCGGGTGGTGCTTACTCAGATACGTCTCTGCCGACCCCGGAGAAGTAAAAGTACGTCTGCCCTCCGGTAGCTCCACGCTCAAGTTAGTGGGATGGAGCAGCTTGAAGGATACGTTGTTCTCGTGTAGCTTCTTCTTCAACGGCATGAAGGCTTTTCTCTTCTTGTAGAGGGCCGTGGACATATCCTTGAAGATCTTGATAGTAGAATTACCGTATGCCAGTGATTTCTTTTTCCACGCCGCGTCCAGGATTCTCGTCACATCGGTGAAACGGAGTAGCTGGATCACTATGGCTCGGGGGAGGCTGCCTTCTTCGGGACGGCGTTGGAGCGTACGGTGAGCCCGCTCTATCTCAATGGTTTGCCCGGTGTCCAGCTCCAGTATTTTGGGGAGCCATTCCTGTAGGAAATCGATAGAGCTTTTCCCCTCCACACCTTCTGGGAATCCCACCAGTCGCAGATTCTTTCTTCTCCCTCTGTTTTCCAATTTTCCCTCAGACCGCAGATCTCCTCCTCTGTGTCTTTCCTATGATCGCTGAGGTCTTGTTGTAGGTAGTCGAGGCTATCACCGAAGCTAGCTTGCACTCCCTCCATTTCCTTAACACGTTGCCCCAGTGCCTGGTTGTCACTGATAAGTCTTTCCACCGAGATGCTTAGAGAGTTCATCTTAAGTTCCATCATGGCTTGAATTCTGTCGAATACTTTCTCCAGTTCCCCAGTAAACCATATCGGCGGTGTTTCATCGTTAGCTTCGACGTTGGCTGCATTAGCTTCCCCGTTAGCCGGTGCGTTAGCTCCTTGCGGTCTCACAAGCACTATTGCTAACGTGGGCGATGTCACCGTCTTCCTGCTCGGTTCGGTCCTTTTGGGTGGCATTTCTTTGTTGGTTATGTGCTTAATAAGCGTGGGTTAACATAAACTGAAGTTAGGCGGAGTATGTTCGATACATCAGGTTTTTCAGGATTTTTGTGTAGGAGCCCGTTCCACTATGTCCTTCCTCTACGCCGCCATCTTTTCCGAGCCATAGCGATGGTACTTAATGATTATAGCTGGATATACTAAAGGGGGGTCCTGCTGGTTGTAAGTCAGTAGGGGGGGGGGGGGGGTTAGGAGAGCCGCCGGCGATATCCCATCTGGCCAACGATTTCTTGGGAGAATTCAGAGTGCTGAACACGGTGCCCACAGAACCTTGGTCCACAGATGAATACAGTTGGGCCCTCTTGTAGACGGTAGCTGCCGGTCCACAACGAAGAGACGTGAGGCGACCTCACTCGGGGTAGAGCGCCGTCTCACCTGGACTCCTCTCGGGGGGTAGTTCCAACACTCACCAGTGTTGGCTGTTATCCATGGCATAAATCAAAGCACCCAAAGCAAGTAGATAATCCAAGCCGTGTAGGGCTCGCCGTCGTCCGGGTAAGGTAATCCAATGTGCAGGTCCACTCGTCCTAGCCCAGAACTCCTCGGATGAAAGCACCACACGTGGTCTGCCCAGCCTGGTTAAGACTCTAGATAACGCGAGGAAACGATGGGGGTACTACTCACTGTATAACTCTAACCGAACGATGCACCATACATAATAGACTATTATTAACTTAATAGAAATACGTCCCACTCGACGGTATAGTGCCAAACTATGACAATTCAACTATTAATCCACACGATGTCTCAATGCCATTCTGAGGCCAAGTTGACCATACTGCACCA
Organism: Notolepis coatsorum; assembly: GCF_963971535.1. NCBI lineage: Eukaryota > Metazoa > Chordata > Actinopteri > Aulopiformes > Paralepididae > Notolepis > Notolepis coatsorum. The sequence continues at coordinate 36,459,814 of NC_140182.1, read as the reverse complement.
CACGTGTATCGTGGTCGTGGGTGAGGCTTAACGTCTTGCCACTAGGTTGGAGGGTAAAGAACTAAGGGCTAAGGGACTAAAAAGAAAGTTCTACTTTACTTGCGCCATATATATATGCGCTGTGAACAAATAGTACCATTCGTATTTCGCCAGACGTATTCCTACGCGGAACCGGGCTAGTAACGACATGTTCGTCGGCACGATTGAACTTGAACCAAGGGGCTTGGCTGCTGGCGCCAAGTTCTTGTCCAATGAGAGAATGAAACTATTATGGGCTGTTAGTAGACTAAAGGGATATTCAGTGTATATGTACAAGGAATATACAAGGGATATCAAACGATATACAAATACTATTAAATATATATCCATAAATAAATATATATATTCGGTTTAATCTGATCCTTCACAACAGCCGCCCCCTAATTAGTCCCACCTAATTAGCTAAGCAGAGACAGATTAACCGCACTGTCTACCACTCAAGGTCCGCTGTAAGGGTCAGTCAACTCACAAAGTCGTGGGGTCATGGTCGTCATCGATAGTGTCTGGGAGTCTGGGCAGTTCTATTAGCCTCGCCACGGGTCGTGTGTAAGTTCGCCCTTGGACGAGCACCTCAGCTGCTCGGACATTGCCATCGGCACCGGTGATCACTTTGCTTACGCGGCCAGCCGGCCACATAGCTCTGGGTAGTGACTGGTCGATAATCATGACGACTGTTCCTTCTGTCAAATTGTCTCTCTCTTTTACCCACTTCTGGCGGGTCTGTAGAGACGGTAGGTAGTGGAGTAGAAAGCTGTTCCAAAACTTGTCAGCTAGTACTTGACTGTACCTCCACATTCTTCGGCCGTTCGCTTCTTCAGGCCTGTACATTGTCTGGGGTAGCGCGGGGTCCAGCCGCCCCATCAAGAGTGTGTTGGGGGTGACTGGGTCGACATCTGCTATATCACTGGAGACGTAGCCGAGGGGCTTGGAGTTCAATACTCCCTCGATCTCCGTGAGGACTGTCATTAGGACTTCTTCCGCTACAGTCTGGGCCCCAAGCACGGCGTACAGGGCTGTCTTTATAGAACGTACTTCTCGTTCCCAGGTTCCACCGAAGTGGGGTGCGTTCGGGGGATTAAACTGGAAGTCAATCTGGGATGGAGCGAGGTGGGTCTTAAGTTCTGGGCCCATAGCTTGGAAGCTCTGTCTCAGCTCTCTTTCTCCGCCTTTGAAGTTTGTCCCGTGATCAGACAACAATGTAGACGGTTTTCCTTTCCGTGATGTGAATCTTCGGAAGGCCATAAGGAATGAGTCTGTGCTCATGGTTGGAAGGAGTTCGATATGTATCGCTCTGGTGGTCATGCATTTGAATACAATACCCCACCGCTTCTCGGTTCCTCTTCCTTTCTTTATATACAACGGGCCAAAACAGTCCATGCCTGTGGAGTGGAATGGCTTGTCGCCGAGTCGGAGGCGACAGGGAGGTAGGTCAGCCATCCGGGGTATGCTGGGCTGCGCGCGCCACTTTCGGCAGTCTAGACAGGTTCGCTGGAAGCGTCGCACTGCTTCTCTTCCTTGAAGTATCCAATAGCGACGTCTGATCTCCGCGAAGACTCTCTCTGCTCCTGCGTGGTGTACATCCTCGTCGTATTTCTTTATGATCAGCTCTGTGACCTTGTGTCGGCTGTTCAAGACTATCGGGTACTTAACGTCATCCGGTAGATTGGGGGCCCTCCGCAGACGACCACCCACTCTGATGAGATTATGGGCGTCGCTCTCGGGTGCCAGGTGGAGCAATCTGCTGTCTGATGGGACGGGCTTTCCTCCCTGTAGACAGTCTAGCTCGTCGGGGAACGAGTCTCTCTGGGCTCGTTGTAGTAGAAGAAGTTCTGCTTCTTCGTAGTCAGCTGCTGAAATGTCGGCAGTGGGCTGAATCTCTGGGTGGTGCCACAGAAATGTCTTTAGTTGCGCACTCTGTAGGGTGAGGCAATCATCTATGTTGGGGTCTGTGGAGGCGACTGTGCTCAGTCCACAGAACATAGGTTTCTTGTTCCCAGCCTCCTCTTTACTCGCCTCCCGTGGGGTGGGCGTAGGCCACTCTCCTTCCGGGAGCTTGAGGAACTCTGGTCCGTCACTGTAGATGTTGTGACGGGTGAGGTCATCTAGGGACATTCCCCGGGTGATGACGTCAGCTGGGTTGTGTTTGGTGTCCACATACTGCCAGCTCGCTGCTTCTGTTAACTCTTGAATCTCTGTGACTCTGACTCCCACGAAGACCTTGTATCTGCATGAATCAGACTTGATCCATGTGAGTACTGTCGTGGAATCTGACCACAAGATTGTTCTGTGCACCGGAATGGTGAGTTCACGTTGGATTAACGTGGCTAGATGCGCTCCTGCTAGGGCTGCGCAGAGCTCTAGACGCGGGATAGATTGTTGCTTTCGTGGGGCTATTCTTGAGCGAGCCAGGATGAAGGCGGTGTGTATCTCTCCTCCCTTCTCTTGGGCACGCAAGTAGGCCACTGATCCATAGGCTACTTCGGAGGCGTCGCTGAAGACGTGTAGATCCATCTTGCATGTCTCTGGCCTCACTGTGGGTGGGAAGTAGCTGCGGCGTATATTGACGCCTGGGAGTGAGCGGAGTTCCGTCTCCCACTCTCTCCATGTGGAGGCAAGGGGTGCGGGTATTGGGTCGTCCCAGCACTGGTCCTTGTCCCATAGTGCTCGTACAATCATCTTTGCCCTGGTGGTGTAAGGTAGAATACATCCCAACGGGTCATATTGTCTGGCGAGTGTTCTGTACACACTCCGTCTGGTGGTCGGTATCGCCGTCGACCTTCCCTGCTCCGTGGTCAGGGGTTTGTGTCTATAGTGGAGCGAGTCTGTTTTGAAGCGCCAGACTAGTCCTAGTGTCATTTCTTGGGCTTCTCCTGGGATTGTCGCCATCCAGGTCTCGCTGCTGGCAGCCTTGTCCACGGGGGAGAGGCTGCGCAATACGTGCGGGTCACTGCTGGCCCACTGCCTGAGATCAAAGCCGCCTTTGATCAGAGAGGCGCGTAGCTTGAGTAGGAGAGCCTCGGCTTCTTCTTGAGTCGAAACGCTTTGTAAACAGTTGTCCACGTAGAAACTGTTCTTCACACTGTGTCGGACCTCTTCATCTGCTGCTGGGTCCTCTGCGACGTGTTTCTGTAGTGCAAATGTAGCACAGCACGGGCTGCATGTAGTTCCGAAAGGGAGGACTTCCCATTGATAGATGGCGGGGTGCTCATCTCCGATCCTCTCTCTCCATAGGAACCGCAGCAGGGGCTTGTCCTCCTCCACTAGTCTCACCTGCAGGAACATCCCTTTGATATCCCCGCTGATAGCCACCTTGTCCTGGCTGAAGCGTAGTAGCACGCCTAGTAGAGAGGGGCCGAGTGTGGGGCCGGGCAAGAGCTCTTTATTCAGATTTTGGGATCCGATCTGGTAGCTGCAGTTAAACACAATGCGATCCTTGCCGTTGTGGTGGACCTTGTGGTGCGGCACGTACCATGATTCGGTCGTCTGATCGGCCTCTTTAATGTCAATCTTTGTCACGTGTCCCGCTGTGATTAGCTTCTCAATCTCAGCGCGGTACACACTCTCTTGAGCGGGGTCTTTGGCTAGGCGCCGCTCTGTGTTCAATAGATACCGCTCCGTAGCGTCTTTCTTTGCGTGAAAGGTGGGCATTCCCTCTCGCCTCAGGAGTGGAGTTGCGTATCTCATCACTCCGCTGACTGTGACTCTCTTTGTCTCGAGGAGGTTTATGGCGTAAATGTCTTCTTTAGAACGAATGTCTTTCTTTTCGTTCTTAAAGGGCATTGTCTCTAGTGTCCATAGCCTCTCGACATGCTGCAGGAGAGTGGTGTCTTCTTCTGTCACTCTGGAGTGGAGGCAGCTAGTGGCTGCTGTTCGGTTAAGAGATTTAGCGAGGGGGCCTTGTAATGTCCATCCTAGGCGGGTCTCGACTGCTGCAGGACAGCCTCTGGGTCCTGTATGGACCCGGTCTATCGGGACTATGAGGTCTGCATGGTCGGAGCCTATCAGCAGGGTCGGGGTGGCGCCGTCTATGAGCGGGATAGGTAGTTGACGCAGGTGCACATATTTATCCATCAGTTTGGCGATGGGGTAGGTGTACTGTGATAGTCCTATTTCTTGGCTGGTGAAAGCATTTGTAATCCTATACCGTCGCTCTGGCTGCCCGCTTGCTGCGATAGTGAAGGAGACATTCTCGCCTTTTATCGTCTTTAAATCTCTTCTTATTGTCCGAATCGTCATTTGGTTCTCGCTCCCCCGCAGTCCCAGCTGGGCCGCAGCGGACGCGAGCAGAAGGGTCTTCTCTGACCCGTCATCAAGGACGGCGTAAGTGTCCATGACTTTATCTTGGTAGCTCAATGTTACACGGACTACCTTTAAGAGCACTTGGGCGCCGCTGCTGCTGGCGGGGTCAATGTACATGACACTTGCCTTTGTGCTGCTCGATGGTGCAGGTGCAGGCTTTCTTCTGTTGCTGTCGTGTAGGACATCTAGGTGGGCTCCGTCACACCGACTGCACCTCTTCTTTAGGCGGCACTCGGCTGCCATGTGACTGCGCGCACATCGGTAACAGCGCCTGTTGGACTTTATCCATTGACTCACTTCTTCTGCATTCATCTTTGTGAACAGGTCACATTGTGACAGCCAGTGTTCCTTCTCGCAGTACGGGCACACCATCTTCCACTTCTCTTTTCTCGAGGGGGTACTGTGGTTCTTACTGCTCGGTACTGATTCTGATTGGTGCATGACAGTCACCGATCTTCTTCCATCGTTTATTCTCCTGGGTCCCTCTCTGGAGCTTGGTGTGCTCCGCACGAACGTATCCAGTCGTAGGCTGCTGACTTCTCTCGCCAGGAAGTCGGCTAGATCGAGGAGGGATGGTTCGGGACCGTTAGGATCACGGTGGTCTCTCTGCCGCCTGAAGCGCTCTTGTCTGGCGGGTGGCAGCTTCTCTAAAATCCTCTCGACGTTAGAGTTGGCGTATAGCTCGTGCATACCCTTTTCTCGTTGCGCTCCCAGCATCCCTACCAGGGACTGCACTTTTATAGACAGGTCGTCTAATGAGCGATTGTCTGTTGCTGGGGGTAGGCGGTCAATATGCCTTATCTCTTGGATTACGTAATCCCATATACGTCCATATCTCTGGTCCAGCGCTGCTAGAGCCGCGGTGTATGGGGTCGTAGAGGTGGCATAGGCTAGCGCTATATTGTGCGCTCGGGGTACTTTCAGGTGCTTCAGTAATATTGCATACTTGTGGCGTTCATCAGCGACATCCACCATCATTGTCTCTAAGCACATCCGGAGCTCCGTGTACTGTGCTCGATTCTCATAGGTGAAGTCTGGAAACGTCGGTGTGCCAATGTATGACGCCGTGGATGGCTGATACATCGGCAAGCGTTGGGGGAGAGGCCTCCTAGGCGAGTCTCCTCTTGCGCCTCTCTGTGGGCTGGTACCGGCAGGGTACCATGGCCCGCTGGTCCAGGTGCTATTCCTCGGGGCTGGTCGTGCGTCATGCTCACCCGTGAATAGAGTCGGGGGTCTGTAGCGCAGCGCCGCGGGGGTATAGCCTGGGCTGTACTGGACCTCCTGGTCCGGTGGAGTACTGTGCTGTCGTCGGGCTTGGTTCTCCTCCTCTCCCTCTTCTTCTTCTATCAGGTCCTCTAGATCCTGTAGTCGTTTATTTAGCTTCTCCGCAGTGTATGCCGCTCCTTCCTTGTAGCTGGGTCTCGCTTGGACCGGTCGGGGAAGGGGGTCTGCGGGGGGTATAGGCTTGGTCTGTTGGTCAAGTTCAGGGTCGCTTGCTCGGTTAGGGGATGCTGCCCTTGACTGTTGTCTCGACGAGTTCCTTGAACCCCTGGCGGAGGGAGAGGGTGTTGCCTTGGTGATCAGCTGCTCCATTAGCTGCGCTTGTAGTCTGTCGCGCTCGCCCTGTAGTCTGTCGCACTCGGTTTCACGCTGGATGAGAGCGAGGTCGCGCTCTGCCTCTCTTTGGGCACCGTCAGCGGCGCGCTGGGTGTCTGCTCGGTCTCTTGCCATATTCTCTTCCGTCTGAAGGCGTCTCATCTCCAGGCGTATGCGCTCTTCTTCGCTCCGTTGCTGCGTCTGGAGTCGATCGCGTTCACCCTGAAGTCGATCGCGTTCACCCTGGAGTCGATCGCGTTCGGTAGAGGCTGTCAGGCTGACGAGGAACGCCTGTGATAGCATCCTCTCCGCTTCGCTGGGGGAAGACGGTTGTAGAGGTGAGCCGCTCCTGGCTGTACTCGTTGGGGAGTCCTGGAGCTCTATCTCCTCGGCGCTCTCCTCATCTTGTTCCGTGCAGAGTTCTCTCTCTGTAGGGTTGTCTTCCTCCCGGGGCTGGTCGGGGACTACTTCTTCGGTATTGGCGGGGGGTAAAGGCATGTCAGCTCCCTCCTGGTCCCCACCGTGAGCTTGGTCAGTTACATTAGAACCCACTAGGGCCTCTGTGGTCGGGGTAACCTGGTCGTTAAGGTCAGACATAATTTTACTTTCTACTTTTACCGCGTTTACCGTTTGTCGAAGGCTAGGTAGTTGACTGACAGCGTAATCCTCTAAGTACTGAGGTGTCTGTCGTCTGCGCCGCGGGCGTTCTACGTTAGGAGGACCGTTTCGTGGAGTGTTCATCATAGGCCATTTCAATATTAATAACACTATATTAATATTACACTAGTTACCCTCCGGCTCGAAGGACCAATTGTAACTTAGGGGTACAATTCCCTGACTGTATTGATAAGTATGGTATCATTAAACCACTACCGCTTTATGTACTTTAACTACTGGCCACACAGTACATGATATAGATATGATGAACACTTTCCCACCATGAAACCAAGTCCACACAAATGTATAAGTCGAATATTTAATATATAGCAAAGGGTATATACAACGTTCACTTAATGACATTTATGATTTGAATGCACTTGTAAGGCAAATGAGTATTCGTAGGCAAATCAACATTGAATGTCCAATCTCTGGTTACGCAGGAAGCAAGTATACAACCTGGTTCTTTAGGGAACTATAGCGATGGTACTTAATGATTATAGCTGGATATACTAAAGGGGGGTCCTGCTGGTTGTAAGTCAGTAGGGGGGGGGGGGGTTAGGAGAGCCGCCGGCGATATCCCATCTGGCCAACGATTTCTTGGGAGAATTCAGAGTGCTGAACACGGTGCCCACAGAACCTTGGTCCACAGATGAATACAGTTGGGCCCTCTTGTAGACGGTAGCTGCCGGTCCACAACGAAGAGACGTGAGGCGACCTCACTCGGGGTAGAGCGCCGTCTCACCTGGACTCCTCTCGGGGGGTAGTTCCAACACTCACCAGTGTTGGCTGTTATCCATGGCATAAATCAAAGCACCCAAAGCAAGTAGATAATCCAAGCCGTGTAGGGCTCGCCGTCGTCCGGGTAAGGTAATCCAATGTGCAGGTCCACTCGTCCTAGCCCAGAACTCCTCGGATGAAAGCACCACACGTGGTCTGCCCAGCCTGGTTAAGACTCTAGATAACGCGAGGAAACGATGGGGGTACTACTCACTGTATAACTCTAACCGAACGATGCACCATACATAATAGACTATTATTAACTTAATAGAAATACGTCCCACTCGACGGTATAGTGCCAAACTATGACAATTCAACTATTAATCCACACGATGTCTCAATGCCATTCTGAGGCCAAGTTGACCATACTGCACCACACGTGTATCGTGGGTGAGGCTTAACGTCTTGCCACTAGGTTGGAGGGTAAAGAACTAAGGGCTAAGGGACTAAAAAGAAAGTTCTACTTTACTTGCGCCATATATATATGCGCTGTGAACAAATAGTACCATTCGTATTTCGCCAGACGTATTCCTACGCAAAACCGGGCTAGTAACGACATGTTCGTCTGCACGATTGAACTTGAACCAAGGGGCTTGGCTGCTGGCGCCAAGTTCTTGTCCAATGAGAGAATGAAACTATTATGGGCTGTTAGTAGACTAAAGGGATATTCAGTGTATATGTACAAGGAATATACAAGGGATATCAAACGATATACAAATACTATTAAATATATATCCATAAATAAATATATATATTCGGTTTAATCTGATCCTTCACAACAATAGTGGTATTAATATTGACATGGCCTATGATGAACACTCCACAAAACGGTTCTCCTAAAGTAGATCGCCCGCAGCGTAGACGGCAGACACCTCAGTACTTAGAGGATTACGTTGCCAATATACTACCTAGCTTTCTACAGACGGTAAACGTGGAAAAAGTAGATAGTAAAATTATGTCCGACCCTATCGACCAGGCTACCCCGCCAATAGAGGCCCTAGTGGGTTCTAACGTAACTGACCAAGCTCACGGTAGGGACCAGGAGGGACCCGACATGACTTTACCCCCCGCCAAGACCGAAGAAGTAGTCCCCGGAGAGCTCCAGGATAAAGACAGCCCTCCAGGGATGGAACTCTACCCGCTACAAGAAGAGGAGAGCACCCCGGAGATGGATCTCCAGGACTCGCCACAGGAGAACAGATCTCCAACGAGTACTGCCAGGAGCGGATCACCTCAACCAGCGTCTTCCCCCAGCGAGGCGGACAAGATGCTGGCACAGGCATTCCTCGCCAGCCTAGCAGCCTCAACAGAGCGCGATCGACTCCAAGCACAGACGCTTAGTGAGCGCGAACATTCTTCCATGGAAAGAGAACGCCTTCAGGCGCAGCAACGGAGCGACGAAGATCGTATACGTCTAGAGATTAGACGCCTTCAGACGGAAGAGAATATGGTAAGGGACCGGGCCGAAGCCCAGCGCGCCGCCGCCGAAGCCCAGCGCGCCGCTGCCGGTGCCCAAAGAGAAGCAGAGCGCGACCTCGCTCTCACCAAGCGCGAAGCCGAGCGCGACCGATTACAAGCGCAGATAATGGAGCAGCTGATCACCAGGGCAACACCCCCTCCCTCCGCACAGGGTTCCAGGGCCTCGTCAAGACAAGGGTCAAGGGCACCCTCCCCTACCCGATCAAGCGACCCTGAGCCCGACCACCAGAGAGAGCCTATACCCCCCTCCGAACCCCTTCCCCGACCGGTCCAAGTGAGACCCAGCTACAAGGAAGAAACGGTCTACACCGCGGAGAGGCTAAATAGACGACTACAGGATCTAGAGGACCTGCCAGAGGAAGAAGAAGAGGGAGAGGAGGAGAGTCAAGCCCGACAGCAGCACAGTACTCCACAGGACCAGGAGGTCCAGTACAGCCCAGGCTCTACCCCCGCGGCTCTGCGCTACAGACCCCCGACTCAATTCACGGGTGAGCTTGACGCACGACCAGCCCCGAGGAACAGCACCTGGATACGCGGGCCATGGTACCCAGCAGGTACCAGCCCACCAAGAGGCGTAAGAGGAGACTCGCCTAGGAGGCCTCTCTTCCAACGCTCACCGATGTGCCAGCCATCCAGGGCATCATACATTGGCACACCGACGTTTCCGGACTTCACCCATGAGAACAGAGCACAGTACACGGAGCTACGAATGTGCTTAGAGACAATGATGTCCGATGTAGCTGATGAACCGTACAAGTATGCTATCCTACTGAAGCACCTCAAGGTGCCCCGAGCGCACAATATAGCGCTGGCCTATGCCACCTCTACTACCCCATACACAGCGGCTCTAGCAGCACTCGACCAAAGATATGGACGCATATGGGACTACGTAATACAAGAGATAAGGCATATTGACCGCCTACCCCCAGCCACAGACAATCGCTCACTAGATGACCTGTCTATCAAGGTACAATCCCTGGTAGGGATGCTGGGGGCGCAAAGAGAAAAGGGTATGCACGAACTGTACGCGAACTCTAATGTCGAGAGGATTTTAGAGAAGCTTCCGCCCGCCCGACAAGAGCGCTTCAGGCGGCAAAGAGACCACCGTGATCCTAACGGTCCCGAGCCATCCCTCCTAGACCTAGCCGACTTCCTGGCGAGAGAAGTCAACAGCCTACGGTTGGATACGTTCATGCGGAGCACCCCAAGCTCCAGAGAGGGACCTAGGAGAGCAAACGATGGCCGAAGATTGGTGACCGTCATGCACCAATCAGAATCAGTACCGAGCAGCAAGAACCACAGTACCCCCTCGATGAAAGAGAAGTGGAAGATGGTGTGCCCGTACTGCGAAAAGGAACACTGGTTGTCACAATGTGACACATTCAAGAAGATGACCGCCGACGAGGTGAGTCAATGGATAAAGTCCAACCGACGCTGTTACCGATGTGCGCGCAGTCACATGGCAGCCGATTGCCGCTTAAAGAAGAGGTGTAGTCGGTGTGACGGAGCCCACCTAGATGTCCTACACGACAGTAACAGAAGAAAGCCTGCACCCTCAAGCAGCACAAAGGCAAGTGTTATGTACATTGACCCCGCCAGCAGCGGGGGCGCCCGGGTGCTCTTAAAGGTGGTCCGCGTAACACTGAGTTACCAAGATAAGGTCATGGACACTTACGCCGTCCTTGACGACGGGTCAGAGAAGACCCTTCTCCTCGCGTCCGCTGCGGCCCAGCTGGGACTGCGGGGGAGCGAAAACCAGATGACGATTCGGACAATAAGAAGAGATCTAAAGACGATAAAGGGCGAGAATGTCTCCTTCACTATCGCAGCAAGCGGGCAGCCAGAGAGACGGTATAGGATTACTAATGCTTTCACCAGCCAAGAAATAGGCCTGTCGCAGTACACCTACCCCATCGCCAAGCTGATGGATAAATATGTGCACCTGCGTCAACTACCTATACCGCTCATAGACGGTGCCACCCCGACCCTGCTGATAGGCTCCGACCATGCAGACCTCATCGTCCCGATAGACCGGGTCCACACAGGGCCCAGAGGCTGTCCTGCAGCAGTCGAGACCCGCCTAGGATGGACATTACAAGGCCCCCTCGCTAAGTCTCTTAACCGAACAGCAGCCACTAACTGCCTCCACTCCAGAGTGACAGAAGAAGACACCACCCTCCTACAGCATGTCGAGAGGCTATGGACACTAGAGACAATGCCCTTTAAGAACGAAAAGAAAGACATTCGTTCCAAGGAAGACATTTACGCTATAGCCCTCCTCGAGCAGGGGACAAAGAGAGTCAAAGTCAACGGAGTGATGAGATACGCAACTCCACTCCTGAGGCGAGAGGGTATGCCTACCTTCCACGCCCCAAAAGAAGCGACGGAGCGGTATCTATTGAACACAGAGCGGCGCCTAGCCAGAGACCCCGCTCAAGAGACTGTGTACCGCGCTGAGATTAACAAGCTAATCACAGCGGGACACATAAAGAAAATTGACATTAAAGAGGCCGATCAGACGACCGAATCATGGTACGTGCCGCACCACAAAGTCCACCACAACGGCAAGGATCGTATTGTGTTCAACTGCAGCTACCAGATCGGATCACAAAATCTGAATAAAGAGCTCTTGCCCGGCCCAACACTCGGCCCCTCTCTACTAGGCGTGTTACTACGTTTCCGCCAAGACAAGGTGGCCATCAGCGGCGACATCAAAGGGATGTTCCTGCAGGTGAGACTAGTGGAGGAGGACAAGCCCCTGCTGCGGTTCCTATGGAGAGAGAGGATCGGGGATGAGCAACCAGCCATCTATCAATGGGAAGTCCTCCCTTTCGGAACCACATGCAGCCCATGCTGTGCTACGTTTGCACTGCAAAAGCACGTCGCAGAGGACCCAGCAGCTGATGAAGAGGTCCGACAAAGTGTAGGAAATAGTTTCTACGTGGACAACTGTCTGCAAAGCGTCTCGACGCCAGAAGAAGCCGAGGCCCTTCTACTCAAGCTCCGCGCCTCCCTGATCAAAGGCGGCTTTGATCTCAGGCAGTGGGCCAGCAGCGACCCGCAAGTATTGCGCAGCCTCTCCCCCGAGGACAAGGCAGCAAGCAGCGAGACCTGGATGGCGACCATCCCAGGAGAAGCCCAAGAAATGACATTAGGACTAGTCTGGCTCTTCAAAACAGACTCGCTCCATTATAAACACACACCCCTGACCAAGGAGCAGGGAAGGTCGACTGCACTACCGACCACCAGACGGAGTGTATACAGAACACTCGCCAGACAATATGACCCGTTGGGATGTATTCTACCTTACACCACCAGGGCAAAGATGATTGTAAGAGCGTTATGGGACAAGGACCAGGGCTGGGACGACCCCATACCCGAACACCTTGCATCCACATGGAGAGAGTGGGAGACGGAACTCAGCTCACTCCCAGGTGTCAACATACGCCGCAGCTACTTCCCACCCACAGTGAGGCCGGAGACGTGCCAGATGGACCTGCACGTCTTCAGCGACGCCTCCGAAGTAGCCTACGGTTCGGTGGCCTACTTGCGTGCCCGAGAGGAGGGAGGAGAAATACATACTGCTTTCATCCTGGCTCGCTCAAGAATAGCCCCACGAAAGCAACAATCTATCCCGCGTCTAGAGCTCTGCGCAGCCCTAGCAGGAGCGCAACTCGCCACGTTAATCCAACGTGAACTCACCATTCCGGTGCAAAGAACAATCTTGTGGTCAGACTCCACGACAGTACTCACATGGATCCGGTCTGATTCGTGCAGATACAAGGTCTTCGTGGGAGTCAGAGTCACAGAGATTCAAGATTTAACAGAAGTAGCAAGCTGGAGGTATGTGGACACAAAACACAACCCAGCTGACGTCATCACCCGGGGAATGTCCCTGGATGACCTCACCCGTCACAACCTATACAGTGACGGGCCAGAGTTCCTCAAGCTCCCGGAAGAAGAGTGGCCTACACCCACCCCACGGGAAGCGAGTAAAGAGGAGGCCGAAAACAAGAAATCTATGTTCTGTGGATTGAACACACTCGTCTCCACAGACCCCGACATAGACGATTGCCTCACCCTAGAGAGTGCGCAGCTAAAGACATTCCTGTGGCACCACCCAGAGGTTCAGCTCACTACTGACATTACTGTAGCTGACTACGAAGAAGCAGAACTTCTTCTCCTACAACGAGCCCAGAGAGACTCGTTCCCCGATGAGCTAGACTGTCTACAGGGAGCAAAGCCCGTCTCATCAGACAGCAGACTGCTCCACCTAGCCCCCGAGAGCGACGCCCATGGTCTCATCAGAGTGGGTGGTCGTCTGCGGAGAGCTCCAGACTTACCGGATGACGTCAAGTACCTGATAGTCTTAAACAGCCGACACAAGGTCACAGAGCTGATCATAAAGAAATACGACGAGGATGTGCATCACGCCGGGGCAGAGAGAGTCTTCGCGGAGATCAGACGTCGTTATTGGATACTGCAAGGGAGAGAAGCAGTGCGGCGCTTCCAGCGAACCTGTCTAGACTGTCGTAAGTGGCGAGCGCAGCCCAGTATACCCCGGATGGCTGACCTACCTCCCTGTCGCCTCCGACTCGGCGACAAGCCTTTTCACTCCACCGGTATGGACTGTTTCGGCCCGCTGTATATAAAGAAAGGAAGAGGAACCGAGAAGCGGTGGGGTATTGTATTCAAATGCATGACCACCCGAGCGATGCATATAGAACTCCTTCCAACCATGAGCACAGACTCATTCCTTGTGGCCTTCCGAAGATTCACATCGCGGAAAGGCAAACCGTCTATATTATTGTCTGATCACGGGACAAACTTCAAAGGCGGAGAAAGAGAGCTGAGAGAGAGCTCCCAAGCTATGGGCCCAGAACTTAAGACCCACCTCGCTCCATCCCAGATTGACTTCCAGTTTAATCCCCCGAACGCACCTCACTTCGGTGGAACTTGGGAACGAGAAGTACGTTCAATAAAGACAGCCCTGTACGCCGTGCTTGGGGCCCAGACCGTGGCGGAAGAAGTCCTAATGACAGTCCTCACGGAGATCGAGGGAGTATTGAACTCAAAGCCCCTCGGTTACGTCTCAAGTGATGTAGCAGATGTCGACCCAGTCACCCCCAACACACTCTTGATGGGGCGGCTGGACCCCGCGCTACCACAGACAATGTACAGGCCTGAAGAAGCGAACGGCCGAAGAATGTGGAGGTACAGTCAAGTATTGGCTGACAAGTTTTGGAACAGCTTCCTACTCCACTATCTACCGTCTCTACAGACCCGCCAGAAATGGGTGAAAGAGAGAGACAATTTGACAGAAGGAACAGTCGTCATGATTATCGACCAGTCACTACCCCGAGCTATGTGGCCGGCTGGCCGCGTAAGCAAAGTGATCACCGGTGCCGACGGAAAGGTCCGAGCAGCCGAAGTGCTCGTCCAAGGACGGATCTACACCCGACCCGTGGCGAGGCTAATAGAACTGCCAAGGCTCCCCGATACTATCGATGACGACCATGACCCCATGACTTTGTGAACTGCCCGACCCCTCACAACAGACATTGAGTAGTGGACAGTGCGGTTAATCTGTCTCTGCTTAGCTAATTAGGTGGGACTAATTAGGAGGCGGCTGTTACAAAGGATCAGATTAAACCGAATATATATATTTATTGATTGATATATATTGCATTTGTATATCGTTTGATATCCCTTGTATATTCCTTGTACATATACACGGAATGTCCCTTTAGCCTAGTGCAGACCATAATATTTCATTCTCCTATTGGACAGCGGTCCACAGGCGCCAGAGCCATGCCTCCAGAGTCAGGTTCAAGGCCACCGTCAAGACATGTCTGTACATGCCCGGCCTTGCCCAGGGATACGAGACAGAAATGAGATTGGCACTAGATTGTTCGCCGTGCATATAAATATGGCGCAGGTGAATACAGAAGTAGAGTTACCCAATAAGTTGAAGCCTCACCCACGATACTCCGTGCGGTGAAGTATGGCCTGTTTGGCCCCAAATAGAGCATTGAGACCGCGTGCGAATTAATAACTGAATTGTCAGAGTTTGGCGCTATACCGTCGAGTGCGACATATTTCTATTAAGTCAGTAATAGTCTATTTGTGTATAGTGTATCGTGCGGCTAAAGTTCTACAGTGACCAGCATCACCAACGCTTCCTCGTACCAGCTAGAGTGCTTATCCAGGCTGGGCTGCTTTCATGGCGCTTTCACCCGAGGAGACCTAGACGAGAACCGTGTGGACATGTACACTGGATTAATCTACCCGACGACTACATAGCCTTTTGCGGCTGGATTATATTTGTTTTGGTCCTGTGATTTATGGAGCGGAGAATCGCCGACGCCTACACGTGTGGGATTTACCCTGTGAGGAGCCAGGTCGAGTCGGCGCCTCAGAGAGCCTGAGGCCGGCTAGCTTTCTTCACTGTGGAGCTACAGTCTACGGAGAACAGCTGTATTCGTCTGTGGATCAAGAGACTATTGCACCGTCTCCTGTACTTGGAGTCTCCTTAGTCATCATTGACCAGACTCTCTACTACCGACAGATCCTCTACCCCTGCTGGCTTACAACCGGGGGGACCCTTCCAGTATCTCCCGCTATATATTACTAGTGTACCATAGATATAATTCCCTAAGATTCAGGTTGTATAATTACCTCCTGCGTAACCAGAGAATGGACATTCATTATTGATTTGCCTACGCACATTCCTTTGCCTTATAAGCGCATCCAAAGTAAAATACAGAGAAGTATATTATGTACCTTTTGCTGCAATAAATACTTGATTACACCTTGGTGTGGAACCGATTCATTGTGGGAAGTGTTCATCATATTTATATATCATGTACTGTATGGCCAGTAATTAAAGTACATAAAGCGGTAGTGGTTTAATGATACCATACTTATCAATACAGTCAGGGAATTGTACCCCTCAGTTACACTAGTATAACAGTGTATAATACTTGTATAACAGTGTATAATACTTGTATAACAGTGTATAATATTTGTATAACAGTGTATAATACTAGTACAACAGTGTATAATACTTGTATAACAGTGTATAATATTTGTATAACAGTGTATAATACTAGTATAACAGTGTATAATACTTGTATAACAGTGTATAATACTTGTATAACAGTGTATAATACTAGTATAACAGTGTATAATACTACTTGTATAACAGTGTATACTACTTGTTTAACAGTGTATAATACTTGTATAACAGTGTATAATACTAGTATAACAGTGTATAATACTAGTATAACAGTGTATAATACTTGTATAACAGTGTATAATACTAGTATAACAGTGTATAATACTACTTGTATAACAGTGTATAATACTAGTATAACAGTGTATGGTACTTGTATAAAGGCCCTCCCATAGTCGAGCAGACTGTACACAGAGCAACTCCGCGGAGGTCCGCGCGGACTCAAAGGGAGCCAAAGCAGACCCACAGCAGAGTGCAAAGTGCGAAGCTCCTATTTTCTGACGCGCGGACGTCCGCTGAGATCAAAAGCTCAAAGAGTCCGCGCGGACCTCCGCAGAGTCTGCTCTGTGTACAGTCTGCTCGACTATGGGAGGGCCTTAACAGTGTATAATACTACTTGTATAACAGTGTATAATACTAGTATAACAGTGTATAATACTAGTATAACAGTGTATAATACTTGTATAACAGTGTATAATACTACTTGTATAACAGTGTATAATACTAGTATAACAGCGTATAATACTTGTATGTATAACAGTGTATAATACTAGTATAACAGTGTATAATACTAGTATAACAGTGTATACTACTTGTATAACAGTGTATAATACTTGTATAACAGTGTATAATACTAGTATAACAGTGTATAATACTTGTATACCAGTGTATGGTACTTGTATAACAGTGTATAATACTAGTATAACAGTGTATAATACTAGTATAACAGTGTATAATACTAGTATAACAGTGTATAATACTAGTATAACAGTGTATGGTACTAGTATAACAGTGTATGGTACTAGTATAACAGTGTATAATACTAGTATAACAGTGTATGGTACTAGTATAACAGTGTATAATACTAGTATAACAGTGTATGGTACTAGTATAACAGTGTATGGTACAAGTATAACAGTGTATACTACTAGTATAACAGTGTATAATACTAGTATAACAGTGTATGGTACTAGTATAACAGTGTATGGTACTAGTATAACAGTGTATAATACTAGTATAACAGTGTATGGTACTAGTATAACAGTGTATAATACTAGTATAACAGTGTATGGTACTAGTATAACAGTGTATAATACTAGTATAACAGTGTATAATACTAGTATAACAGTGTATGGTACTAGTATAACAGTGTATGGTACTAGTATAACAGTGTATAATACTAGTATAACAGTGTATGGTACTAGTATAACAGTGTATAATACTAGTATAACAGTGTATGGTACTAGTATAACAGTGTATAATACTAGTATAACAGTGTATAATACTAGTATAACAGTGTATAATACTAGTATAACAGTGTATGGTACTTGTATAACAGTGTATAACACTTGTATAACAGTGTATAATACTAGTATAACAGTGTATAATACTAGTATAACAGTGTATAATACTAGTATAACAGTGTATAATACTTGTATAACAGTGTATAATACTTGTATAACAGTGTATAATACTAGTATAACAGTGTATAATACTAGTATAACAGTGTATAATACTTGTATAACAGTGTATAATACTAGTATAACAGTGTATAATACTAGTATAACAGTGTATAATACTAGTATAACAGTGTATAATACTTGTATAACAGTGTATAATACTAGTATAACAGTGTATGGTACTAGTATAACAGTGTATGGTACTAGTATAACAGTGTATAATACTAGTATAACAGTGTATACTACTAGTATAACAGTGTATAATACTAGTATAACAGTGTATGGTACTAGTATAACAGTGTATAATACTAGTATAACAGTGTATAATACTAGTATAACAGTGTATGGTACTAGTATAACAGTGTATACTACTAGTATAACAGTGTATAATACTAGTATAACAGTGTATGGTACTAGTATAACAGTGTATAATACTAGTATAACAGTGTATACTACTAGTATAACAGTGTATACTACTAGTATAACAGTGTATGGTACTTGTATAACAGTGTATAATACTAGTATAACAGTGTATGGTACTAGTATAACAGTGTATAACACTAGTATAACAGTGTATACTACTAGTATAACAGTGTATACTACTAGTATAACAGTGTATGGTACTTGTATAACAGTGTATAATACTAGTATAACAGTGTATGGTACTAGTATAACAGTGTATAACACTAGTATAACAGTGTATACTACTAGTATAACAGTGTATGGTACTAGTATAACAGTGTATAATACTAGTATAACAGTGTATACTACTAGTATAACAGTGTATGGTACTTGTATAACAGTGTATGGTACTAGTATAACAGTGTATAACACTAGTATAACAGTGTATACTACTAGTATAACAGTGTATGGTACTAGTATAACAGTGTATGGTACTAGTATAACAGTGTATAATACTAGTGTTACAAAGGGTCAGATTAAACCGAGTATATATATTTATTGCCTGAGATCCCATGTATAATATCTGCATATCGTTTGATATCCCCTGTATATTCCTTGTACAATATGCACGGAATATCCCTTTAGTCTAGCAGGACAGACCATAATATTCATTCCTCTATTGGAAGCGATCCCATGGCGCCAGGCACCGAGTAAAGCCTTGCCCACTCGAGCTGACTTGAAAGCTACCGCCAGGGACTCGCCCAAACATGCCCGCTTTTCGCCCATGGCTACGAGACCTAGAGGCGACAGAAATGAGATAGGCACTATTTGTTCACGGCACATATATATCTGGCGCAAGAAATGTAGAACCCCGCCTGGCAGTTCCTCTTCAGTTCGTCTTCAGTTCAGTCTGGTTCAGTTACCAAGTAAAGCCTTACCCACTACGCTACGTGTGGTAAGTGGGCCCGCATTGCCCCAAGATAGAATCGTGTTATCCTAAATACGTCTGTTTGTCGTATCGTTCTCTATATATTAGTAAACCTTCATTACGAGTCAAAGACCACGTGAAGTGGGTAATTGTGTGTCTATAATAGAGCACTTATTGCCGCGTGCTAATAGTACAGTAACGTCAAGTTCAGCCGTGCACTACCGCACCGGAGAGGATATCTACACCGGAGCAGCAGCACCACGGAGGACATACACCCCACCGGCAGTGCCACTCTCCGGGCAAGGATTATTCTTCTTCATTGCTTTGACCAAGCTGCTGGAACAGAGAACCGCCTACCCCACTGCTACTGTGGGATTTACACCTGCCCGTGAGACCATCACTCAAGCCTGTCTCTGTCGGAGCAGAGACTCCCCGGCTCTCACCTACACGGCGCGCATCCTGGGACCAGGTTGCCTATCCCCACTGCTCCAGGGGTGATATTGCCCCCTGAACCATTGACTTGCATAGAGCTTTGGCCCCCTCTGCTGGCTTACAACCGGTAGTACACCCTTTCCCAGAAGATCCCTAGATAATCCTTAATATCCATTATTGATTTACCTGCACATTCTATTTGCCTTATAAGCGCATCTAAAGTGACCAAGTGATGTAACCTAATATCCCCTTTGTGTAATAAATATTGTAAACAAGTATTTTGAGTGGAAAACCTGTTATTGTGCGAGTGTCGTCATCTAGAATACCTTTGTACGGTGTTGGCCAGCAATGTACAAGTCGGTAGTGATTCAATGATATCAGTACTTGATTAATACAGTCAGGGAATTGTACCCCTCAGTTACAATTGGTCCTTCGAGCCGGATAATAATTAGCGTAATATTAATATAATATTAATATGGAATTGGCCGATGACGAACACTCCACAAACGGTTCTCCTAAGCTAGATCGCCCGCAGCGCAGACGACAGCCACCTCCCTACCTAGAGGCATACTCTGTCAGTCCAATACCTAGCTTTAAAGGGAAGTTAAACGCGGAAAAAGTAGAAAGTAAAATTATGTCTGACCTTAACAACCAGGTTACCCCGACCACAGAGGCCCTAGTGGGTGCTAATGTAACTGACCAAGCTCACGGTGGGGACCAGGAGGGAACTGACACGACTTTACCCCCAGACACTACCCAAGAAGTAGCCCCCGATCACCCCCGGGAGGAAGACAACCCTAGAGAGACGCGCACCCAGGAGACGGATCTCCTCGGTACGCAACCGGAGAATGGATCTCCAACCAGTACTGCCGGGAGCCGATCGCCCCGAACGGCGTCTTCCCCCAGCGAGGCGGACAAGATGCTGGCGCAAGCACTCATCGCCACCCTGGCAGCCTCCACCGAACGCGATCGACTTCAAGCGCAACAGACGTGCGAGCGCGAACATTATGCAGGCGAGCGAGAGCGCTTCCAGGCGCAACAAAGGAGCGAGGACGACCGAATAAGACTGGAGACCAGACGCCTCCAGACAGAAGAGAACATCGAGAGAAGCCGCGCCGACGCCGCCCATGCCAGCGCCAATGCCCAGCGCGACGTCGAGAGAAGCCGCGCCGACGCCGCAAATGCACAGCTCCACGCCGCCCATGTCAGCGCCAATGCCCAGCGCGACGTCGCCAACGCACAGCGCGACGCTGCCCAGGCCAGTGCCAACGCGCAGCGCGACATCGCCAATGCCCAGCGCGAAGCAGCGCGCGACGCAGCCCATGCCCGGCGCGAGGAAGAGCGCGACCGGCTGCAGGCGGAGCTGATGGACAAACTGGTTGCCATGGCGACACCCCCTCACTCCGCACGGAGCTCTCAGAGGTCGTCCAGACATGGGTCTAGGACACATTCCCCTACCCGACGAAGCGACCCGGGACCCCGCCTACAGGAGGATCCTGTCCACGTCTCCGAACCCCCTCCCCAGCCGGTCCATACGAGACCCAGCAACCGGGTAACGGAACCGGACCACGCCGAGAGACTGAGCAGACGACTCCAGGTCCTAGCAGAGGAAGAGGAGGAGGAAGAGGAGGGGTGTCAAGCCGACCAGCAGCAACGTGCTCTGGCCCAGGAGGCCCAGTACAGCCCCGACCCGCAGCCACGTACTCAGGACCAGGAGGTCCAGTACAGCCCGGAAGTCAGCCCCGAGGCCCTGCGCTACAAACCCCCGACTCAACTCACGGGTGAGTTTGACGCACCGCCAGCCCCGAGGAACAGCACCTGGGTACCCGACCTTCGGTACCCACCAAGTACCAGCCCAAGACGACACGCCAGAGGAGACTCGCCTAGGAGGCCTCTCCCCCAACGCTCACCGATGTATCAGTCACCCACAGCGTCATACATTGCCACGCCGTCAATCCCAGACTTCGTCTATGAGAATCGAGCACAGTACACGGAGCTCCGGATGTGCCTAGAGACAATGATGGTGGACGTCGCTGATGAACGCCACAAGTATGCAATATTACTGAAGCACCTGAAAGTACCGCGAGCGCACAATATAGCGCTGGCCTACGCCTCCTCTTCGACACCATACACAGCGGCCCTTGCAGCGCTGGACCAGAGATATGGACGTATATGGGATTACGTGATAGAAGAGATAAGGCATATTGACCGCCTACCCCCAGCCACAGACAATCGAGCACTGAACGACCTGTCCATCAGAGTGCAGTCCCTGGTAGGGATGCTGGGAGCGCAGAGGGAAAAGGGTAGGCATGAACTATACGCCAACTCAAATGTAGAGAGGATCTTGGAGAAGCTACCGCCCGCCCGACAGGAGCGCTTTAGGCGACAGAGAGACCACCGAGACCCTAATGGCCCCGAACCGAACCTCCTCGACCTAGCCGACTTCCTAGCGAGAGAAGTCAGCAGCTTACGGCTAGATACATTCGGACGGAGCACCCCTGGCTCCAGAGAAGGAACCAGGAGACTAAATGATGGAAGAAGATCGGTGACTGTCATGCACCAATCAGAGTCAGTACCGCAGCACTCCAACCACAACACCCCCTCGACGAAAGAGGACCAGTGGAAGATTGAGTGCCAGTACTGTGGGGGAGAACATCGGCTCCACCAGTGCGAGGATTTCAAGAAGCTGACCACGGATGATGTGAGCCAGTGGGTCAAGGACCACCGCCGCTGCTTCCGCTGCGCGCGCAGCCACCTAGCAGCTGAGTGCCACCTGAAGAAAAAGTGCAGCAGGTGCGGTGGCACCCACCTGGAGGTCCTGCACGACATCAACAAGCGTCACCCAGGACAACAGAGTGGGCCCGTCGCGGTCATGTACCACGCCGAGGCGGTGGCACCAGAACCAAAGTTCCACCAGACCGCTCCCTTCTGTCCCGACTGCTACGGCAGACACTGGCGGACAAGGTGCGACTCGTACCACATAGAGTCTACGTCACCACCCACAGGAGTGCTCCACATTGACCAGCACAGCGAGACCCCCCGTGTGCTCCTCAAAGTGGTCAGAGTGCTCCTGAGCCACGGGGACAAAGTCATGGACACTTACGCCGTCCTTGATGACGGGTCAGAGAAGACCCTTCTGCTCGCGTCCGCTGCGGCCCAGCTGGGACTGCGGGGGAGCGAGAACCAAATGACGATTCGGACAATAAGGAGAGATTTAAAGACGATAAAGGGCGAGAATGTCTCCTTCACTATCGCAGCAAGCGGGCAGCCAGAGCGACGGTACAAGATCACAAATGCTTTCACCAGCCAAGAAATAGGACTCTCGCAGTACACCTACCCTGTCACCAAGTTGATGGATAAATATGTGCACCTGCGTCAACTACCTATCCCGCTCATAGACAGCGTCACCCCGACCCTGTTGATAGGCTCCGACCATGCAGAACTCATAGTCCCGATTGACCGGGTCCATACAGGCCCCCGAGGCTGTCCTGCAGCAGTCGAGACCCGCCTAGGATGGACATTGCAAGGCCCCCTCGCTAAATCTCTCAACCGAACAGCAGCCACTAGTTGCCTCCACTCCAGAGAGACAGAAGAAGACACCGGCCTCTCCCCCATACAGCAGAGGCTATTGACATTAAGCGAGAGGCCCGTGAGAGAACCGTGGGTACCAGAGGGAGTTCGGAACTCCACCCCCCTCAGCTGCGCTTCAGACGTAGCTGACCTCGAACCCAGCACCCCAAGCGACTCCTTGACGGGGCGGCCGGGACCGGCCCCTCCTCACACGGGGTACAGAGCGAACAAGAGAAACAGACGGAGGAGGAGAAAGCACAGCCAAGCCAAGATCAAAGCAGTCTCAGGCCCGCTTCCTCCTAAGCCCCCCTTCATCCCGTCCAGCCGTCATGACCATAGACCAGTCACTACCCCGAGCTGCGTGGCCGGCCGGCTGCGTAAGCAAAGTGACCACTGGTACCGACGGAAAGGTCAGAGTGGCAGAAGTGCTCGGCCAAGGGCGGATCTACAACCAACCCGTGGCGAGGCTGATCGAGCCGCCAAGGCTCCCCGACTTGCCTAATGACGACCATGACCCCTGACTTTGTGAACTGACCGACCCCTCACAGACATTGAGTGGTGGACAGTGCGGTTAATCTGTCCCTGCTTAGCTAATTAGGTGGGACTAATTAGGGGGCGGCTGTTACAAAGGGTCAGATTAAACCGAGTATATATATTTATTGCCTGAGATCCCATGTATAATATCTGCATATCGTTTGATATCCCCTGTATATTCCTTGTACAATATGCACGGAATATCCCTTTAGTCTAGCAGGACAGACCATAATATTCATTCCTCTATTGGAAGCGATCCCATGGCGCCAGGCACCGAGTAAAGCCTTGCCCACTCGAGCTGACTTGAAAGCTACCGCCAGGGACTCGCCCAAACATGCCCGCTTTTCGCCCACGGCTACGAGACCTAGAGGCGACAGAAATGAGATAGGCACTATTTGTTCACGGCACATATATATCTGGCGCAAGAAATGTAGAACCCCGCCTGGCAGTTCCTCTTCAGTTCGTCTTCAGTTCAGTCTGGTTCAGTTACCAAGTAAAGCCTTACCCACTACGCTACGTGTGGTAAGTGGGCCCGCATTGCCCCAAGATAGAATCGTGTTATCCTAAATACGTCTGTTTGTCGTATCGTTCTCTATATATTAGTAAACCTTCATTACGAGTCAAAGACCACGTGAAGTGGGTAATTGTGTGTCTATAATAGAGCACTTATTGCCGCGTGCTAATAGTACAGTAACGTCAAGTTCAGCCGTGCACTACCGCACCGGAGAGGATATCTACACCGGAGCAGCAGCACCACGGAGGACTTACACCCCACCGGCAGTGCCACTCTCCGGGCAAGGATTATTCTTCTTCATTGCTTTGACCAAGCTGCTGGAACAGAGAACCGCCTACCCCACTGCTACTGTGGGATTTACACCTGCCCGTGAGACCATCACTCAAGCCTGTCTCTGTCGGAGCAGAGACTCCCCGGCTCTCACCTACACGGCGCGCATCCTGGGACCAGGTTGCCTATCCCCACTGCTCCAGGGGTGATATTGCCCCCTGAACCATTGACTTGCATAGAGCTTTGGCCCCCTCTGCTGGCTTACAACCGGTAGTACACCCTTTCCCAGAAGATCCCTAGATAATCCTTAATATCCATTATTGATTTACCTGCACATTCTATTTGCCTTATAAGCGCATCTAAAGTGACCAAGTGATGTAACCTAATATCCCCTTTGTGTAATAAATATTGTAAACAAGTATTTTGAGTGGAAAACCTGTTATTGTGCGAGTGTCGTCATCTAGAATACCTTTGTACGGTGTTGGCCAGCAATGTACAAGTCGGTAGTGATTCAATGATATCAGTACTTGATTAATACAGTCAGGGAATTGTACCCCTCAGTTACAACTAGTATAACAGTGTATACTACTAGTATAACAGTGTATACTACTAGTATAACAGTGTATGGTACTTGTATAACAGTGCATGGTACTAGTATAACAGTGTATAATACTAGTATAACAGTGTATGGTACTAGTATAACAGTGTATAATACTAGTATAACAGTGTATAATACTAGTATAACAGTGTATGGTACTAGTATAACAGTGTATAATACTAGTATAACAGTGTATAACACTAGTATAACAGTGTATAACACTAGTATAACAGTGTATGTACTGTGCTATGTGTAGCTGGACTTCCAGCTGTTGAAGATTGAAAACGGAAAGTGTCTGGAGCTCATTGACGAGCAAAACCAGGAGCTATCACAACTCAAACTACTGGCTGCCAACAAACAGCAGGCACTCAACTCTTACAAGGTAACTACACAGTCATGTGTGTGTGTGTGTGTGTGTGTGTGTGTGTGTTTATGTGTGTGTGTTTTTTCTTCACTCTACCAGACACATTATTTTACCTTCCAAACTGAATAGAGAAAGTTTTGGTTGTTTATCTGGCAAAGTGTCTAGTAGAATAGACAAACTGCCACAGGTTATTTTTCTTTATACATTTGGCTGATGGCTGGTGGTGGTGATTTTCCGCGTGTGTGTGTGTGTGTGTGTGTGTGTGTGTGTGTGCACGAGCAGAATAAGCTTCAGAACACGACGTATGAGTCAGAACAGCTGAGCAGTGACATCACCAACAGGACGCAGATGCTGGAGAAGATGGAAAAGGAGTTTCTGCAGGTTGAAGAGGTCTGGCAGTGTTACCAATCAATAATAATCATAATAATTATAATAATAACTATATGGCATGGGGAATACTAATGCATCTTAAGTTATGTAATCAATTAACTGACTACTTTAGAAATAGAAAGACTGTTTTTAATTGACAGTTGTGTCTAGCCTCACAGACACTGATTAGCCCAGTCTTTATTGTGTCTAGCCTCACAGACACTGATTAGCCCAGACTTTATTGTGTCTAGCCTCACAGACACTGATTAGCCCAGACTTTATTGTGTCTAGCCTCACAGACACTGATTAGCCCAGTCTTTATTGTGTCTACTGTGTCTAGCCTCACAGACACTGATTAGAGTAGACTTTATTGTGTCTACTGTGTCTAGCCTCACAGACACTGATTAGTTCAGTCTTTATTGTGTCTACTGTGTCTAGCCTCACAGACACTGATTAGTCCAGTCTTTATTGTGTCTACTGTGTCTAGCCTCACAGACACTGATTAGTCCAGTCTTTATTGTGTCTACTGTGTCTAGCCTCACAGACACTGATTAGCCCAGTCTTTATTGTGTCTAGCCTCACAGACACTGATTAGCCCAGACTTTATTGTGTCTAGCCTCACAGACACTGATTAGCCCAGACTTTATTGTGTCTAGCCTCACAGACACTGATTAGCCCAGACTTTATTGTGTCTAGCCTCACAGACACTGATTAGCCCAGTCTTTATTGTGTCTAGCCTCACAGACACTGATTAGAGTAGACTTTATTGTGTCTACTGTGTCTAGCCTCACAGACACTGATTAGTTCAGTCTTTATTGTGTCAACTGTGTCTAGCCTCACAGACACTGATTAGTCCAGTCTTTATTGTGTCTACTGTGTCTAGCCTCACAGACACTGATTAGTCCAGTCTTTATTGTGTCTACTGTGTCTAGCCTCACAGACACTGATTAGAGTAGACTTTATTGTGTCTACTGTGTCTAGCCTCACAGACACTGATTAGCCCAGTCTTTATTGTATCTACTGTGTCTAGCCTCACAGACACTGATTAGCCCAGTCTTTATTGTATCTACTGTGTCTAGCCTCACAGACACTGATTAGTCCAGTCTTTATTGTGTCTACTGTGTCTAGCCTCACAGACACTGATTAGTCCAGTCGATACAGCAGAGTATTATATCGATACATTCTTTTTTAACAAGTTATCCTGCACTAAAGTAGCCCCCCCCCCCACCCATCTACCCCTTCCCAAACCTGCTGCTTCCTATCCTGGCTCCTTCCTTCCTACCTCCCTCCACCTCACCCCCTCTCCAGGAGCGTTCGAAGGCAGAGGTCCTAACCAGGAAGCTGCGTAGCCAGGTGGGGACCGACGTGCCCGAGATCCTCGACTACATCCAGGTTTTGGACAAACACAGCAAGCTGGAGTGCAGCGTCCGAACCATGGAGAGGAAGGTCAAGATTGCTGAGGTGAACTTTTGACCTGTCCAAGAATCATGAGGAAAAAGGGTCAAGAACCAGTGATCAGGGCCTGGCATTAACGTTTTGGCTGTGTGTGTGTGTGTGTGTGTGTGTGTGTGTGTGAGAGCATGTTTGTCATTGTATTTCTTCAACCTGCACTACTGCATCATTTTACTGTCTATTCTATTTTACTAACTATTTTATTGCACTATTTTACTATGTCTATTCTATTTTACTAACTATTTTATTGCACTATTTTACTGTCTATTCTATTTTACTCTTTTTATTATTGTCTATTTTAAAACGGAATCAAACCGTAAACAAAGAGGCATATTGGGATGTTAGATCCTAATGTGAAAAACGATGTGATTTGCCTTATCTTTGCTGCTATCTTTTTTATGCTAGTTTTATATGTCTGTTTTATATGTCTGCACCTTATGCATTGTCTTTTTTACTGCTGTGAAGCACTTTGAGCTGCAATTTTTGTATGAAAGGTGCAAATAAAGTTATTGTTAATATTATTAACCTGGGAGAGAGACAGGCCACAGGAGCTGCATGTGTGGAGAATGGGTTCTGGGGCCTACATACTTACATACATTTAGGGCAGTGCCATGTTTCATTCTGGATTGATTTTCTCTGTGGTCCGGGGTTGTAGAAAAACGGGAACGGGTGTCAAAATGTAGGCAGCTTCACAACTCTCAGACTTTGGCGAGATATGGAGAGAAAACTCTGAATCATGTGTTTTTTTTCTTATTCTTATTTTTTCTCTCGATGCACGACTTTCCAAAAATAACAAATGGTAGTTTTCGAGATGGTGAACATGATGGCGGTGTCCGTTTCAAAATGCCACCATGGGAAGTGCCTACATTCTATAGACTAGAGGAACCATCGAGAGCGTCCTGTCAAACTGCATCACAACCTGGTTTGGGAGCAGAACAGCCTCAGGACGTAAGTCCCTGCAGAGGATTGTGAGGACAGCCGAAAAGATCATGGATGTCACTCTGCATGCCATAGCTGATATCTACGAAGCACGGTCCGAAAGACCACCAACATAGCAGCCTCTCACCTCCTCCTCATTCTCTTTGAAGTTGTGATGGCCTTTTCCCCCAAGCCATCAGAACTCTGAATACTCACAAGATAACCCCCCCCACACCCACGAATTGATCTGAAGTGATCCTACTTTTTCTTTAAAAAAATAAAAATAATGTATCATATTTTTCAAAAACTACACTACATGTTCTCGTCCACAACAAGCGTCATTCTCCTGTCTCTCCATCCAGATGGTGCTGAAGACCCAGAGGAGGGACAAGCGGAGAGCTGTGGTTGCTGCTGTGGATGTGGATACCTCCAGCCACAACGCTGGGCCTGGGCCAGCCCAACTCAAGGTACATCTCCCTTGAGGAGGAGGAGGAGGAGGAGGAGGAGGAGGAGGAGGAGGAGAAGGGGGGGGGGGGGGGGGGGGTGCAGCTATACTAGTGCTGTTGTGTGTGAGCCCATGCTAATGAGCTAACATGCTAACAAGCGCCATCCTCCTGTCCCGTCTCAGAAGACCTCCGCCAAGGCCTGGAGCAAGCAAGGTGCTGCTGCCACCTCCAGCCACCACCATGGCCACCATGGAGCTGGAGCAGGAGCCAGGGCCGGAGAAGACGGTCAACTGAAGCTGCCTTAAATCATCCAGAACAGAATCGTGAGCCTGACGAGAGATTTCACACGTTTCTAACGTTTTCTAATTTAATAAAAGTTTGTCTAAATAAGTTCACTTGTTATTCATTTGTTTATAAATCTGGCTTATTCTTGCAAGTTGAAGATTAAATTCAGACCAACACATCAGACAAAAAAACACCAAAATGTAAACAAAATGCAATACCACGGGGGATATTTTGCCTAACACCCTTAAACTCGCTGCCCTCACATCGCTCACTGCTTTTAAACAAAATCAGCAACAAATCATAACCGACTGTTGCACCTGCTGACTGCCTCCCAATCACACACATAGCCCTCAGACTCTTCTCTCCTCCCCCTAAGCCCCCTCACCTACCTCCCTCCTTCTCCCCCTTTCTTCTCTCTCTCCCTCTGGTTCTCACGCTCCCTTTCCTTCTCTCTCCCTTATTTGTAATTGTGTAAATGTAATTGTCCTTGTATACTATTGCTACTGTAATTTTGCATTTTTATTTACTTGTATGCATGTACGTACATAACCTTGTTTTTGTTGCATGAGTTTGGATATGGCCACCAGTGATGTCAAAGGGATTTCTGTTATATTTTGGGTGCATAATGATGACTTATTTCACCTTTTTTGACGAGTTATAAACAACAAGGGTAAGCTAGGCTAACAATCAGGCTAGTTTTTGAGATCATCTTTTATTTACAATATTGAAATTTGCATGATATTTAAACAGTTGATTGGTATTGCACAAGTCAGTTTCTCTAATGACGTGCGTTGAGTCTCCGTGAGAACATCGCCTCCCATTCATTTCCCCTCTTCCTATATCCAGC
Source organism: Notolepis coatsorum (assembly GCF_963971535.1). NCBI lineage: Eukaryota > Metazoa > Chordata > Actinopteri > Aulopiformes > Paralepididae > Notolepis > Notolepis coatsorum. The sequence continues at coordinate 36,430,341 of NC_140182.1, read as the reverse complement.
CTCTTTGATAATGGTGTGAAATACAGGGCGGCTAAGTGGCGCAGTGGGCAAGGCACTCGCCACTAACGCAGGAGATGCTGGGTTCGAGCCCAGCTCTCGGCGTTGCTTCCGGCTTGGCTGGTCGTTCATACTAATACAATTGGCAGTATTAGGGGGTGGGAAAGCCGGTGGGTGGGGATCGGATGTTGTGGACAGCGACTCCTACAGGTCAGTTGGTGCGCCTGTACAGCAGAATCAGGAAGTATCGGGGGCAGCGTGAGCCTCCCACGCGTTACTCACCACTGAGAGATCGCGCTGTACAGGTGAAAAGATGCAACGGCTGCCTCCTCGTGTACCGGAGAGGACGCGTCTATGCTTTTACCAATGCGTTCGTGTTTCCGGGTTCCCGTTTTGCGCTCCGATTGGCCACTGACCTACGCTAGTACGCCCCCCTCGCTATGAGCGTGTGTCTGTGCGCTATTGTTTATTATTATCCGGCCACAGTGTGGGTTCCCTGGTCGGTGATGATGAGCTCAAATAGGTTATTATAATAAACACTGAATGGAGCAATATAGCCTTGTTGTTAGTTAGACTTACCGGACAATTCAGTACAGCAGGCTATACGGTCTTCTTCAGTTGAGTTACACTTTGAAACATTTATAGCGAGTCTAGCTCCAGAGATGCATCATCACAACAACACAGGCGGCTCTACAACAACAATTGCTTATTTATCTATAAAGAAGACAATCCCATCGCTGACAAAAAGTACTATAGTCACACACAGGCCTGCCGTGTTTTATGAATTAAGTAGATTTTCATTTAAGTTACAAGTGGTGCCGTGACTCTGATAATCTGGTTGAGCACAGCTCTCCAGCCGGGGGGGGGGGGGGGGGTGGAGTGAGTTGGAGAGGGGGGTGAGTGTAACAAAGTTGAAACTTTGCAATGGTAGTGTACTGTAGCCCTGTGGCGCCGTAAACTAACTCTACACCTTGCAACATGAATTGGATTCCTCTTCAGGTGGCAGAATGGATAAGACTGTGGTAGTTCACATAATTTATGTGGTCACATGGTGGGGCGCAGTGGCTCGGGAGGTAGAGCAGTTGTAATCCGGAGGTTTCTGGTTCTATTCCCGCTCCTCCCGGGCAGCGTGTCAAAGTGTCCTTGAGCTAGACACTTAACCCCTAATTGCTCATGATGAGCAGGTTGGCACCTTGCATGGTTGCCTCCGCTGTCGGTGTGTGAATGTGTGAGTGAATGGGTAAAATGTGAGGAACAAATTGTAAAGTGCTTTGGATAAAAGCGCTATATAAATGCAGCCATTTTACCATTTACATGGTGCTGGTGAGCTAAATGAACACTGAAGAGGGTGAAGTTGTGTGTTCCAGTTTAACATCTCTACTGTAGCCCCCTTTTATCATGCTTTTTTCCATCTAATATAACAAATATAGTTTTTTAAATCTCATGTAGCACACTACTATTATCCATCACTTTGAAAACCAATTAAAACAATAAACACTGATTTGCACCGAGTATCCCCAACCAGAGTAGATAATATGTGTGATGGCCACGTTGAAAAGACAAGACTTCAGACTCGACAAACTATTTCCTTTATTAGAAAGAGATCCTCGGAGGAGCGAGCCCTCGGAGAACTCCAGAAGATGTTATGATGTTACATGCCAAATATACAGTTCTATACAGAAAAGTGCAATGTCACAATGGGTAAGCTGTTTTTATTCATCATCATCAATCCATTCATACAACTTTCTTTCTTTTCTTCTTTTCTAAAATGGCATCGTTACTTAATTCATCCCCCTTCCTCCGGCACAGCACTTGCTCACAAACACAGGGTCTGAAATGAGAATGTAACAGTACAGAATCATGTCTGAAGGTCCTCTAAAACTAAAAATGTCAAAGGCACTTTCACGTGTACATACTACAGATGTACAGAGAGACGCCACAGAGTAGCTACCGTTAAACAACAGCCTATACGGACAGCGTAACGACCCGACCTGCTACAGTACTTAACTATTCGGGGACGTTACATTGTGACACACGATGACACACTTTTACTACAGGCCTCGCGGATGGGAAACACCTGTATCACTGGACCTTTTTTTTCTTCTTTTTCTCGTTTCTACAACTTTTCTTTCTTAATTTTTTTTAATGTATTTTTGTATTTTTTAAATTTCAATAAGTTCTAAAAAAAAAAAAAAAACGTTACACATAAAACTTAATTACAAAAATAATCAATAATAAATGGGTTAGTAATTCAGAATGCAAATTCATTTTTTCAATAACTATACACAATGAAATATTTGTCACGTCAAAAGGGATACTGTAAACCTGCCGTTAGGAGAGCTTTGCTTATTCATTGCGGAATTGGAAAAAAAAAACATTTTGCAGAGTTATTAAATCTATGGCCACTAGCCAGACACGACATGCGCCCGTCCCTGCTACGTCTACCTTACAGTATAGTAGTACTTCAAAAACACTACGGGTGGCACAGTCACACACACACAGTCACACAGTCACACACACAGTCACACACACACACAGTCACACACACACACACACAGTCACACACACACACACACACACACACACACACACACACACACACACACACACACACACACACACACACACACACGTGAGTCGCCCAAGAAGAAGTCGCATGTACTGTAAGAGAATGTTCCTCCCCGTTTGTTTCAGCACGTGCCGCTGTCGTTCCAGGCATGTGCGGCATGCCTGGAACACCGCTGCGCATCAATCATTCACAAGGAGGGGGGGGGGGGGGGGGGTTATCACCCGGAGGAGATTCCACACGTAAAACCTTTAACACCGGAGCAAATGCAGGAGTACATCTTTCAGTCATCATCCACACACCTGACACAAAACACGGGGACTTCGAAGGACTCAAGCAAAGCGGCTACTGTTTCACTGTTTCTTCTTCTTCTTCTTCTCCCAAACGAGTGGGATCGTGACCTTTTATAAGGTAGATCTACGGATCCTAACGATGAAGAAGCAGGAAGAAAATATGAAAAAGAGGCTCTTAACAATAACAGTCATTAGGTCCATGGCTACCGGCCGCGCTCCCTGTTGGAGCAGCGCCATGACGACAGTCTATTCAGTTCATTCAGTCATTATAAAGGAATGACGAGTCAACATCTTATGCTCTAACTTGTACAGGATCAAGTCTTTGGGTAAATAAAGCCAGGCATTATAATGAAACGAGCTACCCCTACGGTAGCCTGTCCCACATCCCACACTCTTGGAAAAAGACGCGTTGACAGAACGCAAGACGTTGTTGTCCCTCACTAAACACATACGTGCATGTTGGGGAAAACATGTTTTAAAGATTCCCTCCACTCGAAACATTTCTATGGTTCACTCCTCTTGGAGGCCTTTTGGACTATACAGATTGTTATTTGTGCAGAACGTGTCACCAGAGTGCCTTTTTACCATTCTGTCCCTGGAGAGGGAGAGCTTCTCTGAAATCTGAGTTGAAACTAATAGGCTGAACCTCTCATGGTCCAATATATACGGTGACTGGACACCTTTACCTTCAGCTACACAGAAAGCTGAGTAGGTATCGACACCTAAGAATAAAAGCTGCCGCTTTGGAATTCCTGGTAAATATCAATGGGTGCTTGTTGCCAATTTGCATATCGATAGATCCTTGCGTTCACCCTTCAAAAGGGGTAAATGTGTCGAGAATCTACTAAGCCATTTTCAGTAGTTTATTGAATAATTTGGATGGAAAAACCAATAATGTAATACAATATAGAACGTTTTTTAAGAGTTTAAAATACATCTGGAGGAGATCTTTAATAAAAACTTTAAGCCAGGTCGTCTTTTTCTTTGTTGCACATCCGCAGTTTAGTTAAGGACCACACACTCTGTTATTTCAACACTTTCTTTTTTTGGGAGTGTAATATCGTATGTTTTTATGTAAAGCTACAGGTAGGAGATGATAAATCCTAGTTTTTTTTCTACATTCTACAATAAAAAATAAAATACATTTCACACGGCTCTCTGTGGTTCTAAGGATAAATGCGAAGCCATAAGTTATTATCGACGTGGGTGGAATTCAAAGAGGATTAAAATGGTTCACATGATGTTCATGATAAAAGGGGGTTTTCACATAGTGGTTCTATCCAATAGTCACGTCGTCTCACTCTTAAAATATACTGAAATAGTGATCTGTTAATATAAAATCTGTTTTGAAAGTAACATAACACTGAAGTGATCTCTTGGTAGGTTTCCCGAGATGTGGCCTATAGTCTTGGTCGTAGAAACGTGTCGAGTATGCGTGAGTTACATTAGACCGATATCAATACAGTTCATTTATCAACGCAGTGCCTCTAGTAGCCGTAAGTGTCGAAGCTCTCTAGCTTCTGTTCCGTTTCTGCCATGGCCATCATAGCGCCTCTACATTGGAGTCAGTAAGGCCTTTGTTTTTAGTACACTAACATCTCAATGGCTCTTTGTACAGTATGTAGGTGAGAGCACCAAAAATACTTTTAATTCTATGTCTATGGGTAAGAAACTCTGGTTAGACTGATTTAGATACACACGTCCCCGCATGAGGCCCCTCTTCGAGTCGAGCGTTACAACAGAGAAGCTACTTGTTACGTTTCTAAAACCTCGAAGGAAGCCTTTGTGATTTGTTGTTGTTGTTTTTTTTTTACCAAGAGAAAAGAAGAAAGGTTACATAGTATTGATAGGGGGGCATATCAACAGGTTACAGTATTGTTCCATACATATCGACAGCAATTGTAGACAGAAGTTTTTGTCTATTTTGAAATAATGGGTCCAGTATATCCATCTCTTTTCTTTGCGAGTCCAGCACCCGTCCTCGGGGATCCTCGAGAGTTTCACTTCCAAGACACTGCAAAGCCACGCGCATCCCTCTCATGGAGCAGACGTCACACCCCGTCGCTTAAAATATCTCTCTTTCCGTCCAGGTGATGGCTGTTGCACTTTTCATAGATATCGTTATTAATATAACTACCACTTTATAGACATTGCTAAGATGATGTTAAAGTCCCCTTGGAGGCCTCTCTCTCTCTCTCTCTATTCCGGCGTGTGTCCACCATAGAGAATATTATTATTATTATCATTATTATTATTAACAGTTTCGCTTTGTTTTTTTCTTCTCCCCCCTCATAACTATGGTTCCTGTCCCAGAGTTCACATAGTGCAGGACTTATCCAGGGGGTCCTGAGCAGAGGGCACGGGGGGCAGCGGGGCCTGGATGATCTTGGGCATGACCATGGGCTTGGGCCTCAGGGCCGGCGGCTTGAGCTGCACCCCCATGCGGGGCGCCACCATGGGCTTGAAGGTGCTCATGGCGTCGCTGGAGTTGCTGGTGCTGCGGCGGATGGGTGGCTCCGTGTTGGCTGTGGAGCGCAGCAGCACGCTGTGGATGGGGCTGAGGGACTCGCTGGAGCTGGCCGGAGTGGGACCGCCGCCCCCCCCGGAGGAGGAGGAGGTCTGCCTCTGCTCCAGGGTGTCCAGCACCACGTCCGGGGCGTGTTTGGCCGAGCTCTGCCTCTCCAGCTCGCGCAGCTCGTTCAGGGCGGTGTTCATCGTCTCCTCTATGTCCTGCGGGGATGAGAGGGGAGAGAGAGAGAGAGAGAGAGATATGAAGAGTACGATAAGGAGAGAGTTCGGAATGGATGTGAGATGACAGAGGCACAGCAAGACAGGAGAAGGTAGGAGGAGCTACATAGGGAGGTGTAGTCTGACGTCACTTTGGACCGGCCGCGAGGTCCGCCCGTATAGGGATTTATCATTGGGAAAATGGATTATCGGCTATTGTAACAATTCTGCCTCATGAACATTGGAAAGCTTTCCATTTTTGCACAAAATTTGTTCTCTTCTATCATTAACATTATTATTATTATAATTTCTTTTGTATCTCTCTTTCTCCGATTTTTCTCTGTTTTCTCCCCGTCCCAAGTTAGTCGTTATGCCAATTCCCCCCCCCTCCCCTACCTGGTTGTTGTGCGCATGTTCTCCTACTGGTCGGTACAAGGGAACCCTGAAGTATCCGCACGCTTCCTCCGACACGTGCGGCGACAGCCAGTGGCTCTCTTCTCACCTGGCAGCGAGGACTCTCATTGGTGAAGTGTAACACGTGGGAGGTCACGCTGCCTTCCTCAAGTCCTGCCTCCGCTGAGCAAGCGCCCAGACCTGACCTGTAGGCGTCGCTGTCCACAACGGCAGTTTCCCACCCACGGCTTCTCTCCCCCTAACTCAGCCAAACGAGTTAGTATAGCGATCAGCCCAAACCAAGGCAATGCTGACTCCGGGAGTCGAGACCGCAGCCTCTTGCATTGGTGACGAGTGCAATCTCCGCTACGCCACCTGACCGTGCTAACATTATTGTTTTAAGCATTTTTGGTTGAAATAAAATTCTTACGATTTTTACCATTAATTGCGAATATTTTCATGTTGAGCTATAGATTGTGGATGAATACGCACAGAAAGGTACACCATGCAAATGTTCATGCTTTATTTCTTTTAAACGAGACGATTTAGAAATGGGCAATGGGGGAAATACGTTGCAATTTTGCGAGGTGGACCGGCTGGAAACAGCAATGACGTAACCACTACACCTCCCTATAGAAGGAGAGTTAAAAAAAAAGAAGGAAGAAAACATCCAGCGTGCATCATCATCATCATCTGTGCAGAGTGGAGTGTTCTGTCGTGTGCTGCAGAGGCTCCGCGGCCTAATGACTTTGGATAGCGAAGAAGATGCGGAGATGACGAGATGTATTCATCTGAGCATCTTCCTGGTAGACGAGACAGACGGGCCAGCGACGTTAAGACGTCCCCTCTGTGACCTCAGCGTTCTAATTATAGCTCTAAACACACACACACACACACACACACACACACACGCACACACACACACACACACACACGCACGCCGCCGCCGGCTCTACTATCCAGAAAGTGTGTCGCTGCGGTCTAATTAAAGACCCGTCACATCTTTATCAGCTCTGAATGAAGTAATTGGGTCCGTTTCCAACACAAAGCATTACCATCCAGACGCTGACGTATACTTTGTAATGGCCTTCTGTTTTCTGACACAACACAGGCGCCCGGGACTCAGACTCAGATTCAAGAACTCTCTGCGTGCCGTGGAGCGAGACGACAACAACGCCGCGGCTCTCAAAGAGAGACTCGACGTCTCAAAACTAGTGCCTGTGAAGCTCCAGCGGGTTCTCCTTCATTGTGTGTTTAGCAGAGACACAGTAGCAGCCAGAGGTAGCGGAAGACAGGGGGGACTGACTATGTTTTTACAGGGCAGGGCAGGGCTGTGACGGTGGAGGGAGCCCCACGCTGACCTGTGCGATGGTCTCCGGGTCCAGGGACTTGCCGCCGTGGTGGTGGTGGTGGTGGCCGCCCTCGGAGAAGGCCGTGTACTGCTGGCCGGAGGAGGTGGAGCGGCGGATGGGCGGGCTCTCGATCTTCTTCAGCGACTCGTGCCGGCTGATGTTGGTGAGGCTGCCGTGGCCCGTGCGGCGCCGGCGCTCCGGGCTGTCCACCGGCATGTGGCCCCCCGTGCGGCTCCGCAGCAGGTCGCGCGGGCTGAAGTGGCCCCCCAGGACGGGGGAGCCCATCTCCGGGGTGCCGCCGTGCTGCCCTCCGTGGCCCTGCTGGGAGGGGTGCGCCATGCAGTGGACGTCGGTGGGACGGGCGGGGGGCCGGCGAGACGGGGGGTCAGACCTCTTCCTGTGCTGCCTGTTGGAGGGGGGGAGACAGACACGGAGGTCAGGAGGTCGTCTTGACGAAGAGCACGCAGCTCGGAAAGTAAAAAAAAATATTATGTCCGCAAAAGCAGCGCTACCCCGTCTCCACACACCTACCCAGAGGGACCACATTTTAACTTGAATCTTTTATCGTCTGTGAGTTGCTGCCATCACAAAGGGGAGGTGTCGGAATGAAAATGGAATACAATATATATATAGTATCATGTATTCTGGAAATGGAATATGCACACAGAGGAAGCAGCAATTAACCCCCAATAGAGAGACTTGCTTTTGCAATATGTACTTTGGTATTTCATGCCAATAAAATGACCATTTTAAATGAAATTAGGATTGAATTGAAGTGAAAGGAGACCTGGGACACTATGGGAACACTAAAAGAGAGCGCCGTCTCACTGTAGGGTTCAGACCTAAGAGTGCGATGATGTCAGACCCCAAAGTGTTTCTACAGTATAACGAGCTTGTTTGGGGGGAGCAGGTACAACGGTTCAGTGGCGGGCGGGCGGCCAGCGCCGGGAGGCCTGCGGTTCATCAGAGCACCGCAGCAGGCTCCCTGGGAGAAGCTACAGCTGGCTCAGCAACCCAGCTGTCCCCTACGTGAACCTGGCTGCTCCCAAACACACGCTAATCTGAAACAACCAAATGTGAAAAGACACCAACGTACACACGCCAGGGTTCCCACATACGTTGCAATATGAAATTCAAGGACTTTCAAGTACTTTTCCAATCACTATTTTTCATTTTAAAAAGATACTTCACTTTAAAATGCAGTTTTTTTTTTTTTGAAAAATTTATCGGATCCAACATTTATGGCTTAAAACAAATTTCCGACAATTAGTTACACTTTAAATAAAAGAAATTCAATTTATTGATTCAGAACAATTTTATCATGGATGAACAACATTTTCAATGTGAATGGTTGATTTGAATTTCAATGACTTTTTAAGCACCTTGTTAAAAAATTTGCTGTTTTCAAGGAATTCCAGGCCTTGACCTTTTCTTTAAAAAAAATCAAGCACTTTAAGCACTTCAATGACCTTGTGCGAACCCTGACACACACACACGTGCCCTGCACAGATCACAAACTCATGCATGTGCACACACGACAACACACCTGATTTTGGACATATACCAACGGACACACACACACACACAAATGGACGGACACATACACACACACACACACACACACGTTAGCTTATGTCTGGCGCTGCTCCCCGGTAACTAATGTTCCCCTGAAGCAGCCCATCATCCCCACTCTGGCTCCGATAAGCTCTGCTCTGCATATTTATGAGGGACACAGTCGGGTTCGAAGCTATTATGCCTCCTCACTCACAACAGCCACCGTCACTACAGTGGGGTGGTGTGCAGTAGGGGAGAAGCTGGTACCATTGTTACACACCAACAGTTGTAACACACACACACTATTTAAAGGAACACGCCAACATTTTGGGAAATTAGCTTACAGTCTTCTCCAAAGAGAGACAAGAAGATAGATACCAGTTTCCTCTCTGTGCGTTCAGTAGAAAGCTATCTGGCTGCACGTTAGCTTAGCACAATGAATGGTGGACAGTGCCGGTTAATCTTCGGGAGAGGTGTTAGTTGGACAATGCCTAGGCTAACCGGTACTGTCCGCTTCCATTCATTGTGCTACGCTAGGCTAACGTGCAGCCAGATACTGTAGCTTTCTACTGAACGCACAGAGAGGAAATTTGTATCTATCTTATTGTCTCTCTCTCTGGAGAAGACAGTAAGCTAATTTTCCCAAATGTTGGCGTGTTCCTTTAAGCAAAGACCCGATGAAGGCATGTTGGTTTTAATGATGTGAGAACATCCATCTGCCACAAGAGTTGCTGAACATTTCTCCCTCGTTAGTTGTTTCCACTTCATGCATCTCGGTCGAACGATGAAGTTGCGACACATCTTGTGTTTCTCTGAAGCAAACGCAGGACATTTGGTATTCTTGCTTTTCCCCCCGGACACCGTGTCTCGCTGCACAAGAAGACGGCCCAGGGCTAAATGTCAGTCTCCATTAGGACCCGTTCTGTACACATACCAGATATTAGTAAGTGATCACTCCCAAAGGACCACGATATCCATAGACGTGATGCAATAGTACAGTGAATATTGAAGGGGAAATAGAGACCGAGGGAGAGACACACTGTCCATCTTGATGAATGTACACAAAAAGTACTGAAACATGTATGAATTACTGAATACTTCAAAAGGATTGCATCCGCAAAGGTATTATTGTATTGTAAGCAACGGTCTTACGATAACTAATAACTTCAACAACATCCCATGAAGAGTTTCATTTTCATGTCGGTGTAAATATATCATCATCTCGCGCACCAAACGGTTGATAGCTCATGTCAGGAGACCGTTATTTCCCCCGTCTCCTAATTTCCGCAAATTCCAAGAAAGTCTCTCGTCGACATTAATTGCTCTCCCCGGCGATAATGTGTCAATCAGTTACTCCCGAACTTAATCATGCCCCCGAGACACAAGTGTTTCTGGTCCCCGGCTAACGACTCGTCCTCCATCACCAAGAGACACACGTGGAGATTCATCATCATACTAGATAATGAGACATAATCTGTTGGGGACGGGAGGGACTTCAGGGAACCGAGGAAAGAGTGCATCACGTTGTACAATATACAAGTCTGCACCACGCTGTACAATATACAAGTCTGCACCACGCTGTACAATATACAAGTCTGCATCATGTACAATATACAAGTCTGCACCACGCTGTACAATATACAAGTCTGCATCACGATGTACAATATACAAGTCTGCACCACGCTGTACAATATACAAGTCTGCACCACGCTGTACAATATACAAGTCTGCATCACGCTGTACAATATACAAGTCTGCACCACGCTGTACAATATACAAGTCTGCACCACGCTGTACAATATACAAGTCTGCACCACGCTGTACAATATACAAGTCTGCACCACGCTGTACAATATACAAGTCTGCACCACGTTGTACAATATACAAGTCTGCACCATACTGTACAATATACAAGTCTGCATCACGCTGTACAATATACAAGTCTGCACCACGCTGTACAATATACAAGTCTGCACCACGCTGTACAATATACAAGTCTGCACCACGCTGTACAATAATATACAAGTCTGCACCACGCTGTACAATATACAAGTCTGCACCACGCTGTACAATATACAAGTCTGCATCATGATGTACAGTGTCACTCAAATAGACCCCTCCCCAGTAGCGCTTCACTACGGAGTGTCACTCAAACAGACCCCTCCCTAGTAGCGCTTCACTACGGAGTGTCACTCAAACAGACCCCTCCCCAGTAGCGCTTCACTACGGAGTGTCACTCAAACAGACCCCTCCCCAGTAGCGCTTCACTACGGAGTGTCACTCAAACAGACCCCTCCCCAGTAGCGCTTCACTATAGAGTGTCACATTGAATAGAGCAAATAGAGTGAGGGTAGAGTGGATAGGGTGAGGGTGGAGTGGATAGGGTGAGGGTGGAGTGGATAGGGGTAAGGTTGAGTGGATAGGGGTAAGGTTGAGTGGATAGGGTGAGGGTGGAGTGGATAGGGTGAAGGTTGAGCGGATAGGGTGAAGGTTGAGTGGATAGGGAGAGGGTGGAGTGAATAGGGCAAGGGTGGAGAGGGTGGAATGAGATGGAACCCATGTCTTGCAGCATAAAGAGACAAACCGGGTAAGGTAAACAAGTGCAGTGACTCTCAATGCCCTGCAGGGGGAGCAGTCTACATTCACAACACCAGTCCCCTCTGGGAATGGGCTTAGGAAAGAAAACAAGAGCCAGCTTCAACACACACAGAGCAACCTATGAGCCTTATCCCTATTGACAGCTCAGGCACTTGCTTATCTATGTAAATCATAATGTAAATCATATGACATTCTATGAGTTCCTTTCTTTCAAAAACAGCAGAGTACAGTTTCTAACTTGATTCGTTGCCCTCAGCTGACAAGCCCACGCTTCTCATGAGTAGCCTAACAATGTCACCGTATGAAATATGCAGGTTTACCAAGAGAATCACTTTGACCACATAAACAATAGTCATACCGCACAGACTAGAGTCCCACTAGTCGACACGCCAGCCACCGACAAACATCCACTCCGCCGAGAACGCCAGACAAGCCATAACGAGAAGCCTAACGAGGGCACTAAGTGAGATGCATGCAGGTTTAATAAGATCATCGCCATATCGGCGAGTCCCCCGAGGTGCCGTTCTGTTGTTGTTGTTGTTTTTGTTGTTGATCTGAGGTCATTGTCACCATGACACCCGGCCCGAGGCTTTCGGTCTTGGCAAAAGTGCATTGTTGATCGAGAACAGTGGGCGAGGGGAACATATCTAAATAAAGCCCAGGCTATGAATGATTCATCAGTTCTGAGGCCTGTTTGAATAGAACAGTAGTCAAATGGAAGGAAAGGGGGGGGGGTTGATGGTGCAGACTGTACTGGGGGTGGAGGGGTTACATGGATACAGAATGGAGGCTACAGCTCCGTCCAGATTCCTGCCTCTGGGTGATATGGTTCATCAACATTGCAATGGGGGGGGGGGGGGGGGGGGGGAGAAAAAAGCAAGCGCTGCTTCTCAATAAAATAGGATCTAATCTCGTGTTTGGCGAGAGCCAGTGATAGCGAGACATTTCAAGGTCATTTACTCCACCAGGAGGAATGAGAATGCTGCGATGAATAGAGGAGTAGGAGACAAAATACTGGCAATCTACCAGACGGCTAGACTCCCTGCCAAAGAGATGTGTGCGGGATTGAGAGTGTGTGTGTGTGTGTGTGTGTGTGTGTGTGTGTGTGTGTGTGTGTGTGTGTGTGTGTGTGTGTGTGTGTGTCTGCCCTGGAATACTCTCCTGGAATGCCACTATGAAATCAGCATTTCATATACTTTACAGAATGATGCTGTCTGGATAACCATCTGTAGAGAGGCAGGTGGACTATTTCACTGGGAGAACATTAGAATAGGAAATAGGGATGTCTGATAGGGATGGCCTACCGATATTATGGGCCGATATTGGCATTCAAATGTGATATCGGAAATGATCGGTATCGGTAAAAAAAAAAAAATGATTTACGGTACTTATTTCTTATTTTTTTTTACATTTATTTAACCTTTATTTACCCAGGCAAGCAAGTAAGAACAAATTCAGATTTTATTTATTGTCAAAAGTATGCATAATGTTGTGTTAATTCCACGACAAGAGATATGTAATGTTAATTACCTGAAATTATTCCTTTTTTTTTGGGGGGGGAAACCCTGCATATATCGGTATCGGTTGATATCGGTATCGGAAATTAAGAGTTGGACAATATCGGTATAGGTAAAAAAGCAAATATCGAACATCCCTAATAGGAAACGGTTTAGTCTAAAGTGGGTTGAGCTGTATTTAAGGCTATGGTGAAGCCTATTGTAACCAGGTTTCCGGTGTGCAAATGCTTTATCTGATCATTTTGGTATGTTACCTTTTTATCTGTAATATCTATGTGTTTATTTATGATTGAATATAAAGGAATATCTTATCTTAAATAAAAAAAATAAAAAAATGTAATTGCTACTGTGTATGGATTATGGTGCAGATGACCAGTGCAGTGCACTACTTTAGTTTTAGTTTTTTGGAGGCAACATTGGTTTATGTGATAGCATACTCTCAGTCCTGTTCTGCAATATCACTTCCAGTACCTGTTGCGGATTAAAATGGTTCTTACTTAATGAAGGCGTTGCATTGGTTTCACTGTAATCTGACTGACCTAAATTCACAGCAGAAAAAGTAGAGCAAACACTATTTTTAAAATTAAATTAAATTCAGCATAGCTGTTTTATTTCAACTCACCGAACGGGTTTTGCAGCATTCGGCTCACGCTTGTGTGTGTGTGTGTGTGTGTGTGCGTGTGTGTGTGTGCGTGTGTGTGCGTGTGTGTGTGTGTGTGTGTGTGTGTGTGTGTGTGTGTGTGTGTGTGTGTGTATGTGTGTCACAGCTATTCAAGATGCTCACATGTTCACAGATGATGCTCACATGTAATGTGTATACGTGTGTATTTGTGTATTGTACGTGTGTCCTGCTTTAACATCAGCACATGTGAAGTAGAGTGGACCGGTACCGGTCCGGTACCGGTATATATATATATATATATATATATAATATGAATGAGTATCCTTTGCATCTCTCCATCCATGTTTCATCTGCCTGCTCAATACTCTTGTCATTCTAGATCCGATCGTGTGCGTCATGGGACACAAGCTCCAAGTGCATCCTCCCCCAGCAGGCCGGTGCGTCGATGCTTTAATAAACTAAATAATGGATTTCTATCTAATCTGTTAACTTATACCTCGTTGTCAGTGTGGTCATTGGTGTGAAGAAGGTGCCGTGCGTGTGTGCTGCCACTAGGGGGCGGAGTGGCTAACTGTGAGTGAGTTACTGACTGACCGAATGAGCTAGTGAGGTGCTTCTCATCATAAAAAAACAAACAAAAAATCAACACGATAATACATTTACTGCAATTACAAGCTTGGTAAGTTTTTGTCCTGCGGAATGGTGTTCATGAAGAATTCAAAGTGGAAGACTTGAGAGTCCTAATCAGGTTCTAGCTCTAGTTGCAAACCCACCGGCTGATGTAGGCCTCAGAGATCCTGCTGTCCGTAGGAGAACTAATGTCTTTGGCCGAACATTTGTCCTCTCCAGCATGGCCGCTACTCGCCTCGCTGTCTGCCTTCTGGCTCAGAGTGTCTGAGAAGTTGTCATCCCTGAGAGTGACAGCAAGGGAGAGAGAGAGGGGGAGAGAGGGAGAGAGAGAGAGAGGGAGAGAACTTTACATTTTGCCTGTAACATTTAAAACCGTAGTTGTTGGAAGCAACATTCTTTTCGGTCTGTTATTTGCCTATCTCGAGAACCGTTCATCCGATCACTTGGCGGGTGTACAGCTGAGGACCCAGGCGAGTGCAGTGTCAGGTTTGGTGCCATTTGGCCAGATGGTGGCGCTATAACAACAAACGTTACATTTTGGCCAGTAATTTTATAACCAATACTCCATTCCTGGATTCTGTGGGTCCAGATCGATTTTGATAAGATTTTCCGCCATTTTGAACAACATTCTCGACAACACTGCAAGCAGCAATACCACCGTTAAGAGATTCACTCAAAAGAAACGTTTTTAAATGCACAGGTTTATAAAATGGACGGAGCTAAAAGCATGGGCCAGGTTTTGTCAACAAGAAAATGTATTATGGAATAACAACAGACTGGCCTCTGGTGGCACAGGGAGAAAATGAAAATGTGAAAATGACTGTTAGAAAATAGTCATTGCAGCCATAACAGGCACACAAATAAATAACAAGAATATACCACAGGCAGACAGACATACACAGAGACACATTCACATCACACTTCTTACTTGCTTGTTTCGTGTGTATGTGTTTGCGTGTGTAACCACCCCCCCCCCCCCCCCCCCCCCCCCACACACACACACACGGAAGTGCAGGTTAATGCTGGTCTCTCAGATATACTGTAGCATGTTTCATTCTGGGCTCTTTACGGTACAAGTGTTGATCTGGGTGTTCTCTACACCCGTCACCTCCTTTGTTAAAATACTAAACGGGACACCTGTCCTGCACGGGCGGCTCTAACCCCCCTCCCACCCCCCACCCCTGTGCGCTTCCATTAGCTAAGAAAACAGTCCATCAACATCAGCCCTACGAGTGAATTATTGATAGAGGCACGGGACAGGACAGCTGCAGACGACGTGCAGGAGAGAGGACAAGGAGAAAGAGGAGGATGAGGACATTCTGAAAAAGAGCATTTCTCCATCCAGCTACTAAACGACAGGAGTGATCCTGTCTTGCTCCTAATGAGACAGGCGATACACTCCATTAGGCAGCGGCGGTTGCCGGGGGCGGTTGCCGGGCGGAGGGTTAGCCGGGGGTTGTCAAGGCCCAGAGCGGGAGAGGGTGACTATGACGGAGGAGCTGGTTAAAGGACCTTTTACGTGGAGAGAGCACTCCACAGAGGAATGGTGGATGATGGCAGGGCAAACCACTGACCTATAAGGACCAATACATACTGGACATCCACTGAGGGTGGAACAAATCAACCCAGGAACAATTCACTATCAATGATTATGATTATATACAGGAACAAATACGATGCCAATCTATTCTATATAGGAGCAATTTGATTTTCGTTAGGTAAATAAATATTTGATCCATCATAAAAGCTTACATTAAAAATCAAATCGAGTTACATTTTGATTAGGTTCATTTGAAATGTGTTAATAGTTCTGCAAAAAGATTTGAGTGAGTCAGCGATAATTAAATATGAAATTAAAACACCAAGTCATTTAACGCAGTCATTAGTTCAAATTTTTTTTATGTTTATAACTTTATTGCATAAACACATTCATTTTACATTCAATGTGTGCTCTAATTGCAGAGGTCAAGGTGGTGTGATCTACCCTGCGCCGTCCTCGATGTGGGCTACAGTGTCGATTGCAGCGGCTGTTCTACCTCAAACTGGATCTGAGCACCTAAAACTGCTCTACGCCGTCCTCAGTTGACCTACACTGACTAACTGTGCCCAGTCTACTTGAACTGGATCTGAGTGGTTCTCCTGCCCCCTGGGGAGAGTGACCTTGGGCCATCATCTTATTTTATCATACCAGCGCTTGTATTCCTGTGCTTTATTGTTCTTTTTTCTATTATTATTTTAACTTTATTTGTCTTAAATACTTAGTATTTAAGACAAATTATACATAATACGTACCAATTATTTGCTATTATTACTAATTATTACTTCGATCATCCATAGCAACACTCATACATCACCGACACGCTGATGGGGGATCCCCTTTCAACTGCCCATCTGAGGTTTCTTCCTTTCCCCCCCCTATTGCTAGGTTACAGGGAGTTGTTCCTTATCTTCCTTGGGGGAAGTCTGGGGGTGTTGTAAAATAGTGGATTTTATGGTGGTTTTTATTGTGGATCTATTGCGAATGCGATGTGTTACTTGTTGATCTGTGAAGCCTGTCGAGGCAACTTGTTGTGATTTTGGGCTATACAAATAAATGTGACTCGACTTTGACATGTTGATGCAGGTGGATTTTCCCCCATTCATCAGGGAAGACCCCTCCCACCCACTACACACAGACTTGGCTGACGGGAGGAGCATGTTCAGTGCTAGGCTAACACTCCCTAAATGTAGCACTGAACAGCACAGGAAGTCCTTCATTCCGACAGCCATCAGACTTTACAATGCATCACTGTGCCTCACTGCATCACTGAACACAGAGTGACAGTTACCATCTTACTGGACTTTAAAACAACACTGTTCAATATTGCACTTACTGTAGACTTCTGTATATTATTTTTACTGTATATCTTTTACTGTATATTTTATTCTATTCTTATTCGTGACTTTGTTCTGTCTAAATGTTTAATGTGAGCGATTTGTAGTGTCAAATTTCCCTCGGGGTGATTAAAGTATGTCTATTCTATTCTAATGCGCTGTGAATGTCAACGTACAATAAATACACAGCTAATAACCAGCACCCAAGCCTCTTAGTGTGGAACAACAACAGCCGTGGATACGTATGTTGATTAAACCACAGGGAGAAACACCAGGGAGCGATGGAGGATGCGTTCCCTGAACTTGAAACAGGCTCCGAGCGCCAGTGGCGACAGACCCTGGAACTTGTACACAAAGTCTCAAGGGAGAGAATTCTACTGTTAACCCATTCACTGCCACACTACAGAAGGTTAACCCTTTACTATCTGTAGTGTGGCAGTGAAAGGGTTAACCTGCTGTCATGTGGCAGTGAAAGGGTTAACCGTAGGGAAGCGACTGAACGTTTGCCGTGAATATAACCCTGTGAGGAAATTGTGGAATTTGCACCAGAGGCTTACAATTAAAAAAAATTATATCATACTTTATATTATTCATATTCCCTTTAGAATCATGATCCTATATATTCTCCAGTCAACTAGTTTCTGACATCGTGTAGGCCTATCAAATTGTATTGGAGCAACTATATGCTCAGATTTAAATTAAAATATATAAATAAATATACAAATATGTATATTTATTTATATATATTTTTATATATATAATATATAAAAAAGTACAATATATATACTATACACACAGATAGATAAATGCATGAATAAAAACAGTCAACACTCACATGTCCTGCACCACGATGTACTGGTGTGGCACCAGGCCGTCGATGCCGTTGTGCCGGCCCTCCCACCAGTCCTCGGACGCCCGGGTGTACAGCAGGAGCGAGGCGCCCTTCTTGAAGGACAACTCGCGGGCAGAGCGTCCAACGTAGTCAAACTTGGCGATGGCCTCAATGGGCTCGCCCTCTGTCAAACGGAGACACGGATGAAGCGCGTCAGGCGGCGTGTCAAGAGAGAGGCCGGGGTTAAGGAGACAGATCGCCGTGGGATCCATTATTCTACGTAGGATTCGGTGTGACTCAGCACACAACGTTTTTGTGATAGAACTCGTAAAATAATGTAATATATAACTAGGAGGGCGTTTGCAGAGTGCTGCTGTCACCACTCACTCACTCACTCACTCACACAACCTGATAATTCATCACATCCAATTCTACTTCCACAGCTGGTCTCTTAAATCCTCTTCAAGTATTTGTATTTCACTTTTAAAGCAAGTATTTTTTTTTTTTTTAACTCTCTTGGTTAGGATTCTTTCCTCCCCCGGAGACTGACGGTGGGCGTGTAGAATAGTGTGGTGAGAAAGTGATGTGATTTCTACCCAGAGCAGCCTTGTCTTGTTTCGCCATAATATAACACAACACTGCTTAAAATCTTCTTGTAACTTACAATACACGTTTCACATGAGCATTTCCTGGTTGATAACAAGAGGACAGTGGCCAAATGGTCAGTAGCGAACATCAACAGTAGGTGCCAGAAAGCTAATTATCAGTCTCAGATCAGTGAACCTGTGTAGTATCGCCCTTGTGCATTCAAGACGTATAAACTTTATCCTGAATATTGATTTCAATGGACAATGGTACAAATTAATTCAAATAAAATAAAAGGACTGAAAAATATTCAAGAATTCATGTCCTTTGGCGGCTGGGTGGCGCAGCGGACATTGCGCTCGTCACCAACGCAAGAGACACCGGGTTCGACTCCGGCTGTCGGCGTTGCCTCCGGCTTGGGCCAGCCGTCATACTAACTCAATTGGCAGAGTTAGCGGGTGGAAGTCGATGGGTGGACGTTGTGGACAGCGACTCCTACAGGTCGGTTGGGGGCGCCTGCACAGCAGAGACAGGAAATGGCGGGGGTAGTGTGAGCCTCCCACACGTTACACCTCGCCAATGAGAGTCCGCGCTGGCAGGTGAAAAGATGTGACAGGCTGCCTCCTCGTGTATCGGAGGGGACACGTGATGCAATGCTTCTATCCTCCCTACAACCGGCCAGTGGGGGGCATATGCGAGCAACGTTCAAGACAGGGGAGGGAAGAATTGGCACAGTGGAATTGGGATGGGAGAAGAGGAGAAAAAAAAAATAAAAAATCAGGTCCTTGGCCTCCTGTCGACCTATGTTGCTGATGTGGACAGACATTAACGTGTGATTGCGCGCTCTACAAATACATTTGATTTGATTTGATTTAGGATACAGCTTGTATGATATTCTCCTACATTATTTCAACCCTGACCCCCCCACGCCCCTGGAAAATTACTAATAACAATACGAATTCAAATACATAATCTGGTTATGTCACAGGGGTTACTACACGTCCTACTATTGGTGTGTGTGTGTGTGTGTGTGTGTGTGTGTGTGTGTGTGTGTGTGTGTGTGTGTGTGTGTGGGCTCACACTGTGTGCACGTGGGGCTATGCTATGTGCTGGAGAGCAGCAGCAGCAGTTATTTGGACTGTAGTCCATAATAACCCAGTTCCACCACGCCGGGCCAGCGCCAGTACAGGGTATTTATAGAACCTATAGCCAGGATAGATCTATGGTTCAGGACCACCATATGGATCCTTTCATCTTGTCCACTAGAAGTACTGTAGTCCAACGGAAAGATTTCAATTTAAATTCTAGAGATCCATACAAGTTTAACCAGTGTTCATTGTCCAATATAAAAAAAATGGCAATGAACTGTCAAATCCTCTGAAGTTATGTTTTGGGAAATGACAGCTTTAATATACAGTAGTTCGCTAGTGTAACCGGTCTTATTTTGACATGCCCCGAGTGGGAGTTGAACCCCGGTCTCCCGCGCCGCGGGCGGCATCACAGATCACTAGACCAAGAGGTGAATTCACTCCTTAGTAATGGGTCTGGATGCCTCTGGGGAGTGAGTTTACTTGCAGTACCGCTTAACGTCCACAGCCACTTCACTACACTGTCCATCGTGACTGTGGATAGACATGCGGTACCTCCGTTACACTAGTATCAATTCCATTCAGTAGGTTTTCGTGTGGTGGTTTGGGACTAAGACGTCTTCATCAATCCATTCAACATCTATCCATATACTATCCAGTAAAAAGCACAGTAGCAAACGCTACACTATTTTCAATTGATTTAGTCTAACTATATGATATCAAAACCCATTCTTTCTGAAAAAAGGCCTGTTTGTTCCTAGTACTAGGGCCAGCGACCAGCTACTGTACGTCAGTATCTATGTGCCGAGTGCTGCACCTCTGTCTGCGAGGTGTCCTTCAAGAAGGACCTCGCTCCTGCTGTCCACCTGCTGTCTCCTTGTTGAAGAGCTACAGGGACACACTTTTCAACGCTGATTTGGACATTATGTCAGAGCGGATCATAATGTTTCAATATCCCAACAGTGTGCGTTATGCGTGCGCGCTGTTGCGCCGGCTTCCCTGACCGCTGTGCTGTAGCTGCTGTCAGT
Organism: Notolepis coatsorum; assembly: GCF_963971535.1. Classification (NCBI taxonomy): domain Eukaryota; kingdom Metazoa; phylum Chordata; class Actinopteri; order Aulopiformes; family Paralepididae; genus Notolepis; species Notolepis coatsorum. The sequence continues at coordinate 36,409,685 of NC_140182.1, read as the reverse complement.
GACTGTAGTGGAAGGATTGTACGTTCACACTGCCAACACACCGCCTAGCATGTCGGGGGTGACAGCGGCTCGTCTGGTAATCGGAAGGTTCCCGGTTCGATTCCAACTCCTCCGGCAGAGTGTTCTTGAGCGAGACACTTAACCCCTAACAGCTCCCACCTGGCATGGTGGCCTCTGCCGTGAACAGGCGAATGTGAGGCATACTGTACGTTGCAAAGCGCTTTGGATAAAAGCTGTTATATAAATGCAGTCCATTTACCTTAGAAGGGAGCAATGCTAGTTCCCACATCATCATCAAATCAGACGGGCTCCTATTGGAAAGGCACTTGCCGTAATATCACCAAACCAACAGGCGTGCACACAAGAGCAACACTGAGCTAAAAATAACCTCTGCTGCTCTCGTCTCTCCCCCTCCTCCTCCTCCTCCTTGCCCGGCCTCCCACCCACAAGAACCTATTAAGCTGGACAGGGGGTCCCTGGAGTGGACACACACTGCCCCCCCCCCCCCTGACAGGAGTGCTCTACCTGGGATGGTAGGTAAGTTATTGTGCGGGTGAAGCCTGTACAGTCAAGAGTGTGAAAAGCCACCATTATGCATCTTTCACAGGAACTCCAGGCAGTCGCTCCCAGATGAACAAGCCACGTGAGCTGGAAGATGACAGTGATTCTGAGCAGAGCAGAGAGGTTGTGCTCTCTCTCACTCGCTCTCTCTCTCTATTCATCCCCCTTCTCTCATTCTTCATAGCCGTCTGTTTATTTATCTCTAAGTATCCCAGTGCACTCGCTCTCTCGCTCTCTCTATCCATCCCCCTTTTGTCATTCTTCATAGCTCTCTCTCTCTCTGTGTGTCTGTCTGTGTGTCTGTCTGTGTGTCTGTCTGTCTGTCCTTCTGTGTCTGTCTGTCTGTCTCTCTGTGTCTGTCTGTCTCTCTGTGTCTGTCTGTCTCTCTGTGTCTGTCTGTCTGTCTGTCTGTCTGTCTGTCTGTCTGTCCTTCTGTGTCTGTCTGTCTCTCTGTGTCTCTCTGGCTGTCTCTCTGTGTCTGGCTGTCTCTCTGTGTCTGTCTGTCTGTCTCTCTGTATCTGTCCCTCTGTATCTGTCCCTCTGTGTCTGTCTGTCTGTCTGTCTGTCCCTCTGTGTCTGTCTGTCTGTCTGTCCGTCCACTCGCGCTCTACAAGCGTGCGTGAAAGTCTCTCGCCCGACAGGAAGTGCTAACACGACACCGCGCCTCCAGCCTGTCTGAGGAGGCAGTAGACTGTGAACTCACATATCAGTGTGCTGCAGGAATCCCTCTGTCAGGCCGCGCAATTATAAATGAGAAACGCATCAGACCCAGCCACCCCAGTTACTTTTACACAGACGCACGCACGCACACACACCTCAGCTGCTGGGAGAGGAAGTCAGAGGGCTGTGTGTACAACAGCGGTGCAGTGTGATGTCTAACCGCACCCAGTGGAGCGGTCTGGCTCACTGTGGGTCTCCTTCACGCTCATGCATGCCAATAGGGGAGAGAGCGCGGGGCCTGGTGTGAGATACGGCTACGGTCAATAAAATGGAAGAGGATATACAATTCCTTCCTACCCTATCTCTCTCTCTCTCTGTCCCCCTTGTTCTCTACCTCTCTCCCTCCCTCCCTCTCTCCCTTCAGTCCGACCTACGCTGTCTCGCTGCAGACGTAGCAAGAGACACAGCATTGCGATTGGGACAGGTTTAGGAGGCTCTTATGGGAAAACAAATGACCCTCATTATGTTAAGATACATAGATTTTTAACCCTAACCCTATTTCTTACTTAACAAGGATAATGTAGAGTCTTTTCTCAATGTTGTTCCTCATACTAGCGCCAGACAGTTACCCACAAAGCAATGCAAAGGCAACAGGGGTGGAGCTGCTGTCTGTACAAGCTGACTGAAGCGCAATGAAATCTACTGTGTGTGCTCTGTGGAGTACATTTCAGTGAGCCTCAAGTTAGCTCGTGTAGCTCGACCCCATTGACCTTGCATCGGTTTGTGGCTTAACTAGCCGGAGATTGTATGAGGAAGAGCATGGGTTGTGCTGAGAAAGGACTTCACTGATCAGCAACCTCATTGGTAAGTACTAGTAGCAATATAGGGCTAGGGTTAAAAAAATCATAACTATCCCTTTAACATCCAATCAGCAAACAGCTGCCAAGGCCTTTCAGGATTCAAGAAAAGACATCTTTATTGTCTGTTATTGCAAGCAACAAAATTGTCCACCAATAACATGCAACAGAAAGACAGAAATCAAGACATATAACTTGAACAAGTAACAAGAGAAGTGACTGAAAAAGAAAATAGGAAATAGTTATCAACCAGATAAATAGTAAAAAAATAAAAAATAAAAAAAAAACAAGGCCACACAGCAGTAGCTGCTGCATAGCGGTCAGATAAAATCAATCAGAGAATTAGTTGACCCCTGATCCCATAGCCCAGATGGGGACATCAACGTATCGATACAGAGCGGGAAACGTCTAAACACAGATAGGATGATTGAACTTGAGACCGCCATGTTTGTCGGAATCAAAACATAATTATGGTAAAGGACCTGACGAGCTTATCAAAACCAGCACTGCCGCGTGTGACTCAGCTTGGAGGAACAGAGGAATGTCACCCTGGCTATATATCTGGAATATCATCATTCATGAACATCCTTCTTCTCATCATTATCTACACTTGCATACACACAAGCTCATGCCTGCATGCACACAAAAAACACACACACACACACACACACTTGAATATCCCATTATCACAGATGCATGTCTGAATGGGCAATAGGCTCAATGTTCACAGGCTGACGTTACAATGGAACAACACTGCCTTACCCTCATGAAGATAAGGGGGAAATAACTCACACAAAACCTTAAAACTGAAATAGCGCTTTTCTGACCACTAGGGGGCTGCGAGTCGCCACTATAAACTAACTCAGTAATCCCAAAAGAAGGCCTCTTCATGCATCAACATAAAAGTGCCTAACCGGCACAATATTGTTGTAGCTAATTACAAGATTTCAACTACAATACATACAATTTTGTCTTGGGAATTTTCTGGTTGTTAAACAAGGTAGGTAAATACTTCACAATACTGTTCAGACAGCACAATATTGATGTAATTAAGAGATTTGCTGGAGAAAAAAAAATCACTTGTTTATAAAATAGGCAGAGCTAAAGTGTGGACCGGGTTTTATCAACAAATAAAATAAATGGTGGAATAACAACAGACTGGCTGCTGGTGGTGCAGGGTTGATTGAGTAAGACACCATGACTCAATGAGACCTTCTGATAGCAGGTGGTCATAAGAAGTAGTTATTGCAGCTTTAAAGAGTAACTAAACACATGCTGTAATCTCCACCTCATCTGTGAAGTCAGAATATAAATTTTTTGTTCCCTAGACAGACTCTGATAGCACCTCCAAAGACGCACTCCTGACATCACTGATTGGGGTGGGGCAAAGTGTGCAGCAGGGTGAGAATATCAACCACTAGGGCAGCAGAATTACCATGTGTTTAGTTACTCTTTAATAGGCAGAACAAAAGGGAGACCCCCCCCCCCCCCACAACCAGGATGGTCAGGCATACACTAGCAGCTTCTGAGGTGGGCAACTGATGATTTGCAATAATCCATAGAGAAGTATAGACTGGGTAACACCCTGTCAGCCCCACACCCCAGGACACACGTGCAGTTACCCGCTAACCTATCACCCCCACACGGTAAAGGCAACAACCAGCCTGTGTGGCTGTACCCGCTCTGAGTAAACCCAGCCAGTGCCGAACATCCATCATTGTGTACTAATGGACTCTAATGGTTATATCACACTACGAGGGGTAAAGACGCCCGTTCCAGCACAACGCTGGAAATGTGTTGCGTCAGAATCTGTGTAGTCCAGCAGAGCGCCCTGCGGGGGGCCGAGCCCAGCAGAGGAGGGGGTTTCTGGACAGCTACTCAAGACCAACATGTGGAATGACTTACTCCTCTCACTTTCTCCTTCTCCATCTATCTATCTGAGTCACACTTTTTGCTCTCTCTCTCTTACTCTCTCTCTTTCTCTCTACTGACAGATAGCTTTAGGACTGGAACGAAGAGGAGGCCAGCTAGAGAAGAGGAGTTACAAGCTGAGAAAGAGCATGCCCTGGCCTGTTTACGGAGATGCTTTAATAAATAACAATACATAATCACACAAAAGAAACACACCAAAACCATGGGAGAAAAGAATAATGACAGTTTAATAGTCGTGTCATTACATGACATCATGGGGATGTAAAATCTCCCAACCGACGACAATATCCTGACCACAGTTAAAGAGTCCACGGGGATCAGGACCGACGACAATCGCCTGACCACAGTTAAAGAGGCACAGTTAAAGAGGCTTCCTCCAGAAGCCTCCAGGGGGAGATACTATTTGGAACAAAACCAATGACGGCATGGGATCATTTAGCAAACATCTTCATTTTCAGTTAATTAGATTTAGGAGTTGATGGCTGCCATGTGTGTTGGAATGGGAACCATGATGTACAGAACACTGGTGCAGTGGTTAACACTGTTGTCTCACAGCAGCAAGGTCCTGGGTTCAAATCCCAGCAGGGGGTCTGGCCAGAAGGGGGCCTTTCTGTGTGGAGTTCGCATGTTCTCCCTGTGTTTGTGTGGGTTTCCTCCCACACCAAAAGACACACATGCTAGGTTTCCTGCCATTGCCCTTGAACCAAGGCACTGGCATTACAACGGGAGCTGGTCCCTTGACCAAGGTACTGGCATCACAACTGGAGCTGGTCCCTTGATCAAGGTACTGGCATTACAGCTGGAGCTGGTCCCTTGATCAAGGTACTGGCATTACAACTGGAGCTGGTCCCTTGACCAAGGTACTGGCATTACAGCTGGAGCTGGTCCCTGGACCAAGGTACTGGTATTACAACGGGAGCTGGTCCCTTCAAGGTACTGGCATTACAGCTGGAGCTGGTCCCTGGACCAAGGTACTGGCATTACAACGGGAGCTGGTCCCTTCAAGGTACTGGCATTACAACAGGAGCTGGTCCCTTCAAGGTACTGGCATTACAACTGGAGCTGGTCCCTGGACCAAGGTACTAGCATTACAACTGGAGCTGGTCCCTTCAAGGTACTATCATTACAACTGGAGCTGGTCCCTTGACCAAGGTACTATCATTACAACTGGAGCTGGTCCCTTGACCAAGGTACTATCATTACAACTGGAGCTGGTCCCTTGACCAAGGTACTATCATTACAACTGGAGCTGGTCCCTTGACCAAGGTACTGGCATTACAACTGGAGCTGGTCCCTTGACCAAGGTACTATCATTACAACTGGAGCTGGTCCCTTGACCAAAGTACTATCATTACAACTGGAGCTGGTCCCTTGACCAAGGTACTATCATTACAACTGGAGCTGGTCCCTTGACCAAGGTACTGGCATTACAACTGGAGCTGGTCCCTTGACCAAGGTACCATCATTACAACTGGAGCTGGTCCCTTGACCAAAGTACTATCATTACAACTGGAGCTGGTCCCTTGAACAAGGTACTGGCCTTACAACTGGATCTGGGCCCCGGGTGCCCCACTATGTGTGGCTGCCCCACAGCTCCTGAATAGTTAGGATGGGTCAAACACAGAGGATGAATTTCCCCAAGGGGATTAATAAAAGTACAACTTAACTTAAAAATCCATTAGGCATTTTGGGACCAAACTGTTCTGGAGGCTCCATTAGAGGAACTACTCACTGGGGAGCTCCCCCGAAAACTACATTCCATTTTTTCTCTTTGCAATAGGAAGCAATAAGAATGCTGACCCTGTAAGCCGATGTAATGTAAGCCGACCCTGCTTCTGCCTTCTCTCCCCGGAGGGCGGAGATAGACGGTGGCGGGACGATGCGAGCATAGATCACACTAGATTGATCAACTTAAAGTGGAACTATCTTATAAATTGCCTTTTTCAGTGTTTAGCATTGTTTCCTAGCTATGTGGACTTATATTAATAGGATCTATGTCTCTAATTCTCATATTGGCGCATTCTTCCAATTCTCCTCTCACAATATTCACCCTCACTGAACTGAGTCATCTGAAAATGTGCATATCTGTGATGTCAGAGATTTCTCAGCTGCATAATAATGTGGCAGTTGATGTGGCAGTTGGCACCAGGCCACACAGTGGTTGGAGCCCAGCCTCAAAACGGCTTAACACTTTGACTGCCAGGGGGCGTCTTTAGACGTCTTTGCTGGCCATGCTAAAGTTGCCGGGGGACGCTGTACGTCGTCTTTATATCAATATTTCAAAAATCTGCGATCGGATTCATAATGTCCCTCCGCTGGCCTGAGATTCACCAGCAGGACCCACTGAGCTCTCTGGCGGTTCAGGAGCGCCATCTGGTGGCCGATCGGCGCAAGCGCTTAACAGGAAGCGCACTAGAGGTTTTGCTAGACGTCCGTATTGCTTCCGGCCACTCGGTACATGTCCCGTGACTCTAGCTCGTCACTCTACATAGCGATCGATTGCCAATAACTCGATAAACAACATGATTTGGACGTATATACCATTATACAAGCTGGAGATGGACCGGGTAATAATATATCCCATAATGATAAAATTTCTACTCGACAATGATCGCCCAACGGCGCGCGGAGACTGGGGTGAGTTTCAGCGTGTAACGTTACCGTCTTCGATAATAACTGATATTATCAACATTTGACCCACATTAGATGATTGGTATAACGCTGCCCACGGAATTATAAACGCCCCCTCGCCCATCCGGTCAACATCAGATGACGTGTAGTAACTTCTAGAAGTACGTCTAGTTGGAATTTTTTATATCGCGCTGATTGCCATCAAACTGTATTTCATCATCAATATAATGCATTTGGGGCTATATATCACGTTCTGGAGAAAGCTGCAGAAAGAGATGAAAACATACTTATACATTAGACCATACTTTACTATGAATATGTGAATGAAAAAGTTTAACGTTGCTACACAATGAACAATACATATAGGACTTTGAATGGGCCCTAATAATGGCAATGTAGCAATAGAATTTAAAAAGTTATAGCCCTGCAAAGAAGGGGACTTTCTCCATAGACAAATAGCGCTGGCAATCTATGGTATATCATTAATTTAACCTTAGGCAACCAAAGTGTTAAGATCTTGAGGTAGAAAAATGCTGTTTTTGAGTACTTGATTAGAAATACAAAACAATGCATTAAAAAAGAAAAAAAAACGTACAGAGGTGTTTCATAAACTCACAGGAATTGTGTAAAAGTGCCCAAATAGTGAAAGAAATAGTAAAATAGTTCCCCTTTAAAATTAAGCATTTCCTGGTTGATAACCAGATGAGCGGGCCAAAATGGCCAATGACCTAGAAATACGAGACTGTTCTGACAGCACAATATTGATTTGAGATTTGCTGTGATTACAAAAAAATATATTCAACTACAATATGAGCTTGACTCGGACAAAAGCATTGGTCGGCTTGCGTCACATCAGCGGTGAACTTGACCTCTGGACCAATCACTGTACACTTGTGTCCCTCATGGTTGCTCTGTGCAGGGACAGTCCCTGCCGTGAGATGAGAGCTGTGGAATAATGATCCCCTCCCCCCTCAAACAATCTCCCAGTCATGTTCCAACCCCCCTCCCATTCTTGTTATTCCCCCCACATCTCTCCAATCTGTCTACCCTCCCCCACTTATCCACCTTTTGTCTCTCGCCCGATACCCCCCCCCCCCTTCTAACTCAGCCCTCCCCCTCCTTGCCCCCCTCCAGGCCCCCCTCCAACCCAATACCTGGCCCGATCTATTCACAATCCCTTTCTCTCTACTATAAAGACCTAGGTTTTACTGGATTCTGGAGCTCTTTGGGGGGATACTAGGCCTGTGTCTCTCCTGGAGTCATCCAGCAATAACGCTCGACCTATTTGTACTTGATACTCTGTTTGAGCTAAATAAACCTGTGTTTACTAAGTCTATATCTGACTGAGTACATCCTTACTCGTGGTGAATTCCTCAACAGAGCCTAAAAAAGCCTCTCAAAAAAGGTTCAGGAACCACCTGCAGTGTGATTTTTTTTTATCTACTTTTTCTCCCATTTTCTATTTTTCTCCCATCCCAATTTCGTATTGTCCAATTCTACCCTCCCCTGTCTCGAACGCTGTCAGGCCATGCCTCCCACTGGCCGGCTGCAATGTGGACGGAGCCTTGCATCACGTGTCCCCTCCGGTACACGAGGAGGCAGCCGTCGCATCTTTTCACCTGCACAGCGCAATCTCTGTGTCGGGGGTCTGCGTTTGGAGGGCACGCCGCCCCCGTCACTTCCTGATTCTACTGAGCAGGCGCACCAACCAACCTGTAGGAGTCGCTGTCCACAACGTCCGATCCCCACCCACCAGCTTCCCACCCCTAACACTGCCAATTGTGTTAGTATGAACGACCAGCCAAGCTGGTAGCAATGCCGAGAGCTGGGCTCAAACCCAGCATCTCCTGCATTAGTGGCGAGCGCCTTGCCTACTGCGCCACTTAGCCACCGCCACCAACACTTCCTGAACCATGAAAATGTCCCTCCGGTCTGAAAACGTCTAATGTCTTGGTTGGTTATAGAGGACGCGGATAATGAGTCTGATTCCGAGCTAGTGAGCGAGTCGACTGCAGATGTAATGAGAACAGATCACACATATTTCTATTACTGGGTTTCCTGCACAAACTCAGTCTTGAGTTCATCAACTGATGATAAATGAAAACAGGAGGAAGATGGGGGGGGGTTCTACCCATCGAAACCGAACAGAGGTGGGATGTGCTGGGATGCTGTTATGCTGTTATAAATGTACAATATTTCCTTTTGAAATGGATTGAGGTGAAAGTAGAAAAGTGCTCCCAAAATGGAAATACTCAAGTAAAGTACAAGTATCATGATTGTACTTACTGTACAAAGTACTCGAGTTAAAATAGTTTAAACCGCCGTTTTCCAGACTTTCTTTTTCCATCTTTCTCTCTGGCAGAGACGGCACCATCGGACCTCCTTGGAACCTCCCAAAGATTCACACGTTCACAGTCTGCCCACTACTTCAGACTAGATTACACTACCAGGGACGACACCCAGCTGCTGCATACGAACCAGACCATCTCTCAACACGCACACGCACACACACACACACACACACACACACACACGTTCCTGCAGGTTTCAACTAGTTACATTCAAGACCACTTTGAATATAATTTAATACCCATTTCATGGCCATACTGGCAAAAATACATGTTTAAGACCTATTTAAGAATTTAAGAACTTTTTAAGACACTGCGGGAACCCTGACACACACACCTCCATCTCACACAAAAAGACCCAGATGGACGAGGCAGACACCCCCCCCCCCCCCCATGTGTCAGTGACAGGCTATATGGTTTCCTGCAGCGTCTAGGTGGTTCGTGTTCTCTTTCCCGTGGCCTTGCGCACGGACACATGGCGATGTCGTTAGAGAGCAGAGACAATACAGATGACATCACCCCTGGAAATTCGTGGAACCGCTATCGACACCGACCTGCTCCGACAAAGACATCATTATCCTTCTATACAAAAATAAATATAAAAAAATAAGTCTGCCGTGATATTTCAGAAACCCGGGAGAAAAGTGGGGAACGATCTCTGAAGGAAGTTAAAGAGAACGGACTCTGAATGTTTGACCCAAAGTTAGGACCCTTGAGAAGAGCATTATGTCTCCCAAGGGGGTTTCCTACCCACAATGTATTCTTGGTACATATTGTGCGTTCGTGTGTACTAATTCAAAACACATGTTTACTATAATATGTGTAATCCAAGTACACTTAATAGCAAACTTGACTCTTGTAGTTCAGTAAAACTTAAAAAATACATCAAAAGTATAATTTCTATATATTTAAGCACACATTTTAACCCTTTCACTACCACACTACAGAAGGTTAACCTTTCACTAACCACACTACAGACTGTTAACCGTCTGTAGTGTTGGTGGTGAAAGGGTTAACCCTTTGTCGTGTGGTAGTGAAAAGGGGTTAACCCTTTGGTAGATTGGTAGTGAAAGGGTTTAAAACACAAAGTACAACTCTTTATACACATACAACTTTAGTATACCGGTACTTTCTGAATACATAAAAAGTGAGTATACGAAGTATACTTTCAGAGAATAAAACTTAGAATAGCTATAAATAGTTATAGTTATAATGTGCTTTTCTTTTACTTGAGTTGGTTGGTGGATGGATCTCTGTGGGATCAGTGCATGAGATGGATGTGTGTCCCTGAGGCCACCCTGGGGGGGGGGGGGGGGGGGGGGGGGGGGGGAGGAGGGGGGTTGTAGAGCCAGAATTGTTAGCAGGCTCTCTGGTTTCTTCAGGGTTGGTGCGTTTCAACAGGCTGAAAGGCAGGATTAACCAGCCCGAGGCAGCGACAGTTGGATTTAACCCTCGCCTGGCCACAGACGCCGCATGGGGAAACTCTTAATCTAGCAACGGCAGGAGGTGGAAGTACCTAACTCTTAAGGGTGCACTATGCAGTTTCAAGGGGGGGGGGGGAGGGGGGGGGGGGTGACGTGTTACATTCAGCATAAGGTGCAATTCTATTCTAATCTGTTATACATGTTTAATACACAAACAACTAAATCATTTTGAGGCACCATGAACCAAACGTAAGCCTTCTTTACAAACAAAATTGCCACTGCAGTGAATCGGCAACTTTTCAGGCAGATTTCTAGCTTCAAACAGTGTTCTAGGTATTTTATCCCGTATTAGGATAAGCAGACATCTCATCCCATGCAGAATAAAATATTTTGTACATGGGTGCAAATTTCACTCTTGTTCCATACTTGTCTATCGGTTGCAATTGGGTTATTAGCGATGGCGGCCGTCATCAATGTTCCCAGCTGTGTGTGATCACTCACCATCCTCACTGGTGTGCGTCTCTGTGCCTCCTTCATTCTCCACCTCCTCCAGGGCGCGTGCTCGCTGTAGGGGGCTCTCGCACTGCGGGAGGACACACATACAAATAGTCAGGGTCACAGTCAGGGTCAAGGGTCAGGGGGTCTGTTTCCATAGATACAGACGCAGGATCGTTTGGTTGAAATCACCGTATCCAAGCAATTCCTTAGGATTTCTGGGCAAAGTTTGAAAAGATTGAAACCAGTCTCCCTTAAGTCCGTTCCCTGAGCCCTTCTATACATGTGCCATCCAGTGGTTTATATCATATCCTCTTCATACACTATGCTGAATTATTCCTGCACAGCCTGGCAACGTAGAACTTTGGATATTTGTCGTGACATTTGTTTACTGTGTTTGGTGCTCTTGACAAAGTGCAGAGTGAAACCTAACCGAACCAAATGAAAAATGCAACAATGTTGCAATTTCACGCCCCAAATCGCACGAGTCTACTGAACTACATGTGTGAAAATGCCCTAAAAATGCCAAAGAAGGAGTGCTAATGTTCTCTGCTCTGAGATGAGACACTTCTCTCTGAAGCACGACTCCATTCCTCGTCTCCATAGTCCGTTTGTAACGTGGGAGTGGTGTCTGAATCTCACATCCGTGCAGATGAAGGGGAATTCTTTGAGACGCAGACTGAAAGGGGGTTCAGGCAGAGGTCACGATCAGTATTCCGTCAGCAGAGCTTAGATCCTCTCTCTGTGATTGGACCCTGCTGAGAGGAACGGGCACTAATGCCCCTCACATCCTCATGAGATTACTCTGCTGCCACATATTAACATGCCAGCCTCCTCTCCTCTGCCCTCTTCTCCTCCCCCCTGCTCTCCTGTTTCTCTCCTCTACCCACCTCTCCTCTGCCCTGCTCTCTTCACCTCTCCTCTCATCTCGCCCTGCTCTCCTCCTCTGCTTTCTTCTCCCCTCCTCTCTTGTCCTCTCATCTCCTCTCCTCTCTCCTGTTCAGCTCTCCTCTCCCCTCCTCTCCCCTGCTCTCCTCTCCTCTCCCCTGCTTTCCTCACCTCTCCCCTCCTCTGCTCTCCTAACCTCCCCTGCTCTCCTCTCCCCTCCCCTGCTCTCCTCTCCCCTCCCCTGCTCTCCTCTCCCCATCCCCTCCTCTCCCCTCCCCTGCTCTCCTCTCACCTCCTCTCCTCTGCTCTCCTCTCCTCCCCATGATCTCCTCTCCTCTCCCTTCCTCCGCTTTCCTTTCCTCTCCTCTCCCCTTCTCTCCTCTCCCCTGCTCTCCTCTCCTCTGCTCTCCTCTCCTCTCCTCTCCCCTCCTCTTCTTTCCTCTCCTCTCCTCTCATCTCCTCTGCTCTCCTCTCCTCTGCTTTCCTTTCCCCTCCTCTCATCTCCTCTCCCCTCCTCTTCTTTCCTCTCCTCTGCTCTGCTCTCCTCTCCTCCAGAGGAAGGCAACACATTTCAATGTGCCTCACCAGGGGACACGGTCCAACTGTGATGGGTGATTAGTACTAGCCGGGGATAAAGTACCATTAGAGGGAGGGTGGCGAGAGAGAGATAGGGAGAGGTAGAGGGAGAAAGATGGAGAGAGAGAGACATATAGAGACAGAGAGTGAGTCACCAGACAGGGGGTGATAAGCCCTGCTTACAGATGTGGGGCTGGCAAAGAGCTTTAAAAGGTTTCGTCGGTTTAACAACGAAGGAAACTCAAGTAAGGGCCGCAATTCACCTAATCATCCCCCCTTCCATGGACCAAGTCACCTCAAGTCCTTTTCATCTCACCTCGGTGGATTGTGGGTAATAATTACAGAGATTGGTTTTGACTTGTACATCACTCACAGTCATGTACAGTACCATGGAGGCCAGGCTGAAGCGTGCGCCAGGCGCTTGTATCCTTCCACCTCAGACACCTCATCAGTTGGTATAATTACCTGTATTAAGTCCATTTTAAACAGTGCCGAGACAGCTGTGGTGTTCGGGTGCGTCTCAGAGCATAGAACACCCCCCCCCCCCCCCCCCCCCACCAGTGAAGGGGATCTGGCAAGGTGCCCATGTTCCATTTACTGTGTAGGAGGGAGTGGGAAGACCAGCCCCTGTATGTCTATCTGTCTGTCTATCTGTCTGTCTGTCTGTCTGTCTGTCTGTCTGTCTGTCTGTCTGTCTGTCTGCTCTGTCTGTCTGTCTGTCTGTCTGTCTGTCCCGTCTGTCTGTCCCGTCTGTCTGTCTGTCTGTCTGTCTGTCTGTCTGTCTGTCTATCGGTCTATCTGTCTGTCTGTCTGTCTGTCCCATCTGTCTGTCTGTCTGTCTGTCTGTCTGTCTGTCTGTCTGTCTGTCCCATCTGTCCGTCTGTCTGTCTGTCCCATCTGTCCGTCTGTCTGTCTGTCTGTCTGTCTGTCTGTCTGTCTGTCTGTCTGTCTGTCTGTCTGTCTGTCTGTCTGTCTGTCTATCGGTCTGTCTGTCTGTCTGTCTGTCTGTCTGTCTGTCTGTCTGTCTGTCTGTCTGTCTGTCTGTCTGTCTGTCTGTCTGTCTGTCTGTCCCATCTGTCTGTCTGTCTGTCTGTCTGTCTGTCTGTCTGTCTGTCTGTCTGTCTGTCTGTCTGTCTGTCTGTCTTGTCTGTCTGTCTGTCTGTCTGTCTGTCTGTATGTCTGTATGTCTATCGGTCTGTCTGTCTGTCTAGTCTGCCTCCTATGACCCCACATTTCACTTTGCACATGTGCAACCTTCTTTCAAGTGACATCAGCGGAATGGTTCTCCATCTCTGGTTTCACTCACAGGTGACCTTTGACCTGATCCTGACCACCAGCCGAGACAGCTTGACCTTTCCTTCTCGGCCGTGGTGTGTGGTTTGTTTCAAGTCTCAAGTTTATTTGTCACATCCGGGGCGGCTGGGTGGCGCAGCGGAGATTGCGCTCGTCACCAATGCAAGAGACTCCGGTCTCGAATCCGGGTGTCAGCATTGCCTCCGGCTTGGGCCGGCCGTCATACTGGCTCAATTGGCAGAGTTAGCGGGTGGAAGTCGATGGGTGGTATTCTGGACGTTGTGGACAGCGACTCCTACAGGTCGGTTGGGGGATGCCTGCACAGCAGAGCCAGGAAGTGACGGGGGTAGTGTGAGCCTCCCACACGTTACACTTCGCCAATGAGAGTCCGCTCTGGCAGGTGAAAAGATGTGACAGGCTGCCTCCTCGTGTACCGGAGGGGACACGTGATGCAAGGCTTCTATCCTCCCTACAACCGACCAGTGGGGGGCATATGCGAGCAACGTTCAAGACAGGGGAGGGGAGAATTGGAAACACGAAATTGGGATGGGAGAAAAATGAGAAAAAGTGGATACAAAAAAAAAGTTTATTTGTCACATCCCTGACTTTTTACAGTAGAGGAGTGAAATGTTTTTTCTTGGCTCCGCATCTTACAGTAGTACAGACAATATTTAATATTTAAAGTAGCAGCATAGTATTAACAAATAAAATGTTAAATATCAATGATAAAATATGAATTATACATGTACTGAAAAGTTAAAAAATATAGGAGATATTAAAGGTCCTATGTCTTATAAATTGCCCTTTCCAGTGTTTAGCATTGTTTTCTAGCAATTTGGGGTTGTATCAATGGGGTCTGTGTCTCTAATTCTCATTTTGGCGCATCAGTCCAGTTCACATGTCACAAGATCCTCCCCCACTGAACTAAGCCATTCTTATTCAACTGTTTTGCTGATGTGAATAAGGCACTGATCTGCATATCTCAACCCCTGGTTGTAGTCAACGCCACAATCCACAATTCGCTCAACAACAGAGCGAGTGGAAATACTGACACTTCTCCAAACGGGTTGACGTGACGCTGACGTTGATCTAATCAGTGGATTGCATATTTTCGTCAAGAAGCAGAATAAGGCTAACCCTCTCTGCCTCTTGGGACATCATAACCAGGCTACCAACTTGAAGACGTGGTCATTTTTGGATTATCAAAGCTTTTGGACTGCAATAAGAAGATTTTGGATCTGTTTACCGCGCACAGGACCTACCAAAATGAACTGATTAAGACACTTGGACACTTGGACTAATGCATTCAGTCATTTGGACGGAGTTGTTAAAACTCACTCCACTCAAATCAATAGAGTTATAGTTCACTCTACTCAAATCAAATTTAAAGTGACGTGGCTGGGAGAAATGTTGCCAGTCAGTTCAGCCAAAACAAATTCCTGGACCAAGGTCGAACCAATGCTGGAGTCGAAGGCCCTCTGGGAGATAAGAGTGGCAAGCGGCCCCCCCACCCCCAATCCCTATACCCAATCCCCCCTCCCGTACGAGTGCTGGAGGGGTGCCAAAGTGACTGTCTCATCGCCAAGCCCCACCCCCTATGACGGCAACTGTAGTCACCTCCCAGCCCCACCCCCTCCGGTCCTAGCTGACGGCATTCTAGTCAGAGTACGAGTCCGCGAAAATCTCTCCACCCTCCCTCCCCCCCCCCACACCACCCCCTCCTCCCTCTGGGTGCTCTGAGATACACAGACTCAAGGCTAGTTTAACATGTCTCAACAAATGCACATGTTTGTATTAATGAATGATTGTGCCATTATTGCTATCAAATGTAATGATTGTGAAATATTTCTGTAATGAGTTGTATGTGTATGTATCAAGCATCCTTGACTTCCAGGGACAACGATGTAAATATGTCATTGGCTTTTTCGTTCCTATCCTTGACTAAAGCAAATATGTGATGTAATAATCTGTTTTGTTGTCTAAATAAATTACCTACCTACCTACGCAAGTGCCGACAGAGAGAGAGCAGAGAACGAGCAAGCGAGAGAGAGGGAGAGAGAGATAGAGAGGGAGAGAGAGGAGAGAGGGAGAGAGAGGGAGAGAGAGAGAGATATGGAGCATTTACACACACTCCCGACTGCGTGTGTGTGGGGAAACACACACACACGCAGTCGGGAGTGTGTGTAAATGCTCCGTATCCCTCTCTCTCCCTCTCTATCTATCTCTCTCTCTTTCCTCTCTCCTCGCTCGCTCGTTCTCTGCTCTCTCTCGCTCGTTTCTCTGCTCTCTCTCTGTCGGGACTCTCATCACGTCAACCCGTGACGCACACGCACAATCCCATGCGTATTCCGACGCGCGATAATAATTCACGGGGGGTATATATTGTCATTTGAAACAAGTTACCAATGCATTGTCCCGTGGGATTTCCCCCCCGCGGCGAAATTAATTAGTCTCCCTCTCTATCTCTCTATGTCTCTCTCTGTCTGCCAGTGCAGGACTGTGGGTGACTGTCACTCAAAGCGCTTTGCGAGTAATGGGCGGGAGCCCAGCCCAAAACAGCTTGAAATCTTGAAGTGGAAAAATGCTGCTTTAGAGTACTTGATTAGAAATGCAAAACGATGCATTTAAAAAAAATAAAAACGTACAGATGTGTTCCATAGACTCACGGGAAATGTGTAAAATTGCCCAAATAGTGAAAGGAATAGCAAGACAAGGGGACTTTAAATATCAGGTCAGTAATGTGTGCAGGTCAGTAATGTGTACAGGTCAGTAATGTGTACAGGTCAGTAATGTGTACAGGTCAGTATAGCTATAAGGTAGCACCTGCTTTTTTTTTAATCATAAATAGATCAATAGACACCGTATTAGATCCCCACGTGGGGTATCATTGGAAAGCCACACTCATTGGCTACAACCCTGTCCAAAATGATCGCCAAATGATTGACGGAGCTAGAGCCCCGGGAATCGTGTACATGTTGTGTACTTTGCCGTGTACTTTGGCGCAACGCCTCACATATTGGCCATGTAAAGCCATAGGTCGTTAGAGCCATTAGACTTTAATGAAATTAAAATATTGAAATCCGTTCCGACAAGCCCACAGTAAACGTGTGACTTTGCGTGCATCCATCGTCTCCACCAGCCATATATATCTCACCAGTAGTCTCCGCCAGGCCATGCACTTCTCGTAGACGGGGCCCATCCAGCTCCTTGAGGTCAGGGAAGATGGTCTCGTGGTGGATGATGATGTCTTCACGATCTCGTTGACGTGCGCCTGGCAGGACACCTGGTCCTGGATGTCCGGCGTGGGCATGAGCGTGGGACCGAAGCAGATGGCCAGGTTGTACGAATCCATCATGTTCTCATCACTGTACTGGGACAAGCTGAGAGAGGAGAGAGAGAGAGAGAGAGAGAGAGATGAGAGAGAGATGAGAGAGAGTAGAGAGAGAGAGAGAGAGAGAGAGAGAGGAGAGAGAGGAGAGAGAGAGAGGAGAGAGAGAGAGAGAGAGAGAGAGAGAGAGAGAGAGATAGATAGATAGATAGATAGATAGATAGACAGAGACAGAGACAGAGACAGAGACAGATAGATAGTTAGATAGATGTGTTACACTTCTCTTGCTATGAAGAGTTCACCCATTAGAGCGGTTTCCAGGTATGATACATATTTCAGCCTAGTATATCGGCCCCCAATACCCCAACACATCACACCAGTACTGATCCAGTTTGTAGTACTGATAAACTTACTGGTTGAGGAAGGAGAAGAGGTAGCGCATGACGATGAGAACTGATCTGGGGACGGTCAGGAGGATCTTACGGATGTACAGAGACCTCTCATACAGGCTTTCTATTCCTGCAGGGAGAAGGAGGGGCAGAGAAGGGAGGTTTACAGCATTAACAATCGATGTACCACCTATATCACATATATACTACTGCTGCTGCTACTACTGCTGCTACTGCTGCTACTACTGCTACTACTACTACTACTACTGCTACTACTGCTACTACTGCTACTACTACTGCTACTACTGCTGCTACTACTGCTACTACTACTGCTACTGCTGCTACTGCTACTACTACTTGCTGCTGCTACTACTGCTACTGCTACTGCTGCTACTACTGCTACTACTACTACTACTATACTACTGCTACTACTACTGCTGCTACTGCTACTACTACTACTACTACTACTGCTGCTACTGCTGAGCTGCTACTACTACTGCTGCTACTACTACTGCTACTGCTACTACTGCTACTGCTACTACTGCTACTACTGCTACCTACTGCCTGCTGCTACTACTACTACTGCTGCTACTACTACTGCTACTGCTACTACTGCTACTGCTACTACTACTACTACTACTACTGCTGCTGCTACTCACATTTGACCCACTCACTCACTCACTCACTCACAGCCACTTTAACATGAGCAAACACACACTCATGCTGCACATGCTCACACTTATGGTCACTTTACAAAAGGAAAGGTCACTTTAAGAATAGTATAGTATAACTTGAGATTGTATAATATAGCATTGTATAGCAGTGTACATAAAGACCCAGTGCCTCATCCGTAGCTAACAGTGTA
>NC_140182.1:36376431-36391238 GCF_963971535.1 Notolepis coatsorum | reverse complement strand
AAGTTTTACTAAAGTGATCCTCCAGGGGAGAGGTCAAGGGTCAGGAATGAGCATAATTAGTCCCTCCACAGGTTGCGTCTTCACCGCTAAGACGCTATAATATAAGGGAGGAAATGATAAAACATCTCACTTTGGGCTCCGCTTACAAATGGTTCCATCTGGAAGATGCAATGCACTGGCTAGGGTTTGTGAAACTATTTCAAATATACAACAGAAGTATAAAAAACTAGGGCTGTCAAAATTAATGCTTTAACTTTGGAGATTAATTTAAATGATTTAAAGCATTAAAATAAATGAATCTAGATTAATCTATGGAGTGAAAAATGTGTTGTTTTTATTTCTGTTAGCGCCCGCGGATATAAGAAAGAGGTCTAGCTGAGTCAATGTTGATGGTTTTGTTGAACATTTGTATTTCACAGGAGAGAAACTGTATTCAAAGAAAGCTATTAAAATAGTCTTTGAATCTAAATATACTTTATTTGTGTTGATTTTACATTAATTCCATGATTTTACTCAAGTAAATATCTGTTACAAGCTTCGGTCTCAAGTAGAAAAATGCTATTTTTAATCTAGATTAATCTAGATTAATTACAGAAAATTGTGAGATTAATTATTTTTTTTATTTTTTTATTGACAGCACTATTAAAAAAATTTACCACACAATTAATGACACAGTAGTGGCTGACTCACCATACAGATTGATGAAGCGGATGCAGCTTTCAACCACGCGGGGAATCGCTTGTCCGGAATCCTTTTCGCAAAAAAGCGCATTGGAAAGAAAAACCACACAAATGTCAGATCCGGGGAAGGACGTTCTAATTACACTCACCCGAGATTAGACGTCGCATTCAAATTACATGCACGGCATTCGGTCTTAGGAGGTGTTATGAGTATATTTACATGCAACATGCACGCCCGCTAACTCTTAATTGGTGGTAAAGATATTGGGAGCACAGAGACGGGACAGACTGAATTGGCCCTCGCCAGCTGTGGGATCATTCACACCCAGTCTCTCACGATGCCTCGGTGGTTTTAATAGATCTACTAAATCTACATGCGTGACTCATTGTCTACAATAACAAGCTGCTTGTACCGGCTCCATAGCCGCCGCATTTCAATGGGGCCTCAGCAAAGCTAAAAATGGTGCCTGTATCAAGTCATGTCAACACCCTAGGGTGCAACACTGTAAGTGATGAGAACTTATGTAATGAGGTGGGGGGGTGAGGAGAGGAGAGGAGAGAGGAGAGGAGAGGAGAGGAGAGGAGGAGAGGGGAGGAGAGGAGAGGAGAGGAGAGGAGAGGAGAGGAGAGGAGAGGAGAGGAGAGGAAAGGGGAGAGGGAAGAGGAGAGGGGAGATGGGAAAGGCAACAATGCAGATTTATTTCGCACATAATCTCACACACATCCAAAAACATTCATTTAGTATGACAGTTATTGAGAGTAAATTAGTTTGAATATGGCCACCAGTGATGTCATCTGGGATATTGAATCATTGTGTTGTGTTAATTACTCCTTCGTGAAATGCTGTAGATAAAAAAAGATTTATAGCAACACCTTGTCTTATAGGAACTGCCACCCTTAATCATTTCATTGAGCCGTAATTAACACAAGGATTCAACATCCCCATCACTGGTGGCCATATTCAAACTAATTTACTCTCAATAACTGTCAAACTAAATGAATGTGTGCAAAACCGTTTTGAGTTGGATGTGTGTGTGTGTGTGTGTGTGTGTGTGTGTGTGTGTGTGCGCGCTGTGCGTGCGTGTGTGTGTGTGTGGTTGTGTGTGTGTGAGATTATGTGCAAAATAAATCAGCATTGTTTTTCTTTTTGGTGAAGTGCCCCTTTAATGTCAGCCTGCTTCTGAAGCCCTGTGCTGAGTAGAGATCTGGTGCTTTTAATGATACAGTGGATCTGTGTGTGTGTGTGTGTGTGTGTGTGTGTGTGTGTGTGTGTGTGTGTGTGTGTGTGTGTGTGCATGTGTCTGTATGTGTGTGTGCGTGCGTGAGTTTGGATGGACCCAGGCACAGGGCTGCTGTAATATGTAATATAATCACACTGGGATAATGTGAGACTAGGCGAGACAGTCAGCGAACAGCCGAATTCAATAGGGTTTTAGACATTTGGAAGGGTTTCAAAGTGAGTTTTCCCGACAGTGCACTGCAATAACATACTTGTAGAGAGTTTACGGTTTCACGATTGGAATATATACGGGTGTATTAATAATACAATGACATCGGTTCATGATTTTGTGGAGTTTCATTGAACTTCGTATACAATCCGAGCATCTTGGTTGAGCCATTCAGTCTGTCGGAGTCGAGTGGCAGAAGGTCCGTTTGTAGGAGGTGAGGTGGTGGATTACAGACAGAGAGGTTTCATTCCAAAAACACTATAGCCTACATTCTAGCATATTCTAATACGCTAGACTTTCACTTTGGAAAACAATTGTTACCCGATATTCATTGCTCGATATTTCCAAATCAAAGAAAGGAGTCTGCATTCCCAGAAAAGTCACCTTTTTTTAGATACCTACCGACATCAATTATTTTCCACGGTAAGTTTTATTACTTGTTATGTACTCACTCTTATGCAAGTGTATTAGTCACTATGACAACAATCACTTTGCAGGAGTAAAAATAAATAAATAAATAAATGTATGATGGCTATCTCATTTTGGAACCAAAACTCTTCAAATGTAAACATAGAGATCACATATTAGTCACAAACAGGAAGTAGTAGTGATGTTAGAGAGGCGGGGCTTAGAGACAAGACACAGGGAGTGAGTGAAGACAAGCAGGACAGACCCGCCCCACCGTCCCCCCCCCTCTTTGGACACTACCTGATGTCTGGCATGTGAGTTCCGTCGCCCGCGGCTACAGAGAGGCGTGGAAGAAGCCAGTGACAGGGAGGTGGAGAGAGACAGACAGGGAGGTAGAGAGAGAGAGACAGACAGAAAGGAGAGAAAAGAGAGAGAGAGAGAGAGAAACCCCAGGTTAAAACAGTCCCAGCACCACCACAGCTTACTAAGGACGCCCCCCCACCCACCACACACACCACCCGGAGGTGGCATCAAACACAGGGGAACCAGGGACGACCAAGAACCAGGACAGGATGGGGCAGGTGACGGAGAGAGGCAGGGAGGAGGAGGAGAGAGGAGGAGAGAGGAGGAGGAGAGAGGAGGAGGATGCTTCCTTATCAGTCTGGCCACCATTCACTGACACTCATTTATCTTGCTGTCACTGACTGCTGCTTTCATTCTGGACACAGGAGGGGAGGAGGATATGAGAGAGAGAGAGAGAGAGAGAGAGAGAGAGAGAGAGAGAGAGAGAGAGAGAGAGAGAGAGAGAGAGAGAGAGAGAGAGACAGGAAGAGAAGTAAAAGGTGCGTGGAAGGTGTGTGTGTGTGTGTGTGTGTGTGTGTGTGTGTGTGTGTGTGTGTGTGTGTGTGTGTGTTTGAGTGTGTGTGTGTGTGTGTGTGTGTGTGTGTGTGTGTGTGTGTGTGTGTGTGTGTGTGTGTGTTTGAGTGAGAGAAAGAAAGAAAGAGAAAGAGAGAGATTATCTGTCCGGATGCCAAGCAGCTCAGTGACGCCGCGTCAGCAGTGACTCAGGGGCTGAAGGAGAAAAAAATCTCAACTTCTCTTCCACTCCTCTTCCTCTCCCTCCTCCTCTTCCTCTCCTCTTCCTCTCCCCCTCCTCTCCTCTTCCTCTCCTCTTCCTCTTCCTCTCCTCTCCGCTCCGCCTTCCACTCTAGCATTTATTTCAGGCTTCCTGGAAGCATCCGTCATCATCACCTTGTCCCCCTGCTGCCAGAATCACCACCTTGTCCCCCCCGCTGTTTGAGACTACAGGACCACAGAGCCGGCCGCACCCGGTGCAGGGTCTCCTGAAAACCATCTCAGCACCGAGACGGAGCCCCTCCCGGCCCCACCCCCCTCCTTTGTAACAATATCACAAGATTACAAAATTGTCCTCGTCTCGATATTATTTCAACGTCTTCTTAGTGCTGAGACGATTTTTGGAGAAACCCACCCCCCCCCCAACTGGCAGGCCAGGAAACCCAGGGCAAGACATGGCGCGGATAAGTAACGGCGCAGCGCGGCCCTGGTACACTATTCCACTGCTATGTGTACAGAACGTCAGAGCAGCTAAATGGGGATTTAGCTATTTGTAGCTATTGCAACAGCTGCTGGTTAATTAAAAGACAAGGATGATATGATGTTTTTTCAATTGATTTTACAATCACTTAACCCCCCCCCCCTCTACGTTCTGTTGACATGGTGGTGTAATAGTGAGACAGGACTGTTTAGAGTAGTGATCAATACCTGTATAAAAGACTCCATATTCCCATTGAATAGCCTAACGTTAAAGACGGAGCGGGGTCTAGCCCGCCGCGTGGCCGTGTGGAATTTGAACTGCGAGTTAGAAGGCCTAGAACATAGAGAGAGGGGTGTAATGTTATTATGGGCAGGGTTTGAAACCCAACAACTAAACTCACCCGCCCCAAATACGGTAGCTGTGCGCTGGAACGTCTCTGTCAATGCTACCTGCACTTTGGCAAGAAGATCTGCCTGTGATGAATCAGGTCTTTTGCAATCCTGGCTATACACTTCTTTAAACTACTAAAACAAACGGTGCTTGTGAAAGTTGGAAGCCATTAGTCACTCAAAAGAAAAAAACGAATTACGTCTCAAATAATGTATTCGTGATTTTGGAATAGTCCAGATTTATTTGATTTATTTTATTCAGCAGGAGAACGCCAACATTATGGGAAATGGCGCTTACGTCTTCTCCAGAGTCAGACAATGTCCTCTTTGTGTGTTCAGTAGGAAGTTATCCGGCGGCAAGATAGCCTAGCTTAGCACACATTAATGGAAGCTGATACGGATCAGCTAGCCTAGATAAAATCTCTGGGAGAGGTGTTTTTGGCCAAAAGCTAGGCTAGCTGGTCCGTATCCGCTTCCATTAATTTGTGCTAAGCTAGGCTAGCTTGCAGCCAGATAGCTTTCTACTAGGAGAGGAAATTGATATCAGTCTTCTTGTCCGACTCTGGAGAAGACGGTAAGCGCATTTCCCATAATGTCAACGCGCTCCTTTAAGATTCTGACTATTCCTCTTATTCAGATTAATTCCCCTCATATTCAATAACGGCTTGAAGCCGCGTCTTCCTGCCTTCATTCGGTCGACACGGCAAACGGCTGAGCAGGGGGAGGCGCATCGCGTGCGGCCGCTTCTCTCGTGATCCTCGTGGCTTTTCCATCCTGGCGTCCGGAGCCGTGACACTGAAGCCACCAGCTCTCCGGAGGTATTTTATCCAACTTTAGATCTGTCTTTTAATATCCTGCCTCTGCTCTACTAAATATCAAAAGGTCAGGGAGATATCAGGCCCGCAGAGAGCGGCATGTGGACAGTGTTCACCTCATGACAGGTCCCTGCGGGGAATTGTGTGTGTGTGTGTGTGTGTGTGTGTGTATGTGTGTGTGTGTGTGTGTGTGAGTGAGTGAGTGAGTGAGTGAGTGAGTGAGTGAGTGAGTGAGTGAGTGAGTGAGTGAGTGAGTGAGTGAGTGAGTGAGTGAGTGAGTGAGTGAGTGAGTGAGTGAGTGAGTGAGTGAGTGAGTGAGTGAGTGAGTGAGTGAGTGAGTGAGTGTGTGCGTGTGAGCGTGTGTGTGTGTGTGTGTGTGTGTGTGTGTGTGTGTGTGAGTGTGGATTGTGTTGATATCCAGGTTCCTCAGGACAGGTCGCTGTGAGATTAGACCGTCGGTGCTCTAAAAGACCAGACGGAACCATGGATTCAGAATTCTAGATGGAACTCTTAAAAGGAACACGCCAACATTTAGGGAAATTAGCTTATCGTCTTTTCCAGAGAGAGACAAGAAGATAGATACCAGTTTCCTCTCTGTGCGTTCCGTATAAAGCTATCTGGCTGCACGTTAGCCTAGCTTAGCACAATGAATGGAAGCGGACAGTGCCGGTTAGCCTAGGCATTGACCAACTAACACCTCTCCCGAAGGCTAACCGGCACTGTCCGCTTCCATTCATTGTGCTAAGCTAGGCTAATGTGCTTCTCTCTCTGGAGAAGACGGTAAGCTAATTTCACAAAATGTTGGCGTGTTCCTTTAACTCGTCACCAGATTCCCACAGTCTTTCCCTGTCGCACGAGAGTGTCTCTGTACTTCCCTGAAATCTGAGTTGCATGTGTGATGTCACTACTAGGTCAAACCTCTCATGGTCCAAATAATGTGGTAACCTGACACCTTCATCTTCAGCTTACACAGAAAGCTGAGTAGACACTGACATGTCTTGAAACAATATAAGCAGCCAACCTATTGGCTTGTTGCCAATTATGCATATTCATAGCTCCTTGCGTTTCCAAATAGGATAAAGGTGTAGAGATGCTGCTGAGACATTTTCAGTAGTTTCTTTTTTTACAAATTGTAATTCAATATAGAAAGTGTTTTAATGGTTTAAAATACATCTGGAGGGGATTTGGATTTGTTCTGCAGCTGGAGTAAAACTCTATACCTGCTTTTATTATTATTATTTTTTTTATACCTGAAACGAACTAAGTGTAAGATAAGGACTTTATTACCCCTGAGGAAATTACTTAAATTACATTCAAAGTATTACTTCACCGCCTTCACTTCTCTTTCTTCTTTATCTCTCCCTCCCTCTCTCCTCCATCCATCCATGCCTCTCCCCCTCCCTCC
Organism: Notolepis coatsorum; assembly: GCF_963971535.1. NCBI lineage: Eukaryota > Metazoa > Chordata > Actinopteri > Aulopiformes > Paralepididae > Notolepis > Notolepis coatsorum. The sequence continues at coordinate 36,384,538 of NC_140182.1, read as the reverse complement.
CTCTTCCATCCATGTCTCTCTATCCTTCATTCCTGTCTCTCTTCTCCCTCCCTCCCTCCTCCATTCACATCTCTCTCTCTTCCTCTCTCCCTCTCTTCTCCATCCCCTTCTCTCTCCCACCCTCCTCCATCCCAGTCTCTCTCCCTCCCTCCTCCAGTCTCTCTCTCTCTCTCCTCCATCCCAGTCTCTCTCTCCCTCCATCCCCGTCTCTCTCTCTCTCCCTCCTCCATCCCTGTCTCTCTCTCTCTCCCTCCTCCATCCCTGTCTCTCTCTCCCTCCATCCCTGTATCTCTCCTCCCCTCCCCTCCAGTCTCTCTCTCTCCCTCCCTCCCTCCATCCCTGTCTCGTTCCTCCTCTCCTTCCCTCCCCTCCAGTCTCTCTCTCTCTCCTTCACTCCCCCACATCCTCCCCTCTCCCTTATCTCCATTCCTCTCTCTCCACCGCTCCTGCTCCATCCCTCCATCTCTGCCCAGAGAGTTCAATAGATGGAGGGAGGTTAGGGGGAGGAGGGGTTATGGGTCTGACAGCCGGTGCTCTTGGGAACACCGTGGGACCATCACCCCAGCGCCACCCCAGCGCCACCCCGCGCCAGGCGCAGGGCATATGGTGAGCCGGTGGAGGGGGAGACCGGTGCGTCTGCTCAAGGCTTCCCCGGGGGCCATTAGCTGACAACACAATCAAACTGGGGATCCTTTTGTACCCCCCCCCCCCCCCCCCCCCCCCAGCAGAGGTTTTCACACGGGACGCCGTCCACACCTTGATGGAGTCAAAGACGTCACGCGTGTCGGACCCACTGTGTTTTGTGACCATGAACATACTGGTAAGTGGATGTGGATTCTATGTGAATGTTTGCGTCTTTGCTGTGTGTGTGTGTGTGTGTGTGTGTGTGTGTGTGTGTGTGTGTGTGTGTGTGTGTGTGTGTGTGTGTGTGTGTACGTGTGTGTGTGTGTGTGTATGTGTGTGTGTGTACGTGTGTGTACGTGTGTGTGTGTGTGTGTATGTGTGTGTGTGTACGTGTGTGTACGTGTGTGTGTGTGTGTGTGTGTACGTGTGTGTGTGTGTGTGTATGTGTGTGTGTGTGTGTGTGTGTAGGTTTTTAGCAACCTTTGTTCTATGTGTGTCTACGCATTACATCACCCGTATAATAAATGTTTTATATGTGCATATTTTGCGTGGGAAGATAATTAAACATGTATGTTTATGTATGCGTCTTTGTGTGTGTGTGTGTGTGTGTGTGTGTGTGTGTGTGTGTGTGTGTGTGTGTGTGTGTGTGTGCGTGTGTATGTGCGTGCGTGTGTGTGTGTGTGCGTGCGTGCGTGTGGCATCACGTTACCTGGTGGTCATGTAGTCAGCTCTGTGACCTGTGTATAGAGAGAGAGAAGAGAAGGAGGGTGAGAGAAGGAGGGTGAGAGAAGGAGGGTGAGAGAGGGTGAGAGAAGGAGGGTGAGAGAGGGTGAGAGAGGGTGAGAGAGGGTGAGAGAAGGAGGTAAAACAGAAACTATCTCCCTGGTTACTTCCCTCATCAGTTCTGGAAACATATGAAGACAGACAACAAGGGTAAGCTACTGTAGGCTAGAGAATTCACTAGCTTTGACGTAAAAAAAAAACAAGATTTATTTCCCCCACAATATTGTAATCGACATTCCTGACATTCGAGCGGTTTATTGCTCTTGTAGGTGCCGCTCACGTGTGACAGCTCTGTCACCGTGTGACTGAAGGGGACGAGGACACGGCCTACCAAGCATCCTACCCTCTGGGTGCCCTCTTCAGTACGCTCTGGGTGCCCTCTTCCTACGCTCTGGGTGCCCTCTTCCTACGCTCTGGGTGCCCTCTTCCTACCCTCTGGGTGCCCTCTTCCTACGCTCTGGGTGCCCTCTTCCTACCCTCTGGGTGCCCTCTTCCTACGCTCTGGGTGCCCTCTTCCTACGCTCTGGGTGCCCTCTTCCTACGCTCTGGGTGCCCTCTTCCTACGCTCTGGGCTCTTTGGTGAAACTACAGAGAACAGAGGGAGGGGGGGGGGGGGGGGGGGGGGGGGGGCGTATTTGGGGACAGGCCAAGACCCGTCTCTGAGCTCCCTCAGGTGTGTTGTGCATATGCTTAGTAAAGCACATGAAACACACCATCTGCCCACCACCGCTGGTCTCATGGATCCAACACACACACACCAATTACATTTACTGACATGAACACACAAAGAAGAAACACACATACGGTACCACACTCATCATTAAAGGAACACGCACAAACGGGGCGACAAGTTGGAGCAAGAGTTGAGTGAAGACAAAGAGATTAATAGTGAATAGTTTTCTAAACAACAGGGGTGGAAGGAAATCTGTGGCCATCTGTTTTGGCACGGACAGGAATTTACCTGTCTGTCGGTCTGTCTGTCTGTCTGTCACTGGACCATAATATGCGTGGGAATTGCCAGAGAGCTCCTTATTGTGATTTGATATATATATATATATAAGTAATTTTCCTTTCACTTGACTGCAGAAATAAGGTGAAACAATATCCCTTAGGACAATAATAGCATGTCAGAATCAATTACACTTAAAAAGAGGGGGGGGGGGGGGGGAGTTATGGGCCAATAACTTTTCAGTGCCTGTTCCATGGCTTCTTCTGGGCCAAACGTCAGCACTGTAACGCAACACCTCCCACAATGCAACAGCAACACAATATAGTCTCTGGGGGGGGGGGGGGGGGGGGGGGGTGCGTTCTGTGTGAGTTCTGAGATGGGTTTTGAGATGTACAGTATGTGTATTTTTGTTTCTCTCAAGATTCTCCAATGACCAACCCCTCCCATCATTACGGCTATTTTCAATAGCGATAATTGAAAGAACATCATCAATACAATTGCACCGGGGAAGGTGTCATGGTATTGTAGCTAAGTGTACCGTATTGATACTGTAGTACAGTCTACTGGGCGCCGTGGGACTGAAGACCTGGTAGGAGTCATAGCAGGATTCTCCTCCTTAATCCTCATCAATCACGAAGCCAGATGACCTGGTGAACCGGGACCACCCTGCCCACTGCTCCGGGTCTGAGCCACGTACAGAGACCACCCTGCCCACTGCTCCGGGTCTGAGCCACGTACAGAGACCACCCTGCCCACTGCTCCGGGTCTGAGCCACGTACACCGAGACCACCCTGCCCACTGCTCCGGGTCTGAGCCACGTACACCAAGACCACCCTGCCCACTGCTCCGGGTCTGAGCCACGTACACCGAGACCACCCTGCCCACTGCTCCGGGTCTGAGCCAGACTAACCGTGTGTGTTGTGTGCGTGTAGATTAGTCTGGGCCCTGAGGAGATCCCACCAGTGTAGAACAAGAGAGTCCGCCATAATGGCCCCCAGTCTAATGCTGGGGTTGGCCGTCGAGTTAGCGAGCGAATCAGTGGCTAAGGCGGATAATACAAACTCCACAAAATCCCCTTCAGCTCCGTGGGCTAAAGCCCCCGGATTAGCATCGAGCAACTTTTGACAGGGTGGAGAAAGTAGTTGGAAACACAACGTGAATATTACCCTGGAAACGTTGATTAGATTAAGAAAAGGCTTGGAGAAGGAATCCAAAAGAAACTCTTCACTCACGATTTGGAGAGCTTGTTATAGAACGAGGGATGTTTCATTTACTCTTCTAACACGCCGACCTGGGGCACCGACCAGTGCTACTCTACAGACGGCAGACATGCCAGGCCAAGCAGACATGCCAGACCAAGGGAAATGAGCCACAGGGCTGCCGTCTATTAGTGGTTAGATGAGCTAAACTAGGCTAATTCCTCCTCCAGCGTGACCAGTGGATTATAAGACGACATGCAGCCAGAGGTAAAAAAAGAACGGGGGGGGGGGGGGGGTATGTGTGTAATTAGGGAGTTGGATGGTTAGGAGGTGGGTAAGGGGGGGGGGGGGGGGGGGGGTAAGGTGGATGCTGGGTTTGGGCTGGTATGGTGGATGAGGAGGATGGGGGGTTGGGGCAGGTAAGGTGGATGAGGAGGATGGGGGGTTGTGGCTGGTTAGGTGGATGAGGAGGATGGCAGGGTTTGGGCTAGTAAGGTGGATGAGGAGGATGGGGGGGCTAGTAAGGTGGATGAGGAGGATGGGGGGCTGGTAAGGTGGATGAGGAGGATGGGGGGCTGGTAAGGTGGATGAGGAGGATGAGGGGTTTGGGCTGGTAAGGTGGATGAGGAGGATGGGGGGCTGGTAAGGTGGATGAGGAGGACGGGGGGCTGGTAAGGAGGATGAGGAGGATGGGGGGTTTGGGCTGGTAAGGTGGATGAGGAGGATGGGGGGCTGGTAAGGTGGATGAGGAGGATGGGGGGCTGGTAAGGTGGATGAGGAGGATGGGGGGCTGGTAAGGTGGATGAGGAGGATGACGGGCTGGTAAGGAGGATGGGGGGTGGGGGCAGGTAAGGTGGATGAGGAGGATGGGGGGGCTGGTAAGGTGGATGAGGAGGATGGGGGGGCTGGTAAGGTGGATGAGGAGGGTCAGGAGGACAGAGCAGAGATGCTAACGATCATGACTGTACCTTCTCCCAAGGTCCTCTTCAGTAAGTCGTGTTTGGCCTGCAGCTTGGAGATCAGATTGCTCCCCTCCAGAAACTCCCGGAATTTCTGTGGAGAATAGAGAGTAATTACAGCAGGTGACGAGCCGGGCAGAGAGTGCTCGCCTTCGAGACAGCGATCTGCAATAAGACAGCCGGGGGCGAGAGGACACAGAGAGGGTCCTTTTACAGCCTTTATCAGGCTGTGTCCATCTTTAGACTGGGATCAGATAGAGAATAGCCTCTCTCACACCAGAGGGGGGAAAGAGATATTTTGGGAGAGCTTAGCTGCTGTCAGTGTAAGTGGTTAAAATGGCATCATTTTTAGTAAGTAACTAAATGCCTGGACTCAGCACTTTTTAAAGTTTGAATGAAATGCATACTCGTTCTCGTCGTGAGGTTTTTTCAGGGATTTGTATAACAATCAGTAAAAATGAAATGCAATCAGTCTAAAGCAGCCAAACATATTCCCGTCTTTCATCATGGTGTCTCGAGACTGAGGGACATTCTCACCAAGACATCAAGGAGAGTGGTGGGGTGACATTTTTCCTATTTGTTGCCGTTCAAGACAGAAAATGAACACACTGAACTGTGGAAAGCCATTATTTTCCAGACCAACCACTTCTTTCTTGAGTATGAACCAAGTCTAACAGTCCAGCCCAACAATGATGTGAAATATGATGGTCATTTTCCAGCGATGGCTTTGCATATAGTCAAATATATCCTTTCTACCTTTTCACGCAGGATGCAACGGTGCCATGAACCATAAATCAGTTATAAAACCGAGGGGCAGGACGATACGTGGAATCCAAGGGCTTAAGGGTGGAAGCAGCCGCCTACAAATCAAATCACATCGACGTAATCCGAAAAAAGACTGAGAGAAAAACGTCTTCGATGATCCTTTCCCCCCAAAACTTAGGAAAAGCTGGTTTTGTTTTTCCTCACAGGAAGCCAATTCTTTGGTCATAATTTGCGGACAGGATTATCTCTCTAACGTGGTCTTTCACTCCTCCGAATGGAAACAACGCTCCTCTCACCATGAAGTAGGGCTGACCTTAGAAATATTTTTTGGAATTCGAAGCTTCGGGGCCGAGATTCGATTTTAATTCGAAGCTTCGAGATAAAAAAATAAAAAAATAAAATAAAATATTAAAAAATTTATTTTATTTTTTATGTTGTGGGACTTGTAGCACGTTGTTCAACTTTGTCAGTGCTGTAAAGTTTAAACCTTTTAAAATCTTAGACAAACAAAACACTTTGCTTTCATGAAAATAATATTGTAAGCCGTCATTTGAGGCTTTATAAAAGCAGCACAATGAACACAAATCTGTCAGTGCCGAGTCCGACCTCATCTTAAATAACAAACAGCATTGCTTGTTGTAGTTAACGAAGAGAGGCAGAGCTGATTTTGCAAAAAAAAAAAAGTGTCATTCGAATCCCATGCCCATCGAACGAAGCTTGGAAGTATTTAAGACAGCCCTACCATGAAGTAGAACTGCTCCGTCTCCTGCTGGTTGGCCCTCCTCTTGGCGATGCTGGGCTTGCTGAGGTAGGTCTCCGACACCGCGGACTTCACCGACTCCGTGGAGCGGCTGTGGTGGAAGCACTCCGACACGTCGTAGTCCTCGATGGTCACCATGTCCTGGATGGTGGTCAGCGTGGCCTCGGACGTCTTCTTGATCTGGAGGACGGGGTCAGAGGTCATTATTATTTCCTGTACAGGTATCGATTAGCGTAACGAGAGGAAATGACGTATATTAGGAGAACAGGAACGGGGGAAACATTATTGATCATTGAAACGCTGTTAATGTTTTCGATCCCAAGTCGTATCTTGGAAACATTGTGAACATACGTTTCGAGCTCTTCTTCATGACAAACATGCCATGTTTACCAGCATTTGCCTGAATGCTAATTATTCTGTTTGGATAGTAGTAGGGCTGTCCCCGACTAAGGATTTGGATGGTCGACTAGGATTGGCCAAAATTTGCAGTTAGTCGACTATTGGTCGACAAAAAAAAGTATAATATTTTTATTTTTTTATCATTCCATTTGGGCTGTGGGGGGTGCTTAATGTCTGAAGGAGTCGACTGAAGGCTTCTTGTCCTCTGCAAAAGCATGCAATTGGTCCACTGATGGATACATCTTGATATTTGTCTAGTCTAGTGAGTAGTGTGTTCATTAGATGGGTGAAATCCTCTTTCAGTGCCTCTGTGCCTGTTTTCATAGGCAGTTAGCCTCTGGTATGCGTGCCATTAGCGTTAGCCACGCTTCTAGGCCTCTTTTCTTTTGGAAAGAATGATAAAAAAAAATTTATTTAAATTTTTTGTATTATATTCGACTAAGAGGTTGGCCAGTCGACTACGACTCAGCTCTAGATAGTAGTAATCATAGTCATCGTAAATGTATCTTGACTTATACCGTATATGTATCAATGATAGTTTTGGTTTCATAAATAATACCTTATTTTGTTGCCATATAATTCTGCCTTTACACTAGCACTGTAATTGAATCACTATCAGGGTGCAGCATAGTCAAACCTGGGTCAAATAGTATTTGCTAATAACTATTGTGATTTGTTTTAAGCCGAGTACTAGAAGAGTGGTTTCAGGGTGTGTTGAAAAATTTGGAACACTAAAATAAAGGGCTGAGTTTCCTCAGATGACCTTAAGCATTATCATTTGAGCGAGTTAGATAGGGTCCAAACTTCCAATCCTGCATCATTGTGATGTGAGGTAGTTTTGAAATAAGGGCTTTATATATAAACAAATACACTTACATACATACAGTATTAGTGATGCACCGATGTGAAAATTGGGGCCGATACCGATAACCGATATTAATATTGCTGTTCTGGCCGGTCCCGATATTTACCGATGTCGATATCTCTGTATAGAAAACACTTTATGATAATCAAATAAAGAGCTATTTTCTAAAACACTTTTTTTCTTCTGTAACTTATTTTCACAAACGACTGATATTTTGAAACTATTTAAGGCCAAAACATGTAAAAAGAAAAAAAAATTATATCGGACCGATACCGGTGTAAAAAAAACTGCCATATCGGCCGATATTATATCGGCAGCCGATATATCGTGCATCACTATACAGTATACATTGGTGAGTACCATAGCTATCACCAGTAAATAAATCTGAGGGCAGAATGATAGACAGAGTCTAGGGGTTTAAGAAGGGATGCAGCAGCATGTCTATAAATAAATTACATAGCCATAGTCCAAAACTGATCAAAACTGCTTCCATGACCCTCTTCCTACTCCCATTGTGACGTCCTATGTGATTTCCCAGCACCCTTCTCGGTCTATGCCTTGTACTGGGGAGAAAAAAGAAAAGAAGAAAAAGAAAACACTTTTTCCCCAACTGCTTTCATTCGTGACAAATCCATCAGTCCTTCAACATGACTCCCAGCCAAAGCAATCAATTTGCATGCACTCAGAGCGCAGGGCTAGAGGTGAACATTGTGAGGAGATGCTACACTGAGCTTTTAAGATTCATTTCCATAACCGCCTCTTCCCTGTCAGCTGGAGTGCTTTTCCAGGAGCTTATAAATGTCA
>NC_140182.1:36361431-36371431 GCF_963971535.1 Notolepis coatsorum | reverse complement strand
TGACTCATTTGGCCCTATTTTTTTCTAAAAGCACCTGAATGACAAGGTGGAATTCACCGGGGGAGGGGGATCTCTTTCATGTCCCACCATGACGGATTACGGCGCTGACACGCCCGGCTCTCCCGGCTGGTTACGGTGTCATCCGTCACCGACACGGAGCGCAAACACGCCGCGGGGGTTAGGGCACGGTTTTAATGACAGCGTTATGGAGGGATTCTGCCGTGATTAAACGGAACTCAAAAACGCGGACATTTTCACACGGTTCGGTGACGGGTCTGGGACTGACGTTTCTCTGATCAAGGAGGTGATGATGTGAAGTGGACCTAATGACCCGCTGACGTCACCGTATCTCACTCGACCCAGAGGGAGGAATTATGATGAAACACAATGATATTGGTAAGAGGGCTAGAAATGAACGGTCGGTGCATCTTGACCGAGGCTGGTATGAGTCACCTTTCGATTAGATTCGATTTAAAAAAAAATTATTTAATTTTTTTATCTTTTTTCCCCTCCTTTTTCCTCTGTTTTTCTCCCATCCCAATGTTAGTCGTTATGCCAATTCCCAATCCCCTTCCTGGTCGCTGCGCACCTACCCCCCACAGTCGGTCTGGGAGAGTGGAGGCTATCACGTGCTTCCTCCGACACACGTGTAGCCAATCAACCGCTTCTTTTCACCTGGCAGCGCGGACTCTCACTGAGAGGGTGTAACGTGTGGAAGGATCACACTACCCCCCTTAGATCCTTTCCTCGCTGAGCAGGCGCCCCGACCGAACTGTAGGAGTCGCTGTTTACAATGACCAGGACCCACCCACCGGCTTTCCCACCCTCTAACACTGCCAATTGTGTTAGTATGAACGACCAGCCAAGCTGGTAGCAATGCAGAGAGCTGGGCTCGAACCCAGCGTATCCTGCATTGGTGGCGAGCGCCTTGCCCACTACACCACCTAGCCGCCGATTAGATTACATTCTAATTTATTGTCAGCATTGCAGCACAAGCGCAGCGCAACAAAAATTTGTTGGCATCTAACCAGAGTGCATCAACGATACACAATGTACAAGTGATTCAAATGGAATATATATAAATGAGTACTTCCGAGTTAAAATGCTGATCCGATGTATATTACAGTATTATTATGTACGGTAAATGGCTGCATTTATATAGCGCTTTTATCAATTTGTTCCTCACATTTTACCCATTCACTCACACATTCACACCATGCAAGGTGCCAACCTGCACATCAGGAGCAATTAGGGGTTAAGTGCCTTGCTCAAGGACACGTCGACACGCTGCCCGGGAGGAGCGGGAATCAAACCGGGAACCTACGGATTACCAGACGACTGCTCTACCACCTGATGATACAGGTAGAACTGTGTGTTGTCCACAGACACCTGGACGTACTGAACATGACAGAAGAAGAGTGTGATGAGGTAGCGGGGGGTGAGTTTGATCTCGTCTCTCCCTGTCCCTCTCCCGCCTCTCGCCGGGTGGGCCTGGTGAAGGCGAGAGGCCCGGCTGTCAGCGTACGGAGAGGACCCGCGCATGCGAGAGAAATCGCTCCCAGCTTAAAAAATCTGTCTAGAGTCCATTCATTATTCAGCAGACTACTAATTACCGGTGTTGAATGTTGGGCTCGATTACAGCAGGGCTCTTAAAGGGGACATGCATTGCTATTCCTTGTACTATTTGGGCAACTTTACACAATTCCTGTGAGTCTATTGAACACATCTGTAAGTTTTTTTCAAAAAAATTCATTGTTTTATATTTCTAATCAAGTACTCAAAAGCCAAATTTTTCTCCCTTTGGCTGTGTTGGCCTGGCTCCGCCCATAAGCACTTTGAGTGACAGTCATCCACACAGTCTGCGACTGACACAGAGAGAGAGATAGAGAGAGAGATAGAGAGGGAGAGGGAGGGAGAGAGGGACACGGAGCATACAGTTATCTCTCCACTGCTTCCCTGTGAGGTCCAGGTTGTGTGTAAATGAGTATGTGCTACTGCTGCTTCCCCGCGAGGTCCAGCCCAGGTTGTGTGTAAATGAGTATGTGCTACTGCTGCTTCCCCATGAGGTCCAGCCCAGGTTGTGTGTAAATGAGTATGTGCTACTGCTGCTTCCCCGTGAGGTCCAGCCCAGGTTGTGTGTAAATGAGTATGTGCTACTGCTGCTTCCCCGTGAGGTCCAGCCCAGGTTGTGTGTAAATGAGTATGTGCTACTGCTGCTTCCCCGTGAGGTCCAGCCCAGGTTGTGTGTAAATGAGTATGTGCTACTGCTGCTTCCCCGCGAGGTCCAGCCCAGGTTGTGTGTAAATGAGTATGTGCTACTGCTGCTTCTTCGTGCGTGGTTTGTTTCCCCGACAGAAGCTCCTCCCGCTCCTCCCTCTCCCCCTCTCTCTCTCTCTCTCTCTCTGCCCAGGTTGTGTGTAAATGAGTATGTGCTACTGCTGCTTCCTCGCGCGTGGTTTGTTTCCCAGACAGAAGCTCCTCCCCCTCCCCCTCCCCCTCTCTCTTCACGTCAGCAAAACCATCAAATCAGAACAGCTTAGGCCAGGGGTCGGCAATTAGGTTTGGCCATGGGCCAGATTTTCCCCAAGCCATTGCTTGGCGGGCCAGGATCAAAAACAATGGCTAATTTAATATAGTGAAAAAAGACAAACGTTTTTCTCTGGTCTGCATCCCCTTAACAATTGTGTGTATTGCGCCGTACTGTATTGTACCCATTCTGCAATCTGTTAAATAAAGTTTTCATTCATTCATTCATTCATGAACAGCAGATCAGCTGTTGCAGATGACCGCGGCGCGTGATGAACAGATCAGAAGACAGAATGCATGAAAACACGACTCACCATACCTTGTTTGTTGTTAAGTCCTCCAAAATCCCTGCTAATGTTTGAAACATGTCACATATCCACTCGCCGCCCTCCAATTCCAGATTGGCGTTGAATGCAGCTACTTTATCTGCCAACTTGAACACAGTTGTCATCATTTCCTCGTTGTTGTTGTTGTTGTCGCCACATATTATGCAGAGAGGACGTCGGCTCGGCACGCAAGAATCACCGACCTGTTGCGATAAACCCGTATTTTAAGTATGGCTCCTGTTTATTAAAAGAAGCGTTATATTTCCCTGTTGCAAAGAAGCTATCCAAAGATGTTTGTTTTGTTTTTTTAACACATTTTGTTACTCGCTCCATCTCCAACGCGGAAGTGAAAGTGCGTTAGGGAAATATACACGCGGCCCGGTGGGACTATTCCATTGGTTATCCCAGTCCACGTGACCATTTCTAGCATTTCAATTGGCTATAGTGACAGACATGCTTTTGATGACTACCGGTAGATAGATACAGCTTCACAATAAAAGACACCCTGGCGTCCCGAGTGAATATTTCCCACGCGTAAAATAAATATCATATTCTCAAAATAATCTGACGGGCCAGAAATTATTGCTGGTGGGCCAAGATACATTCACTGTGTGTTCTGCCTCTCATTTGTTGATGAAACAAAACCAACAGCAACACAATTTACCACCAAGAGCAGATAGTTTAGTCTCACAAAAGACCGCCGGTGTTGTTAGCTACATGCTAATGTGAATGGCATTATCTATGTATAGTATATAGCTTAAATGCTAACGTAATGTGGTAACGTTAACGCTATGAATGGATGCAAACGTTATTTAACACATTGCAGAATGGGTACAATACTATACGGCTCAATACAAACAATTGTTAAGGGGATGCAGTCTGGACTGGGTTCCTTATAACAATAACTTGACAACACATGAGTTTAGTCTAGCCGCAGCTACAGGTTTTACTCTGGTCGGGTCAGGAATGCGACAACAGACATCAGTCGATCACACTCTTCAACAATACGTTTCGAACAAAAGTTTGTTACAATCATTTTCATATAACGCTACTTGGGACAGCTCTGCTGTAAACACTGGTGTAGCTGGCTCTGCTCTAATCTCTCTACCCCGCGCTCGGTTGCTAACTTGCTATTGTTTGACAGTCTGCCGTGAACATGGGAAATAATTGCGACAGCTCTGCTGTAAACACTGGGAATAACCTCGGTTGCTATGCCCACACGCACCCGCAAAACCGCAAAACTTCACCCTGGACTCCGGTTTTCAAAGACCGGGGTTGCAGTGTAGCAAACCCCCGGTTGTGTGTGGCCGAACAGTGCAACTGCGCACATACAATCATGGTTATATTAAATCCAGCGCTCGTGTGGACTGGGCCTTAGTTGAGTGAGGGAAGATCTCGTGAACTCGAGACTAGACTGATGAGTCAATATGGTAATTAGAGACACAGACCCATTGATACTAACCCCTATTACTATAAAACCATGCTAAACGCAGAAAAAAGCCATTTATAATGCATGTCCCCTTTAAAGGAGAACGAGTGGATTCGTCTCTCAGGTCCCCACAGCTGCAGCGCAGAAGGCCTGAGGGAGAGAACTTTCCTTCTCATATAATGTCTGTCAAGGACTTTGTGGCCGATGCCTTCTGTAGCGCTCTACTGAGCGATAACACATAGGGATTGTAATCAGCAATGCCTTGAGAAATGTCTTGTGACCGAAAGGTTGGTACTTGAATTGATGAATTAATAATAAATGAATGAATGAATGCAGAGCGTCAGAGATCAGTGTGTGCAAGAGTGTGTATGTTCTCTAGTCTAGAATCTAGAACATTGGTTCTCAAACCTTTTCATGTCAAGGACTCCCATATTGACACGTAACAGGTCAGGGACCAACAAGCTGTTGTCTCAGGGACAGCCATCTGAGAAGGGTTCTTCTGTGGTTAAATGTGATTTAGTCCTGAATTCTACAACTGTCTATAATGTACGTGTAGGTGGGGAGAGAACAGAGGAGAGAGTGAAACCCAGGATCAGAATTCTTATCCATTCGCTCACTGAGTGGGTTCACTTCTAGACTAGTCCATAAAGTATTAGCGAAATTCAACTATTACTCATTTAGCTAGGGGAGCCCCTGGAGCCCCTCTCAAGGTCCCCGGACCTCACTTTGAGAACCCCTGCTCTAGAACTACGTTCCCCATGAACACTACCCCTCAGCTAAGGCAAAGTGTTTGGTTTAGCTACGACCGGTAGCGCCGCGGCTGCAAGCACTTGGAACCTGGGTCAGTGGTACAGGTTTCAACCTGGGAGAGGAAGGGGCGGTCCTTGCTAGCGTGACTGACACCTGCTATGTACAGCGTCAGTCAGCGGTGTAGTCCTTGCTAGCATGTGTAGTCAAAGTGACGTCTGTCCCTATTATGCACTTGTTGTGTTTTAGAAAAGTACTTGTACTCGTGTATCATCATTACCATTGAAATACACACAGTAGGAAGGTCGCAGTAAGTAAGTATACCAATATTTCATCAACAGAATGCAGCAGAGTGGACCCGCCACACGGTATGCAGTAGGGGTGGGAATCGCCAGAGACCTCACGATACGATACTATCGCGATACTTGCGTCACGATAGTATCGCGATACTAGATATATCGCGATACGCTGAGTATTGCGATTTAAAAAAAAAATATAATAATAATCAAATTTTATTTATTACCTTTTTTCAACTGCAAAGTAAAACGTTGTCAACATGTTTTATCTAATAAAATAAAGTTCAGTCTGTTCATCTCACTTCAATCATTTTTATTGCAGAACATGGTCTTTTCTCAAGCAGACAGATGTCAACACTGTAATCTGTGTTGCATGTACCTGACCAACTGAACTGTTTGTATTACAGTCATATTCCAACTTAACTGAATGCACATGTGTGTGGACTACTGTACTATTACAGGTATTGAAATGAACAATGCAACTTTCTTATAAAAAATAAATAATTTTTTTTTAATTAAATATCGATACTTGGCGTCCCTGTATCGATACAGTATCGCCACGCAAAGTATCGCGATACTACTACGTATCGATTTCCCCCCCCCACCCCTAGTATTCAGTACCTCACTCTCTGAGGAGTGTCCTGTAGAGAGCCTGCAGTACCTCACTCTCTGAGGAGTGTCCTGTAGAGCCTGCAGTACCTCACTCTCTGAGGAGTGTCCTGTAGAGCCTGCAGTACCTCACTCTCTGAGGAGTGTCCTGTAGAGCCTGCAGCACCTCACTCTCTGAGGAGTGTCCTGTAGAGCCTGCAGTACCTCACTCTCTGAGGAGTGTCCTGTAGAGCCTGCAGCACCTCACTCTCTGAGGAGTGTCCTGTAGAGCCTGCAGCACCTCACTCTCTGAGGAGTGTCCTGTAGAGCCTGCAGTACCTCACTCTCTGAGGAGTGTCCTGTAGAGCCTGCAGCACCTCACTCTCTGAGGAGTGTCCTGTAGAGAGCCTGCAGTACCTCACTCTCTGAGGAGTGTCCTGTAGAGCCTGCAGTACCTCACTCTCTGAGGAGTGTCCTGTAGAGCCTGCAGTACCTCACTCTCTGAGGAGTGTCCTGTAGAGAACCGGTTCCGTCCAGTAGGTCTCTGAATCTCACCCTTCACTTGCTACAGTCTCCTGTACGGCAGACTGTATATAACAGTATATAACGTGCTAGGGCGGCTATGTGGCGTAGTGGGCAAGGCGCTCGCCACGAATGCGGAGACGCTGGGCTTGCCTGTTCGATCCCAGCGCTCCACATTGCTTTCAGTTTAGCTGGTCGTTCATACTAATACACATTGGCCGTATTAGGGGGTGGGAAACTGATGGGTGGGGATCGGGCGCTGTGGACAGCGACTCCTACAGGTCGGTTGGTGCGCCTGCGCAGTAGAATCAGGAAGTGTCGGGGGCAGCGTGAGCGTTACGCGTTACTCCTCGCCACTGAGAGATCGAGCTGCGCAGGTGAAAAGATGCGACTGCTGTTACCTCAAGTACCGGAGGGGACTTGTGCTATGTATGACTTAGTCCACATTGCAGCCGGCTTGTGGGAGGCAAGAAACAGCGTTCGTGACAGGGGAGGGTTGAATTGGATGATACGAAATTGGGATGGGAGAAAATATAGAAAATGGGAGAAAAAGTGGATAAAAAAAAAAACAGTATATAACGTGCTACAGTCTCCTGTACGGCAGACTGTATATAACAGACCTCAATAAGGGTTATTATTCCAGCATGAGGCCGACAACACGTATCATCTCATCTTATGAGGCGGGCGGCTGTCAATAGCTTTCCAACACGACCCTGTGGTGAGAGGCTAATCTGCTGATCTGTGGCTGGTGCACAAGCACACACATGCACATGCACACGCACACACACACACACACACACTCACACACACATACGCACACACACACACACACACACGCACACACACACACACATATATGCACACACACATACGCTTTGATGTGGCTCCCCGAGGTTTATCTGAAGAAAAACAAACACTCTTCCCATAAAAGAGATGGTATTAGATTGCTGGGGTTTAGCATGAGACGCCTTGAGAATATCCATTAAGTCCATACTAGTGTATCTAGTTGAGAGAGAGATAGAGAGAGAGCGAGAGAGAGAGTGAGAGTGAGAGTGAGAGTGAGAGAGGAGGAAAACCTGCCTGCGCGAGCGAGCGCCGGTCCGTCCAAACGTCAGAGGTGAATGGAATATAAACAACTAGATTATTAACTATTAAAGAGAAGAAGAAGAAGAAAAAAGGAACCATATTGGACGGACCGAGGAGCTGAAATGAACAACATCCTCTGGAGAGAGTTGGAGGGGAAGAGGTTGCGTCATTATGACGAAAACCTCTCTGTGACGGCGTTCTGCTGCTGCAGAGGCCAGGGTGGGGGCCAGGGTGGGGGCCAGGGTGGGGGTTAGGGTGGGGGCCAGGGTGGGGGTCAGGGTGGGGGCCAGGGTGGGGGTCAGGGTGGGGGCCAGGGTGGGGGTCAGGGTGGGGGCCAGAGTGGGGGTCAGGGTGGAGGCCAGGGTGTAGGCCAGGGTGGGGGTCAGAGTGGGGGCCAGGGTGTAGGCCAGGGTGGGGGTCAGAGTGGGGGCCAGGGTGTAGGCCAGGGTGGGGGTCAGAGTGGGGGCCCGTGTGGAGGCCAGGGTGTAGGCCAGGGTGGGGGTCAGAGTGGGGGCCAGGGTGGGGGTCAGGGTGGGGGCCAGGGTGGGGGTCAGAGTGGAGGCCAGAGTGGGGGTCAGGGTGGGGGCCAAAGTGGAGGCCAGGGTGGGGGCCAGGGTGGAGGCCAGGATGGGGGCCAGAGTGGGGGTCAGGGTGGGGGCCAGAGTGGGGGCCAGAGTGGGGGTCAGAGTGGGGGCCAGGGTGGGGGCCAGAGTGGGGGTCAGGGTGGAGGCCAGGGTGGGGGCCAGGGTGGAGGCCAGGATGGGGGTCAGGGTGGGGGCCAGAGTGGGGGCCAGGGTGGGGGCCAGGGTGGGGGCCAGAGTGGGGGTCAGGGTGGAGGCCCTCCCTTGGAGAGTGTGCTCTGGAGGCTTTCTCCCCACTGACACCCTTAATGCCTCCGCCCTCCCACCACCACCACCACCCACTGCAAGATAAATTATTCATCAGTATTTCTCGTCCACCACTTCGCAGAGTCAAAAGGAGGTTGAGGAAACAGCTGTACTTCTAAAAGACATGCCCTGTAGTATTTCCTGCCCCGGGATGAAGGCTGACTTTCTTGCCCTCTTGTACATTTTCTATTTATTTATTTTCTTTACAGTCAGGATTGGAGGTCTACATCGCTCGCCCCACCCCGCCCCCCCCCCCCCGCCCCCCCTTCCCCTCCTCGAAAGTTCTCTTTTTTTCCAGGATGTTAACTGGCACGGTGTCAGCAGGAAGGGGGACCATCTGGCGCTCCTAGAACACTTCCAACCCACCACCAACAGGACATCCGCTTCGGAGAGGGGAGGCAGGAGAGGGCAGTGAAGCGCAGACGGTCGTCATGATATCCCCTTATGCACAGAACCTTATACACTAGGGCTGGGAGGTAGAACCTTATACACTAGGGCTGAGAGGTAGAACCACATACAGTAGGGCTGAGAGGTAGAACCTTATACAGTAGGGCTGAGAGGTAGAACCACATACAGTAGGGCTGGGAGGTAGAACCTTATACACTAGGGCTGAGAGGTAGAACCACATACAGTAGGGCTGAGAGGTAGAACCTTATACAGTAGGGCTGAGAGGTAGAACCACATACAGTAGGGCTGGGAGGTAGAACCACATACAGTAGGGCTGAGAGGTAGAACCTTATACACTAGGGCTGGGAGGTAGAACCACATACAGTAGGGCTGAGAGGTAGAACCTTATACAGTAGGGCTGGGAGGTAGAACCACATACAGTAGGGCTGGGAGGTAGAACCACATACTGTAGGGCTGGGAGGTAGAACCACATACAGTAGGGCTGAGAGGTAGAACCATATACAGTAGGGCTGAGAGGTAGAACCTTATACAGTAGGGCTGAGAGGTAGAACCTTATACAGTAGGGCTGAGAGGTAGAACCGTATACAGTAGGGCTGAGAGGTAGAACCTTATACAGTAGGGCTGAGAGGTAGAACCTTATACAGTAGGGCTGAGAGGTAGAACCATATACAGTAGGGCTGAGAGGTAGAACCACATACAGTAGGGCTGGGAGGTAGAACCACATACTGTAGGGCTGAGAGGTAGAACCACATACAGTAGGGCTGGGAGGTAGAACCACATACTGTAGGGCTGGGAGGTAGAACCTTATACAGTAGGGCTGGGAGGTAGAACCTTATACAGTAGGGCTGAGAGGTAAAACCACATACAGTAGGGCTGAGAGGTAGAACCACATACAGTAGGGCTGGGAGGTCATGGATCCATACAATGGTATAATCGTAAAATTCTTTAAGTTAATCTAAAAAAATGTATTAGTTAGTTATTGTACAGATGTTTGGATCAAAATTGGATTCAAATATATCCTTTTGAATGTTATGGCACCATGACAATTGTGTAAATCTGTGAATCTGCAATTGCTGTGATCGCATACACCAGGGGTCCCCAAACCTTTTCCTGTGAGGGCCACATAACTTTTCCCTTCTCTGGTGGGGGCCGGGGTCAGTTTGTAACAGAAAAAGTGTGACGATC
>NC_140182.1:36336431-36356431 GCF_963971535.1 Notolepis coatsorum | reverse complement strand
TATATACATTTGTAACTGACCACTGTAACTGAGAAGCCGTCGGTCTTGCTGAGTTTGTTATTTGAACCGAAGAGAATGGACTCTGTTTTACCCAGGTGTAATGATAGTTTGTTATCAGTGAGCCAGGTGCAGATTCTGCTGAGTTCTGAGCTGAGGGTTTTTTCAACCTGTAACTTGTTCTTGTCAGAGACCAGCGAACAAGAACAAGTTGCAGTCACAAGCTGACGACATGTCATTTGCATAAATTAGGAACAGTAGCGGTCCTAGTATGCTTCCTTGTGGAACACCACAGCTCACTGTGAGGGGGGGGGGGGGGGGGATAGAGTACCGTTTACCTCCACCATCTGTTCTCTCCCCTCAAGGTAGGATTGCATCCAGCTCACTGATAGACTATCAAAACCAATTGCTTTTAGCTTGTCAATCAGAATGGAGTGATTGACAGTGTCGAAGGCCTTTTGTACTGACCATGCCGCAGTATTTGCCCGCGTCCACCTCTTGTTTGATGTGGTCGTTCAAATAGAGAATGCATCCAACTACAGTATAAAGGAAGGAATCTGTGTGTGTCTGTCCTTCGCCTCGCCTATCTCAAGAACCGCTCATCCAGTCTCAAATTTGGCACCATTTGGCCAGATGGTGGCACTATAACAATGAACTTCATGTTTTGGCCGGTAACTTTTGAACCGCAAATTCCGCTGGATTCTGTGTGTCCAGGCGAAGATATCCATGTAAGCCACTACCATTAGCATTTTGAATTTAGTCCAAATCAGTTTTTTCGCCGCTCCTCCTACAAAGTGGACTTTTGAAATTGGCGGGTACGTCGGTGTCCGTTAGCAAAGCTGTTATTTCAGCAAACACAGGATTACGTTAGCTAGGTTCAGTGGAGGATATCCCTTTGTTCGTCCTCACAATAGCTTGAATCTCACACCTAGAGAGCCAATGACCCCAAACCCCCCCTAACCCCCACCCTTCTCTATCCACAAGAGAGCTGGATCCCCTTCTCCACCTCAGTGTTCTCGCAGCTGGCCACGTGAGAGCACTCCTCTTAGCCCAAGCTCACTTCCATCTATTATGTACTTTGTATAAATGTTTTCCACTATTACTAATTAACCTCCGTTTTGTCATGGATCAGTGTGGCCACTCCTTAATAACAACAATACACTTCAGAACATGCTACATCTTAGCACTGCACTCCCGTCTCGTGCATTACCGCTCTACCATAACAAAGCAAAACAATGTAATCTAACTTTGCATCATTCTGTCAGAAGAACTCTTTATAAAATGAATGTTATCATTTTTGTACACTACCCCAGCTGCTCTCTGAACGGAGCATACCTCGTCTCCCATGTGCGGCTGGAACTCGAACTTGGCGGGCGGGCAGAAGGCCGTGGGGTACATCTCCATGAACCTCTGCCGGTCGCTGCGTGGGTCCAGGCTGTCCACGGCGTTCTCAATGATGTCCAGGCCCTCGTGGCGAGACGTCTCCAGGTTGTACTCCGCCGAGAGGTAGGTCCGCAGGGCCCGGTTCAGACTGGCGTGGTACCCCAGGTCACAGCACTGGAAGGGGGAGGGGACGGGGACGGGGACGGGGGGGGGGGTGAAACAGGAACCACATTACATGACACCGATTTATGAAGATGGGCACGTGGAATAATCGATGAGGAAAGAAGAGTAGTGAGCGTTTGGTGAACTCAGGTGAACTCCAAATTGATTTTCGTTTTAGCGGGCGGTCCAGAGTAAAGGAGAGACAGGGTAGAGAGAGACAGGGTTGAGGAGACACAGGGTAGGGGAGAGACAAGGTAGGGGAGAGACAGGGTAGGGGAGAGACAAGGTAGGGGAGAGACAGGGTAGGGGAGAGACAGGGGAGAGGAGAGACAGGGTAGAGGAGACACAGGGTAGGGGAGAGACAGGGTTGGGGAGAGACAGGGTTGGGGAGAGACAAGGTAGGGGAGAGACAGGGTAGGGGAGAGACAGGGTAGGGGAGAGACAGGGTAGAGGAGACACAGGGTAGAGGAGAGACAGGGTAGGGGAGAGACAGGGTAGAGGAGAGACAGGGTAGGGGAGAGACAGGGTTGGGGAGAGACAAGGTAGGGGAGAGACAGGGTAGGGGAGAGACAGGGTAGGGGAGAGACAGGGTAGGGGAGAGACAGGGTAGGGGAGAGACAGGGTAGAGGAGAGACAGGGTAGGGGAGAGACAGGGTAGAGGAGAGACAGGGTAGGGGAGAGACAGGGTAGAGGAGACACAGGGTAGAGGAGAGACAGGGTAGGGGGGAGACAGGGTAGGGGAGAGACAGGGTAGGGGAGAGACAGGGTAGAGGAGAGACAGGGTAGGGGAGAGACAGGGTAGAGGAGACACAGGGTAGAGGAGAGACAGGGTAGGGGAGAGACAGGGTAGAGGAGAGACAGGGTAGGGGAGAGACAGGGTAGAGGAGACACAGGGTAGGGGATAGACAGAGTATGGGAGAGACAATCGGTAACCAGTATTTTTACACTAGTCATACCGTCGTAAACTGTATGTAAGACCAGAAAAAACTTTTTACAGCCCTACTTTATTTACGTAACGCTCTGAAAGAGATCAAACAAGGCCCGTCCTTAGCTATTCCAAACACATTCCACAACCCAAACATTACTGGCCATAAGTGAGTCACATTTTCAGCGGTCGTGGCTCCATGTCGCACAACCTGAATATTATGTCTCTCTCCACAATCTATTGCTATTGATTGGTGTAATACCCATGGACCTTGGACAAGGTCTCTACTGGGGAATAAATACACAGAGGAACACACACACACACACTGAAAAGGACACAGACACAGTCAAACACACACACACACACATATACCACATACAAAAAAAACTAAAATGTGTGCACATTACAAATGACAACAAATGCCTTAAAAGAGACCACACACACACACACACACACACACACACACACACACACACACACACACACACACACACACACACACACACACACACACACACACACACACACACACACACACACACACACACACACACACACACACACACACACACACACACACACACACACACACCTAGTGATTTGTGAAGGTTAACAAGTAGATAACACACACTATTCTCTGTCAGTCACACAAATCTCTCTCTTTCTCTCTCTCAGACACACAAATCTCTGTCTCTCACTCTCTCACACTCAACTCTCTCTCTTTCTCTCTCTCTCTCTCTGACACACAAATCTCTCTCTGACACAAACAGGCACACATGCACACGCACACACACACACACACACACACACTGAGGGGGTTGTGAAGGTTTTGGAGCAAGTGGAGAGAAAGGTCAGTTTCATCATCACACAGCAACACAGAGGGGCAGGTGGCATTTGAGCAGCACAGAGAGCACTGCTGATCGCTCTCTAAAAGCACACCTTCTCTCTTATTTCCCTGGAAACAACAAGGCATTTCTCCCAGGACTAGAACACAGCTAGTGGCGGATTATAAATAAATCATCATAGCAGGGGAGATTTCACGCTTTTCAGCTTCTCTACACAGGAAGCCCGGTGCTCTCAATCAGCGGACATGTTTTACCCTTGACCAGTTTCCTGAGCATAGTTCACTTGGTTTATCTTTTTTAAATGCTGTGAATGTTATGATGATAAACCATAGAATTAAATAGAAGAAACAAAATTACCACCTGGTCATGCTAAGAAAATGGTCACCTCTCCCTCTCTATAATGAAAATAATATGACTCCAGACTTGGTCTTCTTTGGGTTAAAGCCTAAGGACAGGTTACATTTTAACTTTTAACAGCCCTATTTATTGTCTGGCGTGATGTTGACTAGTACAGTCATAATGTCGTAAAATAAGAAAAATACCACAACTCTATACATACATCGGATTAGCACTACGCTCAGTAGTACTAATGTATATATCATATCCAGTTTAATCACCTGTACATTGTATATTACTATTGCACTTTACGGTTACATTTGCACTCTGGTTGGATGCCAAACTTGTTTTCGTTGTACTGTACTGTACTGTGCTGTACTGCTGTATAATGACATTTGAATCGAATCGAATCCAACATCATGCCAGACAAGAGTTTAAATATCTGGGTGAAAAAAAGAAAAAGGAAAAGCAGACGTCTTGTTGAAGTTGCCCGGAGACTCCTGGCTATAAATAAATCATGTTTATCGGTCTGGTTTTGGGTCGAATAAAGCATTCAGCTGGCAACGCCGTGGGGAAGTGCCCTGAATGCTGAGCGATGGGACGGATGACCCAAAACAGCCGTGTAAGTAATTCACAAAAAAGAATTTCAGGGACGCGATCCGCTCCCACGCTCCATTCAAGACATTCTGAGAGTCGGAGGAGAGAAGCAGGCAGTGGACCTGCATCTCATTAAAAGGAACACACCAAGAGTATGGGAAATGGAAATGGATACGGACCAGCTAACCTAGCAGCTGTTGGCCAAAAACACCTCTATTTAAGTAGTATTAAGCTAGGCTAGTGATCCATATCCACTTCCATTCATTGTGCTAAGCTAGGCTAGCTTGTAGCCAGATAACTTTCTACTGGACGCATAGGAGAGGAAATTGGTATCTATCTATTCTTATGCGACTCTGGAGAAGACGGTAAGCGCAGTTGCCATAATGTTGCCGTGTTCTTTTAAGAGAGCATACGAGGAAAAAGGAGGGAAACCAGAGGGACAGCTTTCGACACAAAAGCGAATGAGATATTTGTGATTGGAGGATCAAGAAAAGAGGGCGAGGTCCATTGAAATATCCGTCCGCGCGGTCCTGCGTTCTAATATCTCTCATATATCAACCTCCGCTGCTAATCTCATCATTTCCCTCCACAGACTATGATATTAAATTTCCTCTAAAGGGGTGGGGGGGGGGGGGGGGGGGGGCATGTGAAAATACTGCAGAGTAGACGCCTGTCTCCAGCGCTGGGGGGAACCGCAACAACCCTGTGAGATATGCTTTACGAAGGAGAGCGTGGGGGGGGGGGGGGGGGGGGGGGCGGTGGGGGCGAAAAAAGCAACAAACAAACCAAAAAGACACGGGATTCAGTCCAGAGAGGAAGCATGACTTTGACTCAAGTTTGAAGTGTGATTCAGGCTCTTACTCGAACGGCCTCTGTTTATGTAAGTATGTCGTATACAGAGTGTGTGTGTGTGTGTGTCTCTCCATCTCTGGGACGGAGGCAAGAGAGGCTGTTGCCGACACGTTACTTTAATGAGAGGGAACGGTGGTGGTCAGTCTCCCTAATAATAAATAATAATTCATCACACTATAGAGCACTTCTCAGAGTACTCAAAGACGCTGTACATACTGTAGCATAATAAAACAAGCAAAAATAAAATAAAAAATCTTAAATAAAGAAGATTAAAACGTGTTAACCAGGGAATAAAATGTGTTGGGGGGTGGGGTTAGCTGGGGAAGGCAAGTCTGAAGAGGCGGGTTTTGAGGCCCTTTGTGAATGATTACAGTGTGGGGGGCATTTTTTATGCAGTTTGATAGTGAGTTCCACAGAGAGAGCGGTGACTGAAAACACATGTAGTCTAAACAAGTTATGTTAAATTATACTTCATCAATTCCCCCGGGGATGTTGTTCCTCTGCATCTGACTCTTCCTATCAATCAATCAATCAATCAATCAATCAATCAATCAATCAGATTTATTTATATAGCACATTTAACATGACACGTGTCAACCAAAGTGCTGTACAGAGGGTAGATACATAGATACATATAGACAACAATCACAACTCCGTTTTATGGGAGGGCTCACAGGCAAGCACACAGGAAAACAGGGCATGAGTCAGTGAACGGGAAAGGCTAGTAGGTAGAAGTGGGTTTTGAGCCTAGATTTGAAGGCATCTATCGAGGGGGCGAGCCTAATGGCCTAACCACATGGGAGCAGTGGGCAGCCATAGACAGGCGCTCCGGGGACCAACTACAGTTGTAATGCCAGTACCTTTTGGTCCAGGAGTATGTCTCTAGCATGCACATTAGTTGGGACTGTTTGCTTGAGGTAACAACAATACTATGAACATGCGGTATCCAGAGTACCTGGCTGAAACTAGAGTACCTGGAGGAAACCAGAGTACCTGGAGGAAACCAGAGTACCTGGAGGAAACCAGAGAACCTGGAGGAAACCAGAGAACCAGGAGGAAACCAGAGAACCTGGAGGAAACCAGAGAACCAGGAGGAAACCAGAGAACCAGGAGGAAACCAGAGAACCAGGAGGAAACCAGAGAACCAGGAGGAAACCAGAGTACCAGAGGAAACCAGAGAACCAGGAGGAAACCAGAGAACCAGGAGGAAACCAGAGTACCAGAGGAAACCAGAGAACCAGGAGGAAACCAGAGAACCAGGAGGAAACCAGAGTACCAGAGGAAACCAGAGAACCAGGAGGAAACCAGAGAACCAGGAGGAAACCAGAGAACCTGGAGGAAACCAGAGAACCAGGAGGAAACCAGAGAACCTGGAGGAAACCAGAGTACCCAGAGGAAACAAGAGTACCAGGAGGAAACCATAGTAGCAGGAGGAAACCAGAGTAGCAGGAGGAAACCAGAGAACCTGGAGGAAACCAGAGAACCAGGAGGAAACCAGAGAACCTGGAGGAAACCAGAGTAGCAGGAGGAAACCAGAGTAGCAGGAGGAAACCAGAGAACCAGAGGAAACCAGAGAACCAGGAGGAAACCAGAGTAGCAGGAGGAAACCAGAGTAGCAGGAGGAAACCAGAGTACCAGAGGAAACCAGAGAACCTGGAGGAAACCAGAGTAGCAGGAGGAAACCAGAGTATCAGGAGGAAACCAGAGTATCAGAGGAAACCAGAGTAGCAGAGGAAACCAGAGAACCAGGAGGAAACCAGAGAACCAGGAGGAAACCAGAGAACCAGGAGGAAACCAGAGTACCAGGATGAAACCAGAGAACCAGGATGAAACCAGAGAACCAGGAGGAAACCAGAGTAGCAGGAGGAAACCCATGTAAACACGGGAGGAACACGTCAACCCAGGATGTTCTTGCTGTGAGGCAGCATCGCTAACCACCGCGCTGCCCATACATTGTCCACATAAGGTCGACACAGTGAATCACACGCAGGTTTCATCGGACTTACGTCAATCAAGTCCGACAAGTCGTGGATGTAGTACTTGAAAACCGAGGAGTTTGTCGCTTCGAGTGTCAGCAGGTACTCATTCCGAGCTTTGATCGACTTCATCTTGTTCTCCGAGTACTTGGCTTGTCGCTGAAGAGAGAGAGAGAAGAGAGAGAGAGAAAGAGAGGGAGAGCATAAGAAACAAGACAACCACAGGCTGGGGGAGATGAATTTAATGAGCCCAGAATGTTCTTTTATTGACAAGCGATCAGGCTTTCATGTCTGCACACACACTGAGCATCAGACAAGATCGGCGGCAAAACAACAGCTTTCACAAACACACAGCCGGAGTACAAATAAGCTGCTACTCCTATGAAGAAAAAATTAAATAAAAGAGAAGAAAATCTGAAACTTTAACTATGTTTAAAAAGCAGAATGCACCTTATTCTTTGGTTTCTTATGGTTTTTGGTTTGTGACAATCTCGTGACCCCCGGGTTGAGAACCACTATTCTACACAATAAAAGACGTTAGTCACCAGCCGCTGACTCACACACACGCATACAAACATCCTTCCATATTTTAAAACGCTTCCCAAATTCCCAAATGCATTCCAGGAAGAGCTGCATGAAGAAGAAAAAAAAGAAGAAAAACGAAATAAAAAGACTGTCCCCGTGGCCATTAAATCATTTGTCGCGGAGCTTTAACAGAAAGCAGGCCTGCTCCGAGAGCACAAAAACACTGCTAATTTGGGGCCATGACAGTGTTTCACAGAGTGCTTTCCAGCGCTCGCGCCAGCAGGGGCCTCAGAGCTGAATGACGGTGCCGTGGCCCAGAACCGGAGCGTGGTCTGGTGAGCGTCACGGCCCGCTGACAGGGACGCAAGGGCGGCCATGTGTTGTGCGTTAGGTGTCTCTTTTTATACAAGTGCAGCGGCTGGGACGTCTTCAGGCCCTCGCTCTAGTCTGAGGAGGGGTTCTGTAGCAGGCAGGCCGTACACAGGCTATAGATGGAAGAGGTTCTCAACCTTTTCTTGTGTCAATGACCCCCGAATTGTTCCACGTTAGGTTGCGTATGGGGATTGTAGTCTCGGTGACCCCCATCTGATCATATGTTTGTTGTTAGATATGATTAAAGGGGACATATTATGTAGCTTCTCAACTATTTCCTACGACTTCCTCGAATCTGTGGAACGTGTTTGTTTGCTTGTTTGCAAAGAGACTAGTCTACTAGTTTATTTTCCAACACCTCTTTCTTCTCTTGCATTTCACGACACAACCCAAATCTTTCATGAATTATCTCTTTCCCTGCCCACGCACAATAGTAGAACACCTTTACAGTAGATAGTAGTAGGGCAGTAGATTAGGGCTCCAAAAAGGACATCTAATTGATTAATTAAAGCAAATGTATTGCTTGTGTCCCTCTTGTGACATCACAACAAGTAATAATTCTGAACAGCTTGTTTAGGCCTGTTAATCTGAAGACCCCTGGTCAAACGGCAAGGAGTAGCTACTACGTATGTCATTCCGCCCACCGGTGCCTAAACAACATTTCAGACTGCCAAATCCATTTTCCATCATACAGTATGTCCCCATTAAGCCATGTATTCTATCGCCGAGAACGTGAATCTTATGGTCTTAAAGAGTCACTCTTATATGATCTCAGCTGTGAATTAAATAATGACATCAAACTAGTCCAAAGTCTTCTGTGGACCCTCTGGTAACCCCACACGGACCTCTGGGGGTCCTCGGACCGCAGGTTGAGAACCACTGCTTTGGATTCAAATCCATGGAGCAGAGCGAGAGAGAGGAACGGGGGTGGAACTGGGTCCACTTACTACTTTGGACTAGATGGCTATTTCTGCCACCAAACTTTTTTCAAAAGGACATAGTATCCTGAAAGAGGTGGTTAATCGGGGTGGGAGTCCCCAGAGGCCCCACAATACCATAATACTGTCCCAGACTAAGGATTTGTGTAGTCGACATTGATTGGCCCGAAATTTGATGATAGTCGAATGGTAGCAAAAAAATATATAATAAAAAAAAAAATATATATAATAAATTCCATTTGGGCTGTGGGGTGCTTAATGTCTGAAGGAGTCGACTGAAGGCTTCTTGTCCTCTGCGAAAGCATGCAATTCGTCCACTGATGGATACATCTTGATATGTTTAGTGTGTGAAATCCTCTTTCAGTGCCTCTGTGCTCGTTTTCTTAGGCAGTTAGCCTCGCTGGTATGCGCACCATTAGCATTAGCCACGCTTCTAGGCCTCTTTGCTTTTGAAAAGAATGATTAAAAAAATTATAATAATAAAATAAAAAAATAATCTTTTTTTCTTCTTTTTTTTCATTCAACTAGGAGGTTGGCAGTCAACTACGGCTCCTTTCGATCGATTAGTCGACTATTCGACTAATCGAGGTCAGCCCTACTAGAGTCACGATATTGCGATATATTGCGATATATTACCTTTTTGTCCTTTATGTCCCCAACGGAAAACTTTGTCAACATCTGCAATAAAAATATATATACATCATCTGTTTTATCTAATAAGATATATATACATCATCTGTTTTATCTAATAAGATATATATACATCATCTGTTTTATCTAATAAGATATATATAAATCATCTGTTTTATCTAATAAGATAAATATACATCATCTGTTTTATCTAATAAGATAAATATATATACATCATCTGTTTTATCTAATAAGATAAATATACATCATCTGTTTTATCTAATAAGATAATATATATACATCATCTGTTTTATCTAATAAGATATATATACATCATCTGTTTTATCTAATAAGATAAATATATATACATCATCCGTTTTATCTAATAAGATAAATATACATCATCTGTTTTATCTAATAAGATAATATATATACATCATCTGTTTTATCTAATAAGATAATATATACATCATCTGTTTTATCTAATAAGATAAATATATACATCATCTGTTTTATCTAATAAGATAAATATACATCATCTGTTTTATCTAATAAGATAATATATAAATCATCTGTTTTATCTAATAAGATAATAACATGTTCAGTAATGTTCACCTCACTCCAAAAATGTATTGATTTATTTTTTAAATACCGATACTTGGCACCAATGTATCGATAATAATATCGGCACGCAAAATATCGTGATATATCGCTGTATCGAATTCTTCCCACCCACCTAGTGGTTAGTACAGCTAGCTGAGAGGTACAGTATAGACCACCGCAACACTTCCGGTATTCTGAAATCATGGGAGAGAGAGCGGGGGAAGAAAATTAATGAATGTGGATGAGAGCCTTGGCATTACGTGGTTGTAGCTACGGCTGGGTGCTGGAGACATGATCCAACAGACTTTTATACGCCTGAGTCTCCAGAACACGGAGAGACCAATCCCAAGTCGATCGGCACTTTCTGCATGCGCAGATTGATAAACCTAGATCTCTGGACAATCCAGAGAGACTCCGTGGGCAATCTGCGCATGCAGAGTTCGGGAGTAGGTGCGGAAAAGTGACTATAGCTCGGCCGAGAAAGTGCCGATCGACTTGGGATTGGTCTCTCCGTATTCAGGAGACTCAGGCGTATAAAAGTCTGTTGGATCATGTCTCCAGCACCCCCACAGCCGTAGCTACAACCACTTAATGTCAAGGCTCTCATCCACATTCATTCATTTTCTCCCCCCGCTCTCTCTCCCATGAGCTCAATGTAACACGGAAGTGCAGTGGTCTATTATGTTCAGGTTTCTTGGCAGGCTACACAGACTGGATTCCTGTACTCGTGGTCTACGTGTGTGACGTACCTTCTCCTTCATCTTCTCGATCTTCTTCACGGAGCTGCGTCTCTGGTGCTTGTCCTCCAGACGGATGCTGAACACGGGGTCTCCCCGGCCGATCTGCTTCTCCTCCTGCTTCTCTGCCTCCTTCAGCTTGCTCTCCGCGCTGATGCTCTCCGCGTGGTACATGTGGTAGGTCTTCATCACCTACGGGGACAAAACACGACAGCGGTGTTGAGAGAGAGAGAGAGAGAGAGAGAGAGAGAGAGAGAGAGAGATAATCGGAAAGCGCTGTTTAAAACAAAGGCTCCACCCCCCGGTTGTTATGATTTCATTAAACGTGAGTTTTATTTACGTGATTTATTGTGATGTTTCTTCATGACTTGTTTAAAGAAGACGTGTCCGGCCCATGGGGACATTAACGTGTGTCGTCAGGCCTTACAAATGACAAATTACCTTACAAAATTTGATTTGATTTGATTTGAGTGTGTAAAAAGGCCAGAGTTCAAGCTTCAGACGTTTTCATCTTCACCAGACAAGTTACTCTGAACTACGTCTAAAGCTTCCGTCCTTTAGCCCACCCACCTTGTCGCTGATCCTCACAGCGGTCCTTCTCTCTCCTCAAACCTCAAACCCAAGACAGACTCTTTCCCATATTTTCTTTAAAATGAGTCTCTTATACAAACAACAACAGCAGCAACAACAACAACCACCACATTTCATCGCAGCTCAGTGTAACACGCTGCTCTCGTCTTGTTCCCTGTGTTTGAAATTTAAATTCCATTCATGAAAGAGCGCGTTTAGGTTTTCAGTCTGGCTGGAAATTGGGGTTAGGAAAATGCTCCTCACTGCTAGAAAAAGGCTCCCCACTGCTAGGAAAATGTTCATAAAAACTCGTGATTTGTCGCCTACTGATAATAACTGACATATACTGTAGGGCCAATAAAGTACATAGCCCATAACATAATATGAATATCCAAATAAAAACCCTGTCTAAACCACCGCAGAGCTGCTAGACTAATTTCTGTGAATTTGACAAGGAGTAAATTCTAAGAACAAACCAACATTAGCACAGCCCCAAACTGACCAGACCAACATTACCACAGCCCCAAACTGACCAGACCAACATTACCACAGCCCCTAACTGACCAGTCCAACATTACCACAGCCTCTAACTGACCAGACATTAGCACAGCCCCAAACTGACCAGACCAACATTACCACAGCCCCAAACTGACCAGACATTAGCACAGCCCCTAACTGACCAGACATTACCACAGCCCCTAACTGACCAGACATTACCACAGCCCCTAACTGACCAGACATTACGACAGCCTGTAACTGACCAGACATTACCACATCTTCTAACTGACCAGACATTACCACAGCTTCTAACTGACCAGACATTACCACAGACCCTAACTGACCAGACATTACCACAGCTTCTAACTGACCAGACATTACCACATCTTCTAACTGACCAACATTACCACAGCTTCTAACTGACCAGACATTACCACATCTTCTAACTGACCAGACATTACCACAGCTTCTAACTGACCAGACATTACCACAGACCCTAACTGACCAGACATTACCACAGCTTCTAACTGACCAGACATTACCACATCTTCTAACTGACCAACATTACCACAGCTTCTAACTGACCAGACATTACCACAGCTTCTAACTGACCAGACATTACCACAGCTTCTAACTGACCAACATTACCACAGCTTCTAACTGACCAGACATTACCACAGCTTCTAACTGACCAGACATTACCACAGCTTCTAACTGACCAACATTACCACAGCTTCTAACTGACCAGACATTACCACAGCTTCTAACTGACCAGACATTACCACAGCTTCTAACTGACCAACATTACCACAGCTTCTAACTGACCAGACATTACCACAGCTTCTAACTGACCAACATTACCACAGCTTCTAACTGACCAGACATTACCACAGCTTCTAACTGACCAGACATTACCACAGCTTCTAACTGACCAGACATTACCACAGCTTCTAACTGACCAGACCAACATTACCACAGCTTCTAACTGACCAGACCAACATTACCACAGCTTCTAACTGACCAGACCAACATTACCACAGCTTCTAACTGACCAGACCAACATTACCACAGCCCCTAACTGACCAGACCAACATTACCACATCACAAAACTGCTGCAAAACACTGTTACACTTCACATGTTACATAAAAAATAACATTATAATAAAAATTGTCGAATTACACCAGGATGCATTAACTGTCAGAGTTCCAAGATCGGATCCAGACCGCTTCCGGCTTTGTGATGTTGCATTGTGATTTCTACATCGTCTCGATGATATTCAGTCACAATGCGCAGTGCGCACAAGAGTAACGTAAACGAGATGGAAGATGGAAGAGCAGGACACAACGTAGCCAGGGAAGAGGCACGAGAGACGTCCCCGGGTCCGCTGGAGTCTGGAGAGACACATCAAAGCCATCTCACAACATCACATGTTCATGATTAGATCTAAAAAAATCTCATTGAGATGACAAGTGTGAGCGTAGCCCGGCCGCCAGCTCAGCACTGGGTCAGAGAGAGGACTTCTCTATTATACATCCACACAACTCAGGCCAATCACTCAGTAACGGGGGAGCAGGCAGGGCGCGGCCGCCAGAGACAGCCCGACACGTCCTCCCTGCACTGAAGTCGACTGCCATGATCCCTGGGAATTAGTCGAACGCACACGCTGAGAAAATAAGGCTTCTGAAAGGGTTCTTAGTGAGGTGGTATTGGTTTTGCTCAGAACTTTTTCTAGGGAGCTCTTTATTTTGGAACGCCAGGGTTTTCACGGATCAACTGGAGCTACGTGCGTTCGTTTCCTCTGAAAGAATGCAGCGTTTGATCTCCGTCTCTTGCTTTATCCTCGCTATTCAACATCATATTATGTGATTTTACGCGGCGATGACAACAAAGCGAGTCCGAGACAAACTAGTCACAGACGTAAGAAATGTGGCGTTTGATTAGCCCATCAAAATGTGTTCATTTCAGAACTCCCTATTGCCTTATTACACACTATCATACACGGTGTAATTAGGAACTTGTTTGTTCTCACCCCCCCCCCCCCCCCCCCCCCCCCCGAGAGGCTTAAGATTATCTGTATGAAAGTGGCTTCACTCCACGCTTGTTCCTCTGGATAGTGATCATTTATAGATTGGTATCCAGTAGGTGCTGCTGAGGGACTTTCATATACTTGCCTACCTAGGGGGTGGGTGGAATTATTATATATCACTCTAAGGTAGGTAGGTAGGTTTTATTTAGACAACAAACATATACAGATCACATGAGTATTTGCTTTGTCAGGGATAGAAACGAAAAGCCAAGACTTATTTCCATTGTTGTCCCTGGAGTCAAGGATGCTTGGTTCATACACATACCACTCATTACAGAAATATTTCACAATCATTACATTTGATAGTAATAATGGCACACAATCATTAATAATACAAACATGCGCATTTGTTGAGACATGCTGAACTAGCCTTGAGACATAAAGTATGTGTATTCCCGCTGCCGTGTTTAGCGTGGAGCACCCTGAGGGGAGGGGGGGATAACTAGTCTATCACTCTAACTAGTCCATCACTCTACCTAGTCTATCACTCTAACTAGTCTATCACTCTAACTAGTCTATCACTCTACCTAGTCTATCACTCTAACTAGTCCATCACTCTACCTAGTCTATCACTCTAACTAGTCTATCACTCTACCTAGTCTATCACTCTAACTAGTCCATCACTCTACCTAGTCTATCACTCTAACTAGTCTATCACTCTACCTAGTCTATCACTGTAACTAGTCTATCACTCTAACTAGTCTATCACTATAACTAGTCTATCACTCTACCTAGTCTATCACTCTACTAGTACCTAGTCTATCACTCTACCTAGTCTATCACTCTACCTAGTCTATCACTCTACCTAGTCTATCACTATAACTAGTCTATCACTATAACTAGTCTATCACTCTACCTAGTCTATCACTCTACTAGTACCTAGTCTATCACTCTACCTAGTCTATCACTCTACCTAGTCTATCACTATAACTAGTCTATCACTATAACTAGTCTATCACTCTACCTAGTCTATCACTCTACTAGTACCTAGTCTATCACTCTACCTAGTCTATCACTCTACCTAGTCTATCACTATAACTAGTCTATCACTATAACTAGTCTATCACTCTACCTAGTCTATCACTCTACTAGTACCTAGTCTATCACTCTACCTAGTCTATCACTCTAACTAGTCTATCACTCTACCTAGTCTACCACTCTACCTAGTCCATCACTCTACCTAGTCTATCACTCTACCTAGTCTATCACTCTAACTAGTCTATCACTCTACCTAGTCTATCACTATAACTAGTCTATCACTCTACCTAGTCTATCACTCTACCTAGTCTATCACTATAACTAGTCTATCACTCTACCTAGTCTATCACTCTACCTAGTCTACCACTCTACCTAGTCTATCACTCTACCTAGTCTATCACTATAACTAGTCTATCACTCTACCTAGTCTATCACTCTACCTAGTCTATCACTCTACCTAGTCTATCACTCTAACTAGTCTATCACTCTACCTAGTCTATCACTATAACTAGTCTATCACTCTACCTAGTCCATCACTCTACCTAGTCTATCACTCTACCTAGTCTATCACTCTAACTAGTCACTCTACCTAGTCTATCACTCTACCTAGTCTATCACTCTAACTAGTCACTCTACCTAGTCTATCACTCTACCTAGTCTATCACTCTACCTAGTCTATCACTCTAACTAGTCTATCACTCTAACTAGTCTATCACTCTAACTAGTCTATCACTCTAACTAGTCTACCACTCTACCTAGTCTACCACTCTACCTAGTCTACCACTCTACCTAGTCTATCACTCTACCTAGTCTATCACTATAACTAGTCACTCTACCTAGTCTATCACTCTAACTAGTCACTCTACCTAGTCTATCACTCTACCTAGTCTATCACTCTACCTAGTCTATCACTCTAACTAGTCTATCACTCTAACTAGTCTATCACTCTAACTAGTCTATCACTCTAACTAGTCTATCACTATAACTAGTCTATCACTCTAACTAGTCACTCTAACTAGTCTATCACTCTAACTAGTCTATCACTCTAACTAGTCTATCACTCTACCTAGTCTATCACTATAACTAGTATATCACTCTAACTAGTCTATCACTCTAACTAGTCTATCACTCTAACTAGTCTATCACTCTAACTAGTCTATCACTCTAACTAGTCTATCACTCTACCTAGTCTATCACTCTACCTAGTCTATCACTATAACTAGTCTATCACTCTAACTAGTAGGGGTGGACGGTATGGTCTAAAATTTATATCACGGTATAATTTGAAGCATAGACGGTAACGGTATATATCACGGTATCAGTGTTTCTGTTAGAATAATTTTTTTTGCCTGATAGGCAGGCTATATAAAGAATGACATCCTCAAGGCATGTAGATTTATAATATTTTAACTTAAAACTAGGCTACTTTTGCGTATAAAGTCATTATATTCCATATAAAATAAGTCCAGAGTCGAGACTCCTGCTCCCATTGCAAACAGCGGGGCTGGATTTTGCTAGAAGCATATGTAGCTGCAGAGCCGCAGAGCCAGGGGCTCTTTCAGGTCATTCATTTCAGCCATTGGCAATTCATTTGGGTGGGGGGGCGCTGTTTGACGGGCCTGTGACCAGACCTGAAAGAGCCCCTGGCTCTGCGGCTCTGCAGCTGCATGCTATTCGCAAATCCACTGCTGCACGCCGTCCTCCCGGCTCCCGCTGCTGCCGTCGTTATCATAACACTACACACATATCGTAATGTTTACAGCAAACTGTAGTTGATCACCAGGTATGTTTTATTAACGTAGAATAATTCATATAAGAAAAACGATAGGTATCTTACCTTTCTCCACTGGTTAAAAATGCCAGGAACTGAAATTGAAACTTGCTGTGCGCCGCGGTGATATGTGTTTATTATGAAATGACAATTGCGTGTTGACACGCCCACTGCGCGAAGCCTCCTAA
Source organism: Notolepis coatsorum (assembly GCF_963971535.1). Classification (NCBI taxonomy): domain Eukaryota; kingdom Metazoa; phylum Chordata; class Actinopteri; order Aulopiformes; family Paralepididae; genus Notolepis; species Notolepis coatsorum. Next base: position 36,339,461 of record NC_140182.1, on the reverse strand, counting down.
ATAACTTTTTCCAGTTTGCACATAACTATTATCTATGACTAATTCTATCTATTTTTAGGGGCAAATGCTATTGAAATAGTCGCGCTGTGGTTACATGACGTCATTGCTATTTTAGAGCTGCTCTACCGGTTAAACGGTATAGTCAAAATCCATACCGTAGAGCAAATTAATACCGTTTATACCGTATACCGTTTATACCGTCCACCCCTACTAACTAGTCTCTCTAACTAGTCTATCACTCTAACTAGTCTATCACTTTAACTAGTCTATCACTCTACCTAGTCTATCACTCTAACTAGTCTATCACTCTAACTAGTCTATCACTCTACCTAGTCCATCACTCTACCTAGTCTATCACTCTACCTAGTCTATCACTATAACTAGTCTATCACTCTAACTAGTCACTCTACCTAGTCTATCACTCTACCTAGTCTATTACTCTAACTAGTCTATCACTCTAACTAGTCTATCACTCTAACTAGTCTATCACTCTACCTAGTCTATCACTCTAACTAGTCACTCTACCTAGTCTATCACTCTACCTAGTCTATCACTCTAACTAGTCTATCACTCTAACTAGTCTATCACTCTAACTAGTCTATCACTCTACCTAGTCTATCACTCTAACTAGTCTACCACTCTACCTAGTCTATCACTCTACCTAGTCTATCACTCTACCTAGTCTATCACTCTAACTAGTCACTCTACCTAGTCTATCACTCTAACTAGTATATCACTCTAACTAGTCTATCACTCTACCTAGTCTATCACTCTACCCAGTCTATCACTCTACCTAGTCTATCACTCTACCTAGTCTATCACTATAACTAGTCTATCACTCTAACTAGTCTCTCTAACTAGTCTATCACTCTAACTAGTCTATCACTCTAACTAGTCTATCACTAACTAGTCTATCACTCTAACTAGTCTATCACTCTACCTAGTCTATCACTCTACCTAGTCTATCACTCTACCTAGTCTACCACTCTACCTAGTCTATCACTCTAACTAGTCTATCACTCTACCTAGTCTATCACTCTACTAGTACCTAGTCTATCACTCTACCTAGTCTATCACTCTACCTAGTCTATCACTCTACCTAGTCTATCACTCTACCTAGTCTACCACTCTACCTAGTCTATCACTCTACTAGTACCTAGTCTATCACTCTACCCAGTCTATCACTCTACCTAGTCTATCACTCTAACTAGTCTATCACTCTACCTAGTCTATCACTCTACCTAGTCTATCACTCTACCTAGTCTACCACTCTACCTAGTCTATCACTCTACCTAGTCTATCACTCTACCTAGTATATCACTCTAACTAGTCTATCACTCTAACTAGTCTATCACTCTAACTAGTCTATCACTCTACCTAGTCTATCACTCTACCTAGTCTATCACTCTAACTAGTCTATCACTCTACCTAGTCTACCACTCTACCTAGTCTACCACTCTACCTAGTCTATCACTCTACTAGTACCTAGTCTATCACTCTACCTAGTCTATCACTCTAACTAGTCTATCACTCTAACTAGTCTATCACTCTAACTAGTCTATCACTCTAACTAGTCTATCACTCTACCTAGTCTATCACTCTACCTAGTCTATCACTCTACCTAGTCTATCACTCTAACTAGTCTATCACTCTACCTAGTCTATCACTCTACCTAGTCTATCACTCTAACTAGTCTATCACTCTACCTAGTCTATCACTCTACCTAGTCTATCACTCTACCTAGTCTATCACTCTACCTAGTCTATCACTCTACCTAGTCTATCACTCTAACTAGTCTATCACTCTACCTAGTCTATCACTCTACCTAGTCTATCACTCTACCTAGTCTATCACTCTACCTAGTCTATCACTCTAACTAGTCTATCACTCTACCTAGTCTATCACTCTAACTAGTCTATCACTATAACTAGTCTATCACTCTACCTAGTCTATCACTCTAACTAGTCACTCTACCTAGTCTATCACTCTACCTAGTCTATCACTCTAACTAGTCTATCACTCTACCTAGTCTATCACTCTAACTAGTCTATCACTCTAACTAGTCTATCACTATAACTAGTCTATCACTCTAACTAGTCTATCACTCTAACTAGTCTATCACTCTACCTAGTCTATCACTCTACCTAGTCTATCACTATAACTAGTCTATCACTATAACTAGTCTATCACTCTAACTAGTCTATCACTCTACCTAGTATATCACTCTAACTAGTCTATCACTCTACCTAGTCTATCACTCTACCTAGTCTATCACTCTAACTAGTCACTCTACCTAGTCTATCACTCTACCTAGTCTATCACTCTAACTAGTCTATCACTCTACCTAGTCTATCACTCTACCTAGTCTATCACTATAACTAGTCTATCACTCTACCTAGTCTATCACTCTACCTAGTCTATCACTCTAACTAGTCTATCACTCTAACTAGTCTATCACTCTAACTAGTCTATCACTATAACTAGTCTATCACTCTAACTAGTCTATCACTCTACCTAGTCTATCACTCTAACTAGTCTATCACTCTAACTAGTCTATCACTATAACTAGTCTATCACTCTAACTAGTCTATCACTATAACTAGTCTATCACTCTAACTAGTCTATCACTCTACCTAGTCTATCACTCTAACTAGTCTATCACTCTAACTAGTCTATCACTATAACTAGTCTATCACTCTAACTAGTCTCTCTAACTAGTCTATCACTATAACTAGTCTATCACTCTACCTAGTCTATCACTATAACTAGTCTATCACTCTACCTAGTCTATCACTCTAACTAGTCTATCACTCTAACTAGTCTATCACTCTAACTAGTCTATCACTCTAACTAGTCTATCACTCTAACTAGTCTATCACTCTAACTAGTCTATCACTCTAACTAGTCACTCTAACTAGTCTATCACTCTACCTAGTCTATCACTCTAACTAGTCACTCTACCTAGTCTATCACTCTACCTAGTCTATCACTCTACCTAGTCTATCACTCTAACTAGTCCATCACTCTAAC
>NC_140182.1:36323931-36328931 GCF_963971535.1 Notolepis coatsorum | reverse complement strand
ATCAAACAAAGACCTGATCTCCAAGGGCCTTTATGCTGAACACGTCATCATGCTACAAAACCTAATGTGAAAGATCTCTCAAAATAAGTCAATTTAATCAGCCACAAGACTGACTCAATAGTATGAGACAAGCGCCCACTGACTCCAATGCATCTGGTGGATCCGGATACAACGACTCTCTGGGCTTTTACTACGGTTCAACTGTAGCGGTGCAGCAGGGTCTCACATTTCTAACAATTCACGCGTTCACATGGTTATGACGTTATGAGATATTATGACTATGAATTCTGATCTCCTGTAAACCTGGAGTTGATCCTGTGTGCTACCTGGACGGTCTGCACTCCCAAGTCGTATACTAACTCAGTTACTTGGGAGCTTAATCTTATTCTGGAGACAGCTTTTACAGCAAAAAGACACTGGTATAGGTTTCTGAAAGAGCATCACACCAGCCAGGCTGGGGCACACAGCGCCTTCCATCTAATAGACCAGTATGTATAGGTTTCTGGAAGAGCATCACACCAGCCAAGCTGGGGCACACAGCACCTTCCATCTAATAGACCAGGCAGTATGTATAGGTTTCTGGAAGAGCATCACACCAGCCAGGCTGGGGCACACAGCGCCTTCCATCTAATAGACCAGTATGTATAGGTTTCTGGAAGAGCATCACACCAGCCAGGCTGGGGCACACAGCGCCTTCCCATCTAATAGACCAGTATGTATAGGTTTCTGGAAGAGCATCACACCAAGGCAAGGGAAGTTTATTTATATAGCATATTTCATGTAGAGACAATTCAATGTGCTTTACATAAAAAATATTTTTTTTAATACTTTGGAAGAGCCATTGTCTATGTTAACTTAAAGGCACATAACTAGTTCATTAAATGTGCACATTAAACTTGTCCTTTACAGCATACAAATATAATAATAATAAAAAGACAGATCACAGTATAAAGTCATAAAAATAATAAAAATTGCAGATATTTTGGCTGAAGTTAGAAAGCAGAGGTGAACATAAACCTTTTAAGCCTATTTTATTTTAAATATCCAGGGTTGGGGCAGATCTAAGATCCTCCTGGAGTTTATTCAAGCCATGTGTGGGCGTAGTAACAGAATGCGGCTTCGCCTGTGTTTAGTTCTGATCCTAGGACAGTTAGCAGACCAGCCCCTGATGAACGTAGGAGTCTAGACGCTAGACGCACATAGTGCATATCAGATGTTATTTTGACCCGAGGGCATTAAGTGATTTATAGACAAGTAAGTAACACACTGGTAGCCAATGCAGCGACCTGAGGACTGGTGTAACATGTTCAGCTTTCTTAGGCTCTGTTAGAACTCTAGCAGCAGCTTCTGAATGAGCTGCAACTGTTTTAAGTGCTTTTTTGGGGAAGGCCTGAGTATACACTTGACTTGATGTGAATGTTAAAATGTAGGTCTGAGACGATAATAACATCAAGATTTCTGATCTGCGTTTTGGGCTTCAAATTTAGGGACTCAAGGTGTGCAGCAGCTTTCAGCCTTTCTTCCTTTGCCCCAATTATCTCTGTTTTGTCTTTGTTTAGTTGTAGGAAATCTTGGCACATCAAGTAATTTATTTGATCGATGCACTGACACAATGAGTCTATGGAGAATATTCAGTTGATGAGAGCTACAGTATGTATAATTGAGTGCCATCCACATAGTTATGATAAGTTATTTTGTTCTTTTGCATAATTAGGTCAAGTGGGAGCATATGAAGATAGAATAAAATAGGACCTAGAATTGATCCTTGGGGTACCCCGCACGTCATGCTGGTTCACTCACATACAGAGTTGCCAATGGAAACAAAGTAATCCCCGTCTTGGAGACAAGGCCTTGCCTGAGAGTTCAACCCAGTTTTCCAGTCTGTCTAGGAGTATAGAATGGTCAATAGTATCAAAGGGCAAGATCCAGTAACACTAGGACTGAAATTTTGCCTGAATCAGTGTTCATATTAATATAATTCAGTACCTTAAGAGCAGTCCAAAACCTGATTAGAATTTGTCTAACAAATTATTTTATGTTAAAAAGTTGTTAAGTGTCGGTAGACCACTTTTTCCAATTATTTAGCTTATAAAGGGGAGATTTGATATAGGTCGATAGTTACTAATTACAGAGGCGGTCTAGGTTACGCTTTTTCAGTAGGGGCTTAATAACTGCTGTTTCAGGGCCTTTGGAAAAATGCCTGATAAGAGGGAGCTGTTAACTATTTGCAGTCGGTTGCCAAACAGCTGTAAACACTTTTAAGGAGACTCGTTGGCAGGGTGTCAAGGCAGCATGTTGATGGCTTGAGGAGTTGTACGGCGTCCTGTAAGGGTCTTGTGATCAATAGCATTGAACTGGGTCATGTTTATCAGGTTAGTTTTATGTGACTGCAATCAAATTTCTTAAATTTTTATTTATTCCTGAAGAGGAAAGCAAGCTCATTGCATTCATCAGTGGATAGGAGTTCCGGGGCTATTTGAGCCGGGGGGGGGGGGGGGGGGGGGGGGGGGGGGTGTTGTAAGCCTCTCGACAGTGGCAAATAGGGTGCGTGCATCATAATGTTTTTGTTGATGATGTCAGAGAAGAAGGTTTGTCAGCACGTTTCAACTCCAGGTTGAAGGAATGAAGTCTGTCTTTATACATGTCATAGTGAATGTGTGGAGTTTAGTTTTTTCACCATCCACGCTCAGCTAGTTCCCCTTAATGGAATTCCGATACATGGAATACATAGAGTACAAGAAGGTAAAGTACAGTATGTGCTGGTTTATAAAAGGTGAGTTGGGTTGGAGGTGGAGTAGAACCAAAGCCACACACCGCTTGATGTCATTACTAATTCAACAGTTGCATCATTTAAAGATTAGGGATGGGTCTTAAATAAAAAAAATAAAAACAAATTATAATAATAATGGACTCCATTAGATCATTGAACAGGCTTAATGAGCAAAACAGAACATTTCATGGATCAAAAGCAATGCCAGCATTACATGGTCTCCACAGCAGGGACCCCCCCCCCCCTACTGCTAGCCTTTTTTTTCTTCTTTTTTTAGACTTCTTTTTTTTTTATCGCTTTATTACTACTGGGCAGTCCAGTAGGGAGAGACAGAGGAGAAATGGGAGACAGAGTGGGGGGAAGACATTCGGGAAATAACGACGGGTTCGGGAATGTGGTTCGCCACTGGGGCGCCCCTACTGCTAGCTTTTTGACTGATGCAAAAGGCTCAGAATTAACTACATCACACAGCAGACAGTTCTCCGTTCGTTCATTCAAATTAATGGCCTCCCTTTGACATTTGGGCCAAATCCTGGTCGCTTTGATACTGATGGCATCACTATTGTATGATGAATACAAATACTTAATTATGTTTAATTTGAGAAAGAAAACACCCAATTTATTAGGGTGCTAGGTGGCTGCCTGGTAGTATTAGCAAGTAGATTAACACGTCACTCGCTCTTTTTCACTTTCTCTCCCTAGTGTACACACACACACACACACACACACACACACACACACACACACACACACCACACGCACACACACTCCTTCCTTGCTTGAACTAACGCTCTCTTGTAACTAACATCTGAATGGATCGAGAATGCAGACAGATCAAGATAAATGTTTGCTAGTGTCCAGAGATAGGGACCACATGCGCCGTGCAAACGCTTCCCTCCTGAAACACGCCGGGGAAGACAGAACAAATCTCTCGACACGCAAAGCTCTCATTATCATCGTTCAAACCCTGAACCCATGCATGTACAACAGTACACATCAACCGTGCCCGGTAATAAAAGTCCCATTGAGAGAAGCTAATGAATGATATACGGAGAGCCATTTCCTGAGCTGCTACCCGGAGGAGTTTCACACACAGCCTTGTGGTGCACATCTGTGGTTTCCTGTGGGTGTGGAGCGGTGAGGAAACGTCTCTCATGAAGTCACAGCCCTCTCTGATCCAGGTGGATACAAACAGCAACATCCACCGTGGTAGAAGGATCACCTCACACGGGGCGTTGTGGCAAGCTCCAGGACGTAACAGGATGTCTTCGCCCCGGTCTTATGTAGCGAGTTCAGTTCACGGGTGTGTTTACATACAAACAATATCCCCGATAATAATTAGCTTGGGTCCTCGTTAAGGCCCAAAAAGCCATGTATGCGTCTCCGTAACCCCCCTCACGGAAACATCCCCAAGCACACCTGAATAAACACAATATTATGAACATTCCCATGGGAAATCTGGCTTAGTTACGCAGAGCATGCAAAGTAAAAACAAACGCTGATATAATGTGTTTACATGGCTCGATATCCCATATAATGCCAGTATATCCCACCTTATTATTCCCAAGTTTTCATAATCAGGATTTAAGCCCTTCGGGGGGTTTAGGCCTACATACAGTACACCGGATTTAATAGTGTAATATAATACTAGGAATACAAATGTGATATTGGCGTGGTTATTTGGTTCTATTTGGCAACAAACAAAAGAAACAAAGGAAAGAAAACGACATCAAATGCGGCCCGCCAGAGGACACAGCATGTGAAAGCTTTATAAAACACGTTATTTCCAGCACTGGGTCCTTGACAAAGACGAGACAAAACACTATAAAATACACATTCAACAGGTTTGAAGAACAAAAAACCATGCACGGTGCACAAACACAATCACCCCCCCCCCCCCCCCCCCCCCACCCCCGCTGCCATGCTCCAGGTGGGGGCCGTATAGTAGCGTCCAGTCGTGTGGGACAGACAGCCCAGCAGATTAGTCTGGCCGCTAGCGTCAGAAATTAGAACGCCAGACCGGGTCCGTGGCACCATCGACCCCACCCACCTGTCCAGACTCCTTCCCCGCGCGCTGCCACGTCTTACCCCCCTGGGTCAAACCACCTGTAAGCCTGGATAACACCGGAGCTTAACGTCACCTAAAGCCACAGAGGGGTGATCTCACTGAGAGGACGGAGGGACAACGCAAGGGCTGATTGTCCCGGGGCTTTTGGGTGAATCATACTAG